>NW_025316707.1:0-325180 GCF_910594005.1 Cervus elaphus | reverse complement strand
ATTCCTGTGGCACGTGGAAAGGGACCCTTGGTCTCCCAACTCAGCTGGAGAGGCGTCCCAATTGCCCTGCCAAGCCTCGAGGAAAATCCCGAGTTGTCCCTCGCAACTAGGAAGGAGTCCTGACGTCGCTGAACTAAAACGTGGGTGAAACGGCCATCCCCGTCGTAACTCGAGAATATACCCCAGGTTCCCGCCGCAACTCGAGAAAAACCATGAGACTTCCCCCTCGCCGCGAGATGAGGCCCGATTCCCCTGCACTGCGTGCAAAGCAATTCCGTGTTGCACATCACACATGAAAGGAGCCTTGATTTCCTTGATGGCACTCCAGAGAAACCCCAAGAACACTGTTTCAAGGCTAGAGGGATCGTGAGGTCACTGTAGCAACACGGAAGTTCTCCGTGGCCCAAAACTCATCTCGAAATGAGAGGTTAGTCCCTGGCTTCGACTCCAGAGGAATACCACCTTACCACAAGCACCTCAAGAGGAGGCTTCTCTCAGCTCTAGGTATGTGAGAGGGACCCTGAGTTTGCGGCCTCAAGTGGAATGGACACTGCGATGCCCTGACGCGAAATAAGGCCGGATATCCCTGCAGTGACTTGAATGCAGGCTCGTCTTGCATCTCCCAAGATGAAAGCATGTCTGAATCCCCTGTGGAGATCACAGAGAAAGACCTAGTTCCCCACCTCATTGCGACCGGAGGCCTCACATCCTTTGAAAACTTCAGAGGTACGCGGAGATCAGTGCCTCCAAAGGAGACGATGCCTGACTCCTCGTGAAACTTGATAGGAGTCCCAGGATTCTTGTGGCACGTGGAAAGGGACCCTTGGTCTACCGCCTCAGCTGGAGAGGCGTCCCAATTGCCCTGCCAAGCCTCGAGGAGAATCCCGAGTTGTCCCTCGCAACTAGGCAGGAGTCCTGACGTCGCAGAACAAACACGTGGGTGAAAGGGCCATCCCCGTCGTAACTCGAGAATATACCCCAGGTTCCCGCCGCAACTCGAGAAAAACCATGAGACTTCCCCCTCGCCGCGAGATGAGGCCCGATTCCCCTGCACTGCGTGCAGAGCAATTCCGTCTTGCACATCACACATGAAAGGAGCCTTGATTTCCTTGATGGCACTCCAGAGAAACCCCAAGAACACTGTTTCAAGGCTAGAGGGATCCTGAGGTCACTTTTGCAAAACGAAAGAGCTCCGTGGACCAAAAATCAACTCGCGATGAGAGGTTAGTCCCTGGCTTCGACTCCAGAGGAATACCACCTTACCACAAGCACCTCCAGAAGCGGCTTCTGTCAGCTCTATGTATGTGAGAGGGACCCTGAGTTTGCGGCCTCAAGTGGAAAGGACACCGCGATGACCTGACTCGAAATAAGGCCGGATATCCCTGCAGTGACTTGAATGCAGGCTCGTCTTGCATCTCCCTAGACGAAAGGGTGTCTGAATCCCCTGTGGAGACCACAGAGAAAGATCTAGTTCCCCACCTCATCGCGACAGGAGGCCTCACATCCTTTGAAAACTCCAGAGGTACGCGGAGATCAGTGTCTCCAAGGAGACGATGCCTGACTCCTCGTGAACCTTGATAGGAGTCCCAGAATTCCTGTGGCACATGGAAAGGGACCCTTGGTCTCCCGCCTCAGCTGGAGAGGCGTCCCAATTGCCCTGCCAAGCCTCGAGGAGAATCCCGAGTTGTCCCTCGCAACTAGGCATGAGTCCTGACGTGGCTGAACAAACACGTGGGTGGAAGGGCCATCCCCGTCATAACTTCAGAATATACCCCAGGTTCCCACCGCAACTCGAGATAAACCATGAGACTTCCCCCTCGCCACAAAAGGAGGCATGATATCCTGCACTGCGTGGAGAGCAATTCCGTGTTGCACATCACACATGAAAGGAGCCTTAATTTCCTTGATGGCACTCCAGAGAAATCCCAAGAACACTGTTTCAAGGCTAGAGGGATCCTGAGGTCACTGTAGCAACATTAAAGAGCTCCGTGGACCAAAAATCAACTCGAGGTGAGGGGTTAGTCTCTGGCTTCGACTCCAGAGGAATACCACCTTAACACAAGCACCTCAAGAGGAGGCTTCTCTCAGCTCTAGGTATGTGAGAGGGACCCTGAGTTTGCACCCTCAAGTGGAATGGACACCGCTATGCCCTGACTCGAAATAAGGCCGGATATCCCTGCAGTGACTAGAATGCAGGCTCGTCTTGAATCTCCCAAGACGAAAGGATGTTTGAATCCCCTGTGGAGACCACAGAGAAAGACCTAGTTCCCCACCTCATCGCGACCGGAGGCCTCAAATCCTTTGAAAACTCCAGAGGTACGCGGAGATCAGTGCCTCCAAAGGAGCCAATGCCTGACTCCTCGTGAAACTTGATAGGAGTCCCAGGATTCCTGTGGCACGTGGATAGGGACCCTTGGTCTCCCGCCTCAGCTGGAGAGGCGTCCCAATTGCCCTGCCAAGCCTCGAGGAGAATCCCGAGTTGTCCCTCGCAACTAGGGAGGAGCCCTGACGTCGCAGAACAAACACGTGGGTGGAAGGGCCATCCCCGTCGTAACTCGAGAATATACCCCAGGTTCCCGCCGCAACTCGAGAAAAACCATGAGACTTCCCCCTCGCCGCGAGATGAGGCCCGATTCCCCTGCACTGCGTGCAGAGCAATTCCGTCTTGCACATCACACATGAAAGGAGCCTTGATTTCCTTGATGGCACTCCAGAGAAACCCCAAGAACACTGTTTGAAGGCTAGTGGGGTCCTGAGGTCACTGTAGCAGCACGAAAGAGCTCCGTGGACCAAAAATCAACTCGAGATGAGAGGTTAGTCCCTGGCTTCGACTCCAGAGGAATACTACCTTACCACAAGCACCTCAAGAGGAGGCTTCTCCCAGCTCTAGGTATGTGAGAGGGACCCTGATTTTGCGGCCTCAAGTGGAATGGACACCGCGATGCTCTGACTCGAAATAAGGCCGGATGTCCCTGCAGTGACTTGAATGCAGGCTCGTCTTGCATCTCCCAAGATGAAAGGATGTCTGAATCCCGTGTGGAGACCACAGAGAAAGACCTAGTTCCCCACCTCATCGCGACCGGAGGCCTCACATCCTTTGAAAATTCCAGAGGTACGCAGAGATCTGTGCCTCCAAAGGAGACGATGCCTGACTACTCTTGAAACTTGATAGGAGTCCCAGGATTCCTGTGGCACGTGGAAAGGGACCCTTGGTCTCCTGCCTCAGATGGAGAGGCGTCCCAATTGCCCTGCCAAGCCTCGAGGAGAATCCCGAGTTGTCCCTCGCAACTAGGCAGGAATCCTGACGTCGCTGAACAAACACGTGGGTGGAAGGTCCATCCTGTCATAACTCGAGAATATACCCCAGGTTCCCGCCGCAACTCGAGAAAAACCATGAGACTTCCCCCTCGCCGCGAGATGAGGCCCGATTCCCCTGCACTGCGTGCAGAGCAATTCCGTGTTGCACCTCACACATGAAAGGAGCCTTGATTTCCTTGATGGCACTCCAGAGAAACCCCAAGAACACTGTTTCAAGGCTAGAGGGATCCTGAGGTCACTGTAGCAACACGAAAGAGCTCCGTGGACCAAAAATCAACTCGAGATGAGAGGTTAGTCCCTGGCTTCGACTCCAGAGGATACCACCTTACCACAAGCACCACAGGAGCAGGCTTCTCTCAGCTCTAGGTATGTGAGAGGGACCCTGAGTTTGCGGCCTCAAGTGGAAGGGACACCGCGATGCCCTGACTCGAAATAAGGCCGGATATCCCTGCAGTGACTTGAATGCAGGCTCGTCTTGCATTGCCCAAGACGAAAGGATGTCTGAATCCCCTGTGGAGACCGCAGAGAAAGACCTAGTTCCCCACCTCATGGCGACCGGAGGCCTCACATCCTTTGAAAACTCCAGAGGTACGCGGAGATCAGTGTCTCCAAAGGAGACGATGCCTGACTCCTCTTGAAACTTGATAGGAGTCCCAGGATTCCTGTGGCAAGTGGATAGGGACCCTTGGTCTCCCGCCTCAGCTGGAGAGGCGTCCCAATTGCCCTGCCAAGCCTCGAGGAGAATCCCGAGTTGTCCCTCGCAACTAGGCAGGAGTCCTGCCGTCGCTGAACAAACACGTGTGTGGAAGGGCCATCCCCGTCGTAACTCGAGAATATACCCCAGGTTCCCGTCGCAACTCGAGAAAAACCATGAGACTTCCCCATCGCCGAGAGATGAGGCTCGATTCTCCTGCACTGCCTGCAGAGCAATTCCGTGTTGCACATCACACATGAAAGGAGCCTTGATTTCCTTAATGGCACTCCAGAGAAACCCCAAGAACACTGTTTCAAGGCTAGAGGGATCCTGAGGTCACTGTAGATACACGAAATAGCTCCGTGGACCAAAAATCAACTCCAAATGAGAGGTTAGTCCCTGGCTTCGACTCCAGAGGAATACCACCTTACCACAAGCACCTCAAGAGGAGGCTTCTCTCAGCTCTAGGTATGTGAGAGGGACCCTGAGTTTGCGGCCTCAAGTGGAATGGACACCGTGATGCCCGCCTCGAAATAAGGCCGGATATCCCTGCAGTGACTTGAATGCAGGCTCGTCTTGCATCTCCCAAGACGAAAGGATGTCTGAATCCCCTGTGGAGACCACAGAGAAAGACCTAGTTCCCAACCTCATCGCGACCGGAGGCCTCACATCCTTTGAAAACTCCAGAGGTATGCGGAGGTCAGTGCCTCCAAAGGAGACGATGCCTGACTCCTCGTGAAACTTGTTAGGAGTCCCAGGATTCCTGTGGCACGTGGAAAGGGACCCTTGGTCTCCCGCCTCAGCTGGAGAGGCGTCCCAATTGCCCTGGCAAGCCTCGAGGAGAATCCCGAGTTGTCCCTCGCAACTAGGCAGGAGTCCTGACGTCGCTGAACAAACACGTGGGTGGAAGGGCCATCTCCGTCGTAACTCGAGAATATACCCCAGGTTCCCGCCGCAACTCGAGAAAAACCATGAGAATGCCCCCTCGCCGCGAGATGAGGCCCGATTCCCCTGCACTGCGTGCAGAGCAATTCCGTGTTGCACATCACACATGAAAGGAGCCTTGATTTCCTTGACGGCACTACAGAGAAACCCCAAGAACACTGTTTCAAGGCTAGAGGGAAACCGAGGTCACTGTAGCAACACAAAAGAGCTCCGAGGACCACAAATCAACTCGAGATGAGAGGTTAGTCCCTGGCTTCGACTCCAGAGGAATACCACCTTACCACAAGCACCTCAAGAGGAGGCATCTCTCAGCTCTAGGTATGTGAGAGGGACCCTGAGTTTGCGGCCTCAAGTGGAATGGACACCGCGATGCCCTGACTCGAAATAAGGCAGGATATCCCTGCAGTGACTTGAATGCAGGCTCGTCTTGCATCTCCCAAGATGAAAGGATGTCTGAATCCCCTGTGGAGACCACAGAGAAAGACCTAGTTCCCCACCTCATGGCGACCGGAGGCCTCACATCCTTTGAAAACTCCAGAGGTACGCGGAGATCAGTGCCTCCAAAGGAGACGATGCCTGACTCCTCGTGAAAATTGATAGGAGTCCCAGGATTCCTGTGGCAAGTGGATAGGGACACTTGGTCTCCCGCCTCAGCTGCAGAGGCGTCCCAATTGCCCTGCCAAGCCTCGAGGAGAATCCCGAGTTGTCCCTCGCAACTAGGCAGGAGTCCTACCGTCGCTGAACAAACACGTGTGTGCAAGGGCCATCCCCGTCGTAACTCGAGAATATACGCCAGGTTCCCGCCGCAACTCGAGAAAAACCATGAGACTTCCCCATCGCCGAGAGATGGGGCTCGATTCTCCTGCACTGCATGCAGAGCAATTCCGTGTTGCACATCACACATGAAAGGAGCCTTGATTTCCTTAATGGCACTCCAGACAAACCCCAAGAACGCTGTTTCAAGGCTAGAGGGATCCTGAGGTCACTGTAGATACACGAAAGAGCTCCGTGGACCAAAAATCAACTCCAGATGAGAGGTTAGGCCCTGGCTTCGACTCCAGAGGAATAACACCTTACCACAAGCACCTCAAGAGGAGGCTTCTCTCAGCTCTAGGTATGTGAGAGGGACCCTGAGTTTGCGGCCTCAAGTGGAATGGACAATGCGATGCCCTGACTCGAAATAAGGCCGGATATCCCTGCAGTGACTTGAGTGCACGCTCGTCTTGCATCTCCTAAGACGAAAGGATGTCTGAATCCCCTGTGGAGACCACAGAGAAAGACCTAGTTCCCCACCTCATGGCGACGGGAGGCCTCACATCCTTTGAAAACTCCAGAGGTACGCGGAGATCAGTTTCTCCAAAGCAGACGATGCCTGACTCCTCTTGAAACTTGATAGGAGTCCCAGGATTCCTGTGGCAAGTGGATAGGGACACTTGGTCTCCCGCCTCAGCTGGAGAGGCGTCCCAATTGCCCTGCCAAGCCTCGAGGAGAATCCCGAGTTGTCCCTTGCAACTAGGCAGGAGTCCTGCCGTCGCTGAACAAACACGTGTGTGGAAGGGCCATCCCCGTCGTAACTCGAGAATATACCCCAGGTTCCCGCCGCAACTTGAGAAAAACCATGAGACTTCCCCATCGCCGAGAGATGAGGCTCGACTCTCCTGCACTGCATGCAGAGCAATTCCGTGTTGCACATCACACATGAAAGGAGCCTTGATTTTCTTGATGGACTCCAGAGAATCCCCAAGAACACTGTTTCAAGGCTAGAGGGAAACTGAGGTCACTGTAGCAATACGAAAGAGCTCCGTGGACCACAAATCAACTCCAGATGAGAGGTTAGTCCCTGGCTTCGACTTCAGAGGAATACCACCTTACCACAAGCACCTCAAGAGGAGGCTTCTCTCAGCTCTAGTTATGTGAGTGGGACCCTGAGTATGCGGCCTCAAGTGGAATACACACCGCGATGCCCTGGCTCGAAATAAGGCCGGATATCCCTGCAGTGACTAGAATGCAGGCTCGTCTTGCATATCCCAAGATGAAAGGATGTCTGAATCCCCTGTGGAGACAACAGAGAAAGACCTAGTTCCCCACCTCATGGCGACCGGAGGCCTCACATCCTTTGAAAACACCAGAGGTATGCCTAGATCAGTGCCTCCAAAGGAGACGATGCCTGACTCCTCGTGAAACTTGATAGGAGTCCCAGGATTCCTGTTGCAAGTGGAAAGGGACCCTTGGTCTCCCGCCTCAGCTGGAGAGGCGTCCCAATTGCCCTGCCAAGCCTCGAGGAGAATCCCGAGTTGTCCCTCGCAACTAGGCAGGAGTCCTGCCGTCGCTGAAAAAACACGTGTGTGGAAGGGCCATCCCCGTCGTAACTCGAGAATATACCCCAGGTTCCCGCAGCAACTCGAGAAAAACCATGAGACTTCCCCATCGCCGAGAGATGAGGCTCGATTCTCCTGCACTGCATGCAGAGCAATTCCGTGTTGCACATCACACATGAAAGGAGCCTTGATTTCCTTAATGGCACTCCAGAGAAACCCCAAGAACACTGTTTCAAGGCTAGAGGGATCCTGAGATCACTGTAGCCACACGAAAGAGCTCCGTGGACCAAAAATCAACTCCAGATGAGAGGTTAGTCCCTGGCTTCGACTCCAGAGGAATACCACCTTACCACAAGCACCTCAAGAGGAGGCTTCTCTCAGCTCTAGGTATGTGAGAGGGACCCTGAGTTTGCGGCCTCAAGTGGAATGGACACCGCGATGCCCTGACTCGAAATAAGGCCGGATATCCCTGCAGTGACTTGAATGCAGGCTCGTCTTGCATCTCCCAAGAAGAAAGGATGTCTGAATCCCCTGTGGAGACCACAGAGAAAGACCTAGTTCCCCACCTCATCGCGACCGGAGGCCTCACATCCTTTGAAAACTCCAGAGGTACGCCTAGATCAGTGCCTCCAAAGGAGACGATGCCTGACTCCTCTTGAAACTTGATAGGAGTCCCAGGATTCCTGTGGCACGTGGAAAGTGACACTTGGTCTCCTGCCTCAGCTGGAGAGGCGTCCCAATTGCCCTGCCAAGCCTCGAGGAGAATCCCGAGTTGTCCCTCGCAACTAGGCAGGAGTCCTGACGTGGCTGAACAAACACGTGTGTGGAAGGTCCCTCCCGTCATAACTCGAGAATATACCCCAGGTTCTCGGCGCAACTCGAGAAAAACCATGAGACTTCCCCCTCGCCGCGAGATGAGGCCCGATTCCCCTGCACTGCGTGCAGAGCAATTCCGTGTTGCACATCACACATGAAAGGAGCCTTGATTTCCTTGATGGCACTCCAGAGAAACCCCAAGAACACTGTTTCAAGGCTAGAGGGATCCTGAGGTCACTGTAGCAACACGAAAGAGCTCCGTGGACCAAAAATCAACTCGAGATGGGAGGTTAGTCCCTGGCTTCGACTCCAGTGGAATACCACCTTACCACAAGCACCTCAAGAGGAGGCTTCTCTCAGCTCTAGGTATGTGAGAGGGACCCTGAGTTTGCGGCCTCAAGTGGAATGGACACCGCGAGGCCCTGACTCGAAATAAGGCCGGATATCCCTGCAGTGACTTGAATGCAGGCTCGTCTTGCATCTCCCAAGATGAAAGGATGTCTGAATCCCCTGTGGAGACCACAGCAAAAGACCTAGTTCCCCACCTCATCGCGACCGGAGGCCTCACATCCTTTGAAAACTCCAGAGGTACACGGAGATCAGTGCCTCCAAAGCAGACGATGCCTGACTCCTCGTGAAACTTGATAGGAGCCCCAGGATTCCTGTGGCACGTGGAAAGGGACCCTTGGTCTCCCGCCTCAGCTGGAGAGGCGTCCCAATTGCCCTGGCAAGCCTCGAGGAGAATCCCGAGTTGTCCCTCGCAACTAGGCAGGAGTCCTGACGTCGCTGAACAAACACGTGGGTGGAAGGGCCATCCCCGTCGTAACTCGAGAATATACCCCAGGTTCCCGCCGCAACTCGAGAAAAACCATGAGACTTCCCCCTCGCCGCGAGATGAGGCCCGATTCCCCTGCACTGTGTGCAGAGCAATTACGTGTTGCACATCACACATGAAAGGAGCCTTGATTTCCTTGATGGCACTCCAGAGAAACCCCAAGAACACTGTTTCAAGGCTAGAGGGAAACTGAGGTCACTGTAGCAACACGAAAGAGCTCCGTGGACCAAAAATCAACTCGAGATGAGAGGTTAATCCCTGGCTTCGACTCCAGAGGAATACCACCTTACCACAAGCACCACAGGAGCAGGCTTCTGTCAGCTCGAGGTATGTGACAGGGACCCTGAGTTTGCGGCCTCAAGTGGAATGGACACCGCGATGCCCTGACGTGAAATAAGGCCGGATATCCCTGCAGTGACTTGAATGCAGGCTCGTCTTGCATCTCCCAAGACGAAAGGATGTCTGAATTCCCTGTGGAGATCACAGAAAAAGACCTAGTTCCCCACCTCATTGCGACCAGAGGCATCACATGCTTTGAAAACTCCAGAGGTACGCGGAGATCAGTGCCTCCAAAGGAGACGATGCCTGACTCCTCGTGAAACTTGATAGGAGTCCCAGGATTCCTGTGGCTGGTGGAAAGGGCCCCTTGGTTTCCCGTCTCAGCTGGAGAGGCGTCCCAATTGCCCTGGCAAGACTCGAGGAGAATCCCGAGTTGTCCCTCGCAACTAGGAAGGAGTCCTGACGTCGCTGAAAAAACACGTGTGTGGAAGGGCCATCCCCGTCGTAACTCGAGAATATACCCCAGGTTACCGCCGCAACTCGAGAAAAACCATGAGACTTCCCCCTCGCCGCGAGATGAGGCCCGATTCCCCTGCACTGCGTGCAGAGCAATTCCGTGTTGCACATCACACATGAAAGGAGCCTTGATTTGCTTGATGGCACTCCAGAGAAACCCCAATAACACTGTTTCAAGGCTAGAGGGAACCTGAGGTCACTGTAGCAACAAAAAAGAGCTCCGTCGACCAAAAATCAACTCGAGATGAGAGGTTAGTCCCTGGCTTCGACTCCAGAGGAATACCACCTTACCACAAGCACCTCAAGAGGAGGCTTCTCTCAGCTCTAGGTATGTGACAGGGACCCTGATTTAGCGGCCTCAAGTGGAATGCACACCGCGATGCCCTGACTCGAAATAAGGCCGGATATCCCTGCAGTGAGTTGAATGCAGGCTCGTCTTCCATCTCTAAAGACGAAAGGAGGTCTGAATCGCCTGTGGAGACCACAGAGAAAGACCTAGTTCCCCACCTCATCGCGACCGGAGCCCTCACATCCTTTGAAAACTCCAGAGGGACGTGGAGATCACTGCGTCCAAAGGAGACGATGCCTGACTCCTCGAGAAACTTGATAGGAGTCCCAGGATTCCTGTGGCACGTGGAAAGGGACACTTGGTCTCCCGCCTCAGCTGGAGAGGCGTCCCAATTGCCCTGCCAAGCCTCGAGGAGAATCCCGAGTTGTCCCTCGCAACTAGGCCGGAGTCTTGACGTTGCTGAACAAACAGGTGTGTGGAAGGGCCATCCCCGTCGTAACTCAAGAATATACCCCAGGTTCCCGCCACAACTCGAGAAAAACCATGAGCCTTCCCCCTCGCCGCGAGTGAGGCCCGATTCCCCTGCACTGCGTGCAGAGCAATGCCGTGTTGCACATCACACAGGAAAGGAGCCTTGATTTCCATGATGGCATCCAGAGAAACCCCAAGAACACTGTTTCAAAGCTAGAGGGATCCTGAGGTCACTGTAGCAACACGAAAGAGCTCCGTGGACCAAAAATCAACTCGAGATGAGAGGTTAGTCCCTGGCTTCGACTCTAGAGGAATAGCACATTACCACAAGCACCTCAAGAGGAGGCTTCTCTCAGCTCTAGGTATGTGACAGGGACCCTGAGTTTGCGGCCTCAAGTGGAATGGACACCGCGAGGCCCTGACTCGAAATAAGGCCGGATATCCCTGCAGTGACTTGAATGCAGGCTCGTCTTGCATCTCCAAAGACGAAAGGATGTCTGAATCCCCTGTGGAGACCACAGCAAAAGACCTAGTTCCCCACCTCATCGCGACCGGAGGCCTCACATCCTTTGAAAACTCCAGAGGTACACGGAGATCAGTGCCTCCAAAGCAGACGATGCCTGACTCCTCGTGAAACTTGATAGGAGCCCCAGGATTCCTGTGGCACGTGGAAAGGGACCCTTGGTCTCCCGCCTCAGCTGGAGAGGCGTCCCAATTGCCCTGGCAAGCCTCGAGGAGAATCCCAAGTTGTCCCTCGCAACTAGGCAGGAGTCCTGACGTCGCTGAACAAACATGTGTGTGGAAGGGCCATCCCCGTCGTAACTCGAGAATATACCCCAGGTTCCCGCCGCAACTCGAGAAAAACCATGAGACTTCCCCATCGCCGAGAGATGAGGCTCGATTCTCCTGCACTGCATGCAGAGCAATTCCGTGTTGCACATCACACATGAAAGGAGCCTTGATTTCCTTAATGGCACTCCAGAGAAACCCCAAGAACACTGTTTCAAGGCTAGAGGGATCCTGAGGTCACTGTAGCCACACGAAAGAGCTCCGTGGACCAAAAATCAACTCCAGATGAGAGGTTAGTCCCTGGCTTCGACTCCAGAGGAATACCACCTTACCACAAGCACCTCAAGAGGAGGCTTCTCTCAGCTCTAGGTATGTGAGAGGGACCCTGAGTTTGCGGCCTCAAGTGGAATGGACACCGCGATGCCCTGACTCGAAATAAGGCCGGATATCCCTGCAGTGACTTGAATGCAGGCTCGTCTTGCATCTCCCAAGAAGAAAGGATGTCTGAATCCCCTGTGGAGACCACAGAGAAAGACCTAGTTCCCCACCTCATCGCGACCGGAGGCCTCACATCCTTTGAAAACTCCAGAGGTACGCCTAGATCAGTGCCTCCAAAGGAGACGATGCCTGACTCCTCTTGAAACTTGATAGGAGTCCCAGGATTCCTGTGGCACGTGGAAAGGGACACTTGGTCTCCTGCCTCAGCTGGAGAGGCGTCCCAATTGCCCTGCCAAGCCTCGAGGAGAATCCCGAGTTGTCCCTCGCAACTAGGCAGGAGTCCTGACGTGGCTGAACAAACACGTGTGTGGAAGGTCCCTCCCGTCATAACTCGAGAATATACCCCAGGTTCTCGGCGCAACTCGAGAAAAACCATGAGACTTCCCCCTCGCCGCGAGATGAGGCCCGATTCCCCTGCACTGCGTGCAGAGCAATTCCGTGTTGCACATCACACATGAAAGGAGCCTTGATTTCCTTGATGGCACTCCAGAGAAACCCCAAGAACACTGTTTCAAGGCTAGAGGGATCCTGAGGTCACTGTAGCAACACGAAAGAGCTCCGTGGACCAAAAATCAACTCGAGATGAGAGGTTAGTCCCTGGCTTCGACTCCAGTGGAATACCACCTTACCACAAGCACCTCAAGAGGAGGCTTCTCTCAGCTCTAGGTATGTGAGAGGGACCCTGAGTTTGCGGCCTCAAGTGGAATGGACACCGCGAGGCCCTGACTCGAAATAAGGCCGGATATCCCTGCAGTGACTTGAATGCAGGCTCGTCTTGCATCTCCCAAGATGAAAGGATGTCTGAATCCCCTGTGGAGACCACAGCAAAAGACCTAGTTCCCCACCTCATCGCGACCGGAGGCCTCACATCCTTTGAAAACTCCAGAGGTACACGGAGATCAGTGCCTCCAAAGCAGACGATGCCTGACTCCTCGTGAAACTTGATAGGAGCCCCAGGATTCCTGTGGCACGTGGAAAGGGACCCTTGGTCTCCCGCCTCAGCTGGAGAGGCGTCCCAATTGCCCTGGCAAGCCTCGAGGAGAATCCCGAGTTGTCCCTCGCAACTAGGCAGGAGTCCTGACGTCGCTGAACAAACACGTGGGTGGAAGGGCCATCCCCGTCGTAACTCGAGAATATACCCCAGGTTCCCGCCGCAACTCGAGAAAAACCATGAGACTTCCCCCTCGCCGCGAGATGAGGCCCGATTCCCCTGCACTGTGTGCAGAGCAATTACGTGTTGCACATCACACATGAAAGGAGCCTTGATTTCCTTGATGGCACTCCAGAGAAACCCCAAGAACACTGTTTCAAGGCTAGAGGGAAACTGAGGTCACTGTAGCAGCACGAAAGAGCTCCGTGGACCAAAAATCAACTCGAGATGAGAGGTTAGTCCCTGGCTTCGACTCCAGAGGAATACCACCTTACCACAAGCACCACAGGAGCAGGCTTCTGTCAGCTCGAGGTATGTGACAGGGACCCTGAGTTTGCGGCCTCAAGTGGAATGGACACCGCGATGCCCTGACGTGAAATAAGGCCGGATATCCCTGCAGTGACTTGAATGCAGGCTCGTCTTGCATCTCCCAAGACGAAAGGATGTCTGAATTCCCTGTGGAGATCACAGAAAAAGACCTAGTTCCCCACCTCATCGCGACCAGAGGCATCACATGCTTTGAAAACTCCAGAGGTACGCGGAGATCAGTGCCTCCAAAGGAGACGATGCCTGACTCCTCGTGAAACTTGATAGGAGTCCCAGGATTCCTGTGGCTGGTGGAAAGGGCCCCTTGGTTTCCCGCCTCAGCTGGAGAGGCGTCCCAATTGCCCTGGCAAGACTCGAGGAGAATCCCGAGTTGTCCCTCGCAACTAGGAAGGAGTCCTGACGTCGCTGAAAAAACACGTGTGTGGAAGGGCCATCCCCGTCGTAACTCGAGAATATACCCCAGGTTACCGCCGCAACTCGAGAAAAACCATGAGACTTCCCCCTCGCCGCGAGATGAGGCCCGATTCCCCTGCACTGCGTGCAGAGCAATTCCGTGTTGCACATCACACATGAAAGGAGCCTTGATTTGCTTGATGGCACTCCAGAGAAACCGCAATAACACTGTTTCAAGGCTAGAGGGAACCTGAGGTCACTGTAGCAACAAAAAAGAGCTCCGTCGACCAAAAATCAACTCGAGATGAGAGGTTAGTCCCTGGCTTCGACTCCAGAGGAATACCACCTTACCACAAGCACCTCAAGAGGAGGCTTCTCTCAGCTCTAGGTATGTGACAGGGACCCTGATTTAGCGGCCTCAAGTGGAATGCACACCGCGATGCCCTGACTCGAAATAAGGCCGGATATCCTTGCAGTGAGTTGAATGCAGGCTCGTCTTCCATCTCTAAAGACGAAAGGAGGTCTGAATCGCCTGTGGAGACGACAGAGAAAGACCTAGTTCCCCACCTCATCGCGACCGGAGCCCTCACATCCTTTGAAAACTCCAGAGGGACGTGGAGATCAGTGCCTCCAAAGGAGACGATGCCTGACTCCTCGTGAAACTTGATAGGAGTCCCAGGATTCCTGTGGCACGTGGAAAGGGACCCTTGGTCTCCCGCCTCAGCTGGAGAGGCATCCCAATTGCCCTGCCAAGCCTCGAGGAGAATCCCGAGTTGTCCCTCGCAACTAGGCAGGAGTCCTGACGTCGCTGAACAAACACGTGTGTGGAACGGCCATCCCCATCGTAACTCGAGAATATAACCCAGGTTCCCGCCGCAACTCGAGAAAAACCATGAGACTTCCCCCTCGCCGCGAGATGAGGCCCGATTCCCCTGCACTGCGTGCAGAGCAATGCCGTGTTGCACATCACACAGGAAAGGAGCCTTGATTTCCTTGATGGCACTCCAGAGAAACCCCAAGAACACTGTTTCAAGGCTAGAGGGATCCTGAGGTCACTGTAGCAACACGAAAGAGCTCCGTGGACGACAAATCAACTCGAGGTGAGAAGTTAGTCCCTGGCTTCGACTCCAGAGGAATACCACCTTACCACAAGCACCTCAAGAGGAGGCTTCTCTCAGCTCTAGGTATGTGAGAGGGACCCTGAGTTTGCGGCCTCAAGTGGAATGGACACCGCGATGCCCTGACTCGAAGTAAGGCCGGATATGCCTGCAGTGACTTGAATGCAGGCTCGTCTTGCATCTCCCAAGAAGAAAGGATGTCTGCATCCCCTGTGGAGACCACAGAGAAAGACCTAGTTCCCCACCTCATCGCGACCGGAGGCCTCACATCCTTAGAAAACTCCAGAGGGACGGGGAGATCACTGCGTCCAAAGGAGACGATGCCTGACTCCTCGAGAAACTTGATAGGAGTCCCAGGATTCCTGTGGCACGTGGAAAGGGACACTTGGTCTCCCGCCTCAGCTGGAGAGGCGTCCCAATTGCCCTGCCAAGCCTCGAGGAGAATCCCGAGTTGTCCCTCGCAACTAGGCCGGAGTCTTGACGTTGCTGAACAAACAGGTGTGTGGAAGGGCCATCCCCGTCGTAACTCCAGAATATACCCCAGGTTCCCGCCACAACTCGAGAAAAACCATGAGCCTTCCCCCTCGCCGCGAGTGAGGCCCGATTCCCCTGCACTGCGTGCAGAGCAATGCCGTGTTGCACATCACACAGGAAAGGAGCCTTGATTTCCATGATGGCATCCAGAGAAACCCCAAGAACACTGTTTCAAAGCTAGAGGGATCCTGAGGTCACTGTAGCAACACGAAAGAGCTCCGTGGACCAAAAATCAACTCGAGATGAGAGGTTAGTCCCTGGCTTCGACTCCAGAGGAATAGCACCTTACCACAAGCACCTCAAGAGGAGGCTTCTCTCAGCTCTAGGTATGTGACAGGGACCCTGAGTTTGCGGCCTCAAGTGGAATGGACACCGCGAGGCCCTGACTCGAAATAAGGCCGGATATCCCTGCAGTGACTTGAATGCAGGCTCGTCTTGCATCTCCAAAGACGAAAGGATGTCTGAATCCCCTGTGGAGACCACAGCAAAAGACCTAGTTCCCCACCTCATCGCGACCGGAGGCCTCACATCCTTTGAAAACTCCAGAGGTACACGGAGATCAGTGCCTCCAAAGCAGACGATGCCTGACTCCTCGTGAAACTTGATAGGAGCCCCAGGATTCTTGTGGCACGTGGAAAGGGACCCTTGGTCTCCCGCCTCAGCTGGAGAGGCGTCCCAATTGCCCTGGCAAGCCTCGAGGAGAATCCCAAGTTGTCCCTCGCAACTAGGCAGGAGTCCTGACGTCGCTGAACAAACACGTGGGTGGAAGGGCCATCCCCGTCATAACTCGGGAATATACCCCAGGTTCCCGCCGCAACTCGAGAAAAACCATGAGACTTCCCCCTCGCCGCGAGATGAGGCCCGATTCCCCTGCACTGTGTGCAGAGCAATTACGTGTTGCACATCACACATGAAAGGAGCCTTGATTTCCTTGATGGCACTCCAGAGAAACCCCAAGAACACTGTTTCAAGGCTAGAGGGAAACTGAGGTCACTGTAGCAACACGAAAGAGCTCCGTGGAACAAAAATCAACTCGAGATGAGAGGTTAGTCCCTGGCTTCGACTCCAGAGGAATACCACCTTACCACAAGCACCACAGGAGCAGGCTTCTGTCAGCTCGAGGTATGTGACAGGGACCCTGAGTTTGCGGCCTCAAGTGGAATGGACACCGCGATGCCCTGACTCGATATAAGGCCGGATATCCCTGCAGTGACTTGAATGCAGGCTCGTCTTGCATCTCCCAAGACGAAAGGATGTCTGAATTCCCTGTGGAGATCACAGAAAAAGACCTAGTTCCCCACCTCATCGCGACCAGAGGCCTCACATCCTTTGAAAACTCCAGAGGTACGTGGAGATCAGTGCCTCCAAAGGAGACGATGCCTGACTCCTCGTGAAACTTGATAGGAGTCCCAGGATTCCTGTGGCTGGTGGAAAGGGCCCCTTGGTTTCCCGCCTCACCTGGAGAGGCGTCCCAATTGCCCTGGCAATCCTCGAGGAGAATCCCGAGTTGTCCCTCGCAACTAGGAAGGAGTCCTGACGTCGCTGAAAAAACACGTGTGTGGAAGGGCCATCCCCGTCGTAACTCGAGAATATACCCCAGGTTACCGCCGCAACTCGAGAAAAACCATGAGACTTCCCCCTCGCCGCGAGATGAGGCCCGATTCCCCTGCACTGCGTGCAGAGCAATTCCGTGTTGCACATCACACATGAAAGGAGCCTTGATTTGCTTGATGGCACTCCAGAGAAACCCCAATAACACTGTTTCAAGGCTAGAGGGAACCTGAGGTCACTGTAGCAACAAAAAAGAGCTCCGTCGACCAAAAATCAACTCGAGATGAGAGGTTAGTCCCTGGCTTCGACTCCAGAGGAATACCACCTTACCACAAGCACCTCAAGAGGAGGCTTCTCTCAGCTCTAGGTATGTGACAGGGACCCTGATTTTGCGGCCTCAAGTGGAATGCACACCACGATGCCCTGACTTGAAATAAGGCCGGATATCCCTGCAGTGACTTGAATGCAGGCTCGTCCTGCATCTCCCAAGACGAAAGGATGTCTGAATCCCATGTGGAGACCACAGCAAAAGACCTAGTTCCCCACCTCATCGCGACCGGAGACCTCACATTCTTTGAAAACTCCAGAGGTACACGGAGATCAGTGTCTCCAAAGCAGACGATGCCTGACTCCTCGTGAAACTTGATAGGAGTCCCAGGATTCCTGTGGCACGTGGAAAGGGACCCTTGGTCTCCCGCCTCAGCTGGAGAGGCGTCCCAATTGCCCTGCCAAGCCTCGAGGAGAATCCCAAATTGTCCCTCGCAACTAGGCAGGAGTCCTGACGTCGCTGAACAAAACGTGTGTGGAAGAGCCATCCCCGTCGTAACTCGAGACTATACCCCAGGTTCCCTCCCCAACTCGAGAGAAACCATGAGACTTCCCCCTCGCCGCGAGATGAGGCCTGATTCCCCTGTACTGCGTGCAGAGCAATTCCGTGTTGCACATCACACATGAAATGAGCCTTGATTTCCTTGATGGCACTCCAGAGAAACCCCAAGAACACTGTTTCAAGGCTCGAGGGATCCTGAGGTTACTGTAGCAACACGAAAGAGCTCCGTGGACCAAAAATCAACTCGAGATTAGAGGTTAGTCCCTGGCTTCGACTCCAGAGGAATACCACCTTACCACAAGCACCTCAAGAGGAGGCTTCTCTCAGCTCTAGGTATGTGAGAGGGACCCTGAGTTTGCAGCCTCAAGTGGAATGGACACTGCGATTCCCTGACTCGAAATAAGGCCGGATATCCCTGCAGTGACTTAAATCCAGGCTAGTTTTGCATCTCCCAAGACGAAAGGATGTCTGAATCCCCTGTGGAGACCACAGAGAAAGACCTAGTTCCCCACCTCATCGCGACCGGAGGCCTCACATTCTTTGAAAACTCCAGAGGTACGCGGAGATCAGTGCCTCCAAAGGAGACGATGCCTGACTCCCCGTGAAACTTGATAGGAGTCCCAGGATTCCTGTGGCACGTGGAAAGGGACCCTTGGTCTCCCCCCTCAGCTGGAGAGGCATCCCAATTGCCCTGCCAAGCCTCAAGGAGAATCCCGAGTTGGCCGTTGCAACTAGGCAGGAGTCCTGACGTCGCTGAACAAACACGTGTGTGGAAGGGCCATCCCCGTCGTAACTCGAGAATATACCCCAGGTTCCCGCTGCAACTCGAGAAAAACCATGAGACTTCCCCCTCGCCGCAAAATGAGGCCCGATTCCCCTGCACTGCATGCAGAGCAATTCCGTGTTGAACATCACACATGAAATGAGCCTTTATTTCCTTGATGGCACTCCAGAGAAACCCCAAGAACACTGTTTCAAGGCTAGAGGGATCCTGAGGTGACTGTAGCAACACAAAAGATCTCCGTGGACGAAAAATCAACTCGAGATGAGAGGTTAGTCCCTGGCTTCGACTCCAGAGGAATACCACCTTACCAGAATCACTACAGGAGCTCGCTTCTCTCAGCTCTAGGTATGTGAGAGGGACCCTCAGTTTGCGGCCTCAAGTGGAATGGAAACCGCGATGATCTGACTCCAAATAAGGCCGGATATCCCTGCAGTGACTTGAATGCAGGCTCGTCTTGCATCTCCCAAGACGAAAGGAAGTCTGAATCCCCTGTGGAGACCACAGAGAAAGACCTAGTTCCCCACCTCATCGCGATCGGAGGCCTCACATCCTTTGAAAACTCCAGAATTACGCGGAGATCAGTGCCTCCAAAGGAGATGATGCCTGACTCCTCGTGAAACTTGATAGGAGTCCCAGGATTCCTGCGGCTGGTGGAAAGGGCCCCTTGGTCTCCCGCCTCAGCTGGAGAGGCGTCCCAATTGCCCTGCCAAGCCTCGAGGAGAATCCCGAGTTGTCCCTCGCAACTAGGCAGGAGTCCTGACGTTGCTGAACAAATACGTGTTTGGAAGGGCCATCCCCGTCGTAACTCGAGAATATACCCCAGGTTCCCGCCGCAACTCGAGAAAAACCATGAGCCTTCCCCCTCGCCGCGAGATGAGGCCCGATTCCCCTGCACTGCGTGCAGAGCAATTCCGTGTTGCACATCACACATGAAAGGAGCCTTGATTTCCTTGATGGCACTCCAGAGAAACCCCAAGAACACTGTTTCAAGGCTAGAGGGAACCTGAGGTCACTGTAGATACACGAAAGAGCTCCGTGGACCAAAAATCAACTCCAGATGAGAGATTAGGCCCTGGCTTCGACTCCAGAGGAATACCACCTTACCACAAGCACCTCAAGAGGAGGCTTCTCTCAGCTCTAGGTATGTGAGAGGGACCCTGAGTTTGCGGCCTCAAGTGGAATGGACAATGCGATGCCCTGACTCGAAATAAGGCCGGATATCCCTGCAGTGACTTGAATGCACGCTCGTCTTGCATCTCCTAAGACGAAAGGATGTCTGAATCCCCTGTGGAGACCACAGAGAAAGACCTAGTTCCCCACCTCATGGCGACGGGAGGCCTCACATCCTTTGAAAACTCCAGAGGTACGCGGATATCAGTTTCTCCAAAGGAGACGATGCCTGACTCCTCTTGAAACTTGATAGGAGTCCCAGGATTCCTGTGGCAAGTGGATAGGGACACTTGGTCTCCCGCCTCAGCTGGAGAGGCGTCCCAATTGCCCTGCCAAGCCTCGAGGAGAATCCCGAGTTGTCCCTCGCAACTAGGCAGGAGTCCTGCCGTCGCTGAACAAACACGTGTGTGGAAGGGCCATCCCCGTCGTAACTCGAGAATATACCCCAGGTTTCCGCCGCAACTTGAGAAAAACAATGAGACTTCCCCATCGCCGAGAGATGAGGCTCGATTCTCCTGCACTGCATGCAGAGCAATTCCGTGTTGCACATCACACATGAAAGGAGCCTTGATTTCCTTGATGGCACTCCAGAGAAAGCCCAAGAACACTGTTTCAAGGCTAGAGGGATCCTGAGGTCACTGTAGCAACAAAAAAGATCTCCGTGGACAAAAAATCAACTCGAGATGAAAGGTTAGTCCCTGGCTTCGACTCCAGAGGAATACCACCTTTCCACAAGCACCACAGGAGCAGGCTTCTCTCAGCTCTAGGTATGTGAGAGGGACCCTTAGTTTGCGGCCTCAAGTGGAATGCACACCGCGATGCCCTGACTCGAAATAAGGCCGGATATCCCTGCAGTGAGTTGAATGCAGGCTCGTCTTCCATCTTTAAAGACGAAAGGAGGTCTGAATCGCCTGTGGAGACCACAGAGAAAGACCTAGTTCCCCACCTCATCGCGACCGGAGGCCTCACATCCTTTGAAAACTCCAGAGGGACGTGGAGATCAGTGCCTCCAAAGGAGACGATGCCTGACTCCTCGTGAAACTTGATAGGAGTCCCAGGATTCCTGTGGCACGTGGAAAGGGACCCTTGGTCTCCCGCCTCAGCTGGAGAGGCATCCCAATTGCCCTGCCAAGCCTCGAGGAGAATCCCGAGTTGTCCCTCGCAACTAGGCAGGAGTCCTGACGTCGCTGAACAAACACGTGTGTGGAACGGCCATCCCCATCGTAACTCGAGAATATAACCCAGGTTCCCGCCGCTACTCGAGAAAAACCATGAGACTTCCCCCTCGCCGCGAGATGAGGCCCGATTCCCCTGCACTGCGTGCAGAGCAATGCCGTGTTGCACATCACACAGGAAAGGAGCCTTGATTTCCTTGATGGCACTCCAGAGAAACCCCAAGAACACTGTTTCAAGGCTAGAGGGATCCTGAGGTCACTGTAGCAACACGAAAGAGCTTCTTGGATCACAAATCAACTCGAGATGAGAGGTTAGTCCCTGGCTTCGACTCCAGAGGAATACCACCTTACCACAAGCACTTCAAGAGGAAGCTTCTCTCAGCTCTAGGTATGTGAGAGGGACCCTGAGTTTGCGGCCTCAAGTGGAATGGACACCGCGATGCCCTGACTCGAAATAAGGCCGGATATGCCTGCAGTGACTTGAATGCAGGCTCGTCTTTCATCTCCCAAAACGAAAGGATGTCTGAATCCACTGTGGAGACCACAGAGAAAGACATAGTTCCCCACCTCATCGCGACCGGAGGCCTCACATCCTTTGAAAACTCCAGAGGGACGCGGAGATCAGTGCCTCCAAAGGAGACGATGCCTGACTCCTCGTGAAACTTGATAGGAGTCCCAGGATTCCTGCGGCTGGTGGAAAGGGCCCCTTGGTCTCCCGCCTCAGCTGGAGAGGCGTCCCAATTGCCCTGCCAAGCCTCGAGGAGAATCCCGAGTTGTCCCTCGCAACTAGGCAGGAGTCCTGACGTTGCTGAACAAATACGTGTGTGGAAGGGCCATCCCCGTCGTAACTCGAGAATATACCCCAGGTTCCCGCCGCAACTGGAGAAAAACCATGAGCCTTCCCCCTCGCCGCGAGATGAGGCCCGATTCCCCTGCACTGCGTGCAGAGCAATTCCGTGTTGCACATCACACATGAAAGGAGCCTTGATTTCCTTGATGGCACTCCAGAGAAACCCCAAGAACACTGTTTCAAGGCTAGAGGGAACCTGAGGTCACTGTAGATACACGAAAGAGCTCCGTGGACCAAAAATCAACTCCAGATGAGAGATTAGGCCCTGGCTTCGACTCCAGAGGAATACCACCTTACCACAAGCACCTCAAGAGGAGGCTTCTCTCAGCTCTAGGTATGTGAGAGGGACCCTGAGTTTGCGGCCTCAAGTGGAATGGACAATGCGATGCCCTGACTCGAAATAAGGCCGGATATCCCTGCAGTGACTTGAATGCACGCTCGTCTTGCAACTCCTAAGATGGAAGGATGTCTGAATCCCCTGTGGAGACCACATAGAAAGACCTAGTTCCCCACCTCATGGCGACGGGAGGCCTCACATCCTTTGAAAACTCCAGAGGTACGCGGAGATCAGTTTCTCCAAAGGAGACGATGCCTGACTCCTCTTGAAACTTGATAGGAGTCCCAGGATTCCTGTGGCAAGTGGATAGGGACACTTGGTCTCCCGCCTCAGCTGGAGAGGCGTCCCAATTGCCCTGCCAAGCCTCGAGGAGAATCCCGAGTTGTCCCTCGCAACTAGGCAGGAGTCCTGCCGTCGCTGAACAAACACGTGTGTGGAAGGGCCATCCCCGTCGTAACTCGAGAATATACCCCAGGTTCCCGCCGCAACTTGAGAAAAACCATGAGACTTCCCCATCGCCGAGAGATGAGGCTCGATTCTCCTGCACTGCATGCAGAGCAATTCCGTGTTGCACATCACACATGAAAGGAGCCTTGATTTCCTTGATGGCACTCCAGAGAAACCCCAAGAACACTGTTTCAAGGCTAGAGGGATCCTGAGGTCACTGTAGCAACAAAAAAGATCTCCGTGGACAAAAAATCAACTCGAGATGAAAGGTTAGTCCCTGGCTTCGACTCCAGAGGAATACCACCTTACCACAAGCACCACAGGAACAGGCTTCTCTCAGCTCTAGGTATGTGAGAGGGACCCTTAGTTTGCGGCCTCAAGTGGAATGCACACCGCGATGCCCTGACTCGAAATAAGGCCGGATATCCCTGCAGTGAGTTGAATGCAGGCTCGTCTTCCATCTCTAAAGACGAAAGGAGGTCTGAATCGCCTGTGGAGACCACAGAGAAAGACCTAGTTCCCCACCTCATCGCGACTGGAGGCCTCACATCCTTTGAAAACTCCAGAGGGACGTGGAGATCAGTGCCTCCAAAGGAGACGATGCCTGACTCCTCGTGAAACTTGATAGGAGTCCCAGGATTCCTGTGGCACGTGGAAAGGGACCCTTGGTCTCCCGCCTCAGCTGGAGAGGCATCCCAATTGCCCTGCCAAGCCTCGAGGAGAATCCCGAGTTGTCCCTCGCAACTAGGCAGGAGTCCTGACGTCGCTGAACAAACACGTGTGTGGAACGGCCATCCCCATCGTAACTCGAGAATATAACCCAGGTTCCCGCCGCAACTCGAGAAAAACCATGAGACTTCCCCCTCGCCGCGAGATGAGGCCCGATTCCCCTGCACTGCGTGCAGAGCAATGCCGTGTTGCACATCACACAGGAAAGGAGCCTTGATTTCCTTGATGGCACTCCAGAGAAACCCCAAGAACACTGTTTCAAGGCTAGAGGGATCCTGAGGTCACTGTAGCAACACGAAAGAGCTTCTTGGATCACAAATCAACTCGAGATGAGAGGTTAGTCCCTGGCTTCGACTCCAGAGGAATACCACCTTACCACAAGCACTTCAAGAGGAAGCTTCTCTCAGCTCTAGGTATGTGAGAGGGACCCTGAGTTTGCGGCCTCAAGTGGAATGGACACCGCGATGCCCTGACTCGAAATAAGGCCGGATATGCCTGCAGTGACTTGAATGCAGGCTCGTCTTTCATCTCCCAAAACGAAAGGATGTCTGAATCCACTGTGGAGACCACAGAGAAAGACATAGTTCCCCACCTCATCGCGACCGGAGGCCTCACATCCTTTGAAAACTCCAGAGGGACGCGGAGATCAGTGCCTCCAAAGGAGACGATGGCTGACTCCTCGTGAAACTTGATAGGAGTCCCAGGATTCTGGTGCACGTGGAAAGGGACCCTTGGTCTCCCCCCTCAGCTGGAGAGGCATCCCAATTGCCCTGCCAAGCCTCAAGGAGAATCCCGAGTTGGCCCTTGCAACTAGGCAGGAGTCCTGACGTCGCTGAACAAACACGTGTGTGGAAGGGCCATCCCCGTCGTAACTCGAGAATATACCCCAGGTTCCCGCTGCAACTCGAGAAAAACCATGAGACTTCCCCCTCGCCGCAAAATGAGGCCCGATTCCCCTGCACTGCATGCAGAGCAATTCCGTGTTGAACATCACACATGAAATGAGCCTTTATTTCCTTGATGGCACTCCAGAGAAACCCCAAGAACACTGTTTCAAGGCTAGAGGGATCCTGAGGTGACTGTAGCAACACAAAAGATCTCCGTGGACGAAAAATCAACTCGAGATGAGAGGTTAGTCCCTGGCTTCGACTCCAGAGGAATACCACCTTACCAGAATCACTACAGGAGCTCGCTTCTCTCAGCTCTATGTATGTGAGAGGGACCCTCAGTTTGCGGCCTCAAGTGGAATGGACACCGCGATGATCTGACTCCAAATAAGGCCGGATATCCCTGCAGTGACTTGAATGCAGGCTCGTCTTGCATCTCCCAAGACGAAAGGATGTCTGAATCCCCTGTGGAGACCACAGAGAAAGACCTAGTTCCCCACCTCATCGCGATCGGAGGCCTCACATCCTTTGAAAACTCCAGAATTACGCGGAGATCAGTGCCTCCAAAGGAGACGATGCCTGACTCCTCGTGAAACTTGATAGGAGTCCCAGGATTCCTGCGGCTGGTGGAAAGGGCCCCTTGGTCTCCCGCCTCAGCTGGAGAGGCGTCCCAATTGCCCTGCCAAGCCTCGAGGAGAATCCCGAGTTGTCCCTCGCAACTAGGCAGGAGTCCTGACGTTGCTGAACAAATACGTGTGTGGAAGGGCCATCCCCGTCGTAACTCGAGAATATACCCCAGGTTCCCGCCGCAACTGGAGAAAAACCATGAGCCTTCCCCCTCGCCGCGAGATGAGGCCCGATTCCCCTGCACTGCGTGCAGAGCAATTCCGTGTTGCACATCACACATGAAAGGAGCCTTGATTTCCTTGATGGCACTCCAGAGAAACCCCAAGAACACTGTTTCAAGGCTAGAGGGAACCTGAGGTCACTGTAGATACACGAAAGAGCTCCGTGGACCAAAAATCAACTCCAGATGAGAGATTAGGCCCTGGCTTCGACTCCAGAGGAATACCACCTTACCACAAGCACCTCAAGAGGAGGCTTCTCTCAGCTCTAGGTATGTGAGAGGGACCCTGAGTTTGCGGCCTCAAGTGGAATGGACAATGCGATGCCCTGACTCGAAATAAGGCCGGATATCCCTGCAGTGACTTGAATGCACGCTCGTCTTTCATCTCCTAAGACGAAAGGATGTCTGAATCCCCTGTGGAGACCACAGAGAAAGACCTAGTTCCCCACCTCATGGCGACGGAAGGCCTCACATCCTTTGAAAACTCCAGAGGTACGCGGAGATCAGTTTCTCCAAAGGAGACGATGCCTGACTCCTCTTGAAACTTGATAGGAGTCCCAGGATTCCTGTGGCAAGTGGATAGGGACACTTGGTCTCCCGCCTCAGCTGGAGAGGCGTCCCAATTGCCCTGCCAAGCCTCGAGGAGAATCCCGAGTTGTCCCTCGCAACTAGGCAGGAGTCCTGCCGTCGCTGAACAAACACGTGTGTGGAAGGGCCATCCCCGTCGTAACTCGAGAATATACCCCAGGTTCCCGCCGCAATTTGAGAAAAACCATGAGACTTCCCCATCGCCGAGAGATGAGGCTCGATTCTCCTGCACTGCATGCAGAGCAATTCCGTGTTGCACATCACACATGAAAGGAGCCTTGATTTCCTTGATGGCACTCCAGAGAAACCCCAAGAACACTGTTTCAAGGCTAGAGGGATCCTGAGGTCACTGTAGCAACAAAAAAGATCTCCGTGGACAAAAAATCAACTCGAGATGAAAGGTTAGTCCCTGGCTTCGACTCCAGAGGAATACCACCTTACCACAAGCACCACAGGAGCAGGCTTCTCTCAGCTCTAGGTATGTGAGAGGGACCCTTAGTTTGCGGCCTCAAGTGGAATGCACACCGCGATGCCCTGACTCGAAATAAGGCCGGATATCCCTGCAGTAAGTTGAATGCAGGCTCGTCTTCCATCTCTAAAGATGAAAGGAGGTCTGAATCGCCTGTGGAGACCACAGAGAAAGACCTAGTTCCCCACCTCATCGCGACCGGAGGCCTCACATCCTTTGAAAATTCCAGAGGGACGTGGAGATCAGTGCCTCCAAAGGAGACGATGCCTGACTCCTCGTGAAACTTGATAGGAGTCCCAGGATTCCTGTGGCACGTGGAAAGGGACCCTTGGTCTCCCGCCTCAGCTGGAGAGGCATCCCAATTGCCCTGCCAAGCCTCGAGGAGAATCCCGAGTTGTCCCTCGCAACTAGGCAGGAGTCCTGACGTCGCTGAACAAACACGTGTGTGGAACGGCCATCCCCATCGTAACTCGAGAATATAACCCAGGTTCCCGCCGCAACTCGAGAAAAACCATGAGACTTCCCCCTCGCCGCGAGATGAGGCCCGATTCCCCTGCACTGCGTGCAGAGCAATGCCGTGTTGCACATCACACAGGAAAGCAGCCTTGATTTCCTTGATGGCACTCCAGAGAAACCCCAAGAACACTGTTTCAAGGCTAGAGGGATCCTGAGGTCACTGTAGCAACACGAAAGAGCTTCTTGGATCACAAATCAACTCGAGATGAGAGGTTAGTCCCTGGCTTCGACTCCAGAGGAATACCACCTTACCACAAGCACTTCAAGAGGAAGCTTCTCTCAGCTCTAGGTATGTGAGAGGGACCCTGAGTTTGCGGCCTCAAGTGGAATGGACACCGCGATGCCCTGACTCGAAATAAGGCCGGATATGCCTGCAGTGACTTGAATGCAGGCTCGTCTTTCATCTCCCAAAACGAAAGGATGTCTGAATCCACTGTGGAGACCACAGAGAAAGACATAGTTCCCCACCTCTTCGCGACCGGAAGCCTCACATCCTTTGAAAACTCCAGAGGGACGCGGAGATCAGTGCCTCCAAAGGAGACGATGGCTGACTCCTCGGGAAACTTGATAGGAGTCCCAGGATTCTGGTGCACGTGGAAAGGGACCCTTGGTCTCCCGCCTCAGCTGGAGAGGCGTCCCAATTGCCCTGCCAAGCCTCGAGGAGAATCCCGAGTTGTCCCTCGCAACTAGGCAGGAGTCCTGACGGCGCTGAACGAACACGTGTGTGGAAGGGCCATCCCCGTCGTAACTCGAGAATATACCCCAGGTTCCCGCCGCAACTCGAGAAAAACCATGAGACTTCCCCCTCGCCGCGAGATGAGGCCCGATTCCCCTGCACTGAGTGCAGAGCAATGCCGTGTTGCACATCACACAGGATAGCAGCCTTGATTTCCTTGATGGCACTCCAGAGAAACCCCAAGAACACTGTTTCAAGGCTAGAGGGATCCTGAGGTCACTGTAGCAACACGAAAGAGCTCCGTGGACGACAAATCAACTAGAGGTGAGAAGTTAGTCCCTGGCTTCGACTCCAGAGGAATACCACCTTACCACAAGCACCTCAAGAGGAGGCTTCTCTCAGCTCTAGGTATGTGAGAGGGACCCTGAGTTTGCGGCCTCAAGTGGAATGGACACCGCGATGCCCTGACTCGAAGTAAGGCCGGATATGCCTGCAGTGACTTGAATGCAGGCTCGTCTTGCATCTCCCAAGACGAAAGGATGTCTGCATCCCCTGTGGAGACCACAGAGAAAGACCTAGTTCCCCACCTCATCGCGACCGGAGGCCTCACATCTTAGAAAACTCCAGAGGGACGGGGAGATCACTGCCTCCAAGGAGACGATGCCTGACTCCTCGAGAAAGTTGATAGGAGTCCCAGGATTCCTGTGGCACGTGGAAAGGGACCCTTGGTCTGCCGCCTCAGCTGGAGAGGCGTCCCAATTGCCCTGCCAAGCCTCGAGGAGAATCCCGAGTTGTCCCTCGCAACTAGGCCGGAGTCTTAACGTTGCTGAACAAACAGGTGTGTGGAAGGGCCATCCCCGTCGTAACTCAAGAATATACCCCAGGTTCCCGCCACAACTCGAGAAAAACCATGAGCCTTCCCCCTCGCCGCGAGTGAGGCCCGATTCCCCTGCACTGCGTGCAGAGCAATGCCGTGTTGCACATCACACAGGAAAGGAGCCTTGATTTCCTAGATGGCACTCCAGCGAAAGCCCAAGAACACTGTTTCAAGGCTAGAGGGATCCTGAGGTCACTGTAGCAACACGAAAGAATTCCGTGGACCAAAAATGAACTCGAGATGAGAGGTTAGTCCCTGGCTTCGACTCCAGAGGAATACCACCTTACCACAAGCACCTCAAGAGGAGGCTTCTGTCAGCTCTAGGTATGTGGGAGGGACCCTGATTTTGCGGCCTCAAGTGGAATGGACACCGCGATTCCCTGACTCAAAATAAGGCCGGATATGCCTGCAGTGAATTGAATGCATGCTTGTCTTGCATCTCCCAAGACGAAAGGTTGTCTTAATCCCCTGTGGAGACCACAGAGAAAGACCTAGTTCCCCACCTGATCGCGACCGGAGGCCTCAGATCCTTTGAAAACTCCAGAGGGACGCGGAGATCAGTGCCTCCAAAGGAGACGATGCCTGACTCCTCGTGAAACTTGATAGGAGTCCCAGGATTCCTGTGGCACATGGAAAGGGACCCTTTGTCTCCCGCCTCAGCTGGAGAGGTGTCCCAATTGCCCTGCCAAGCCTCGAGGAGAATCCCGAGTTGTCCCTCACAATTAGGCAGGAGTCCTGACGTCGCTGAACAAACATGTGTGTAGAAAGGCCATCCCCGTGGTTACTCGAGAATATACCCCAGGTTCCCGCCACAACTCGAGAAAAACCTTGAGACTTCCCCCTCGCTGCGAGATGAGGCCCGATTCCCCTGCACTGAGTGCAGAGTAATGCCGTGTTGCACATCACACAGGAAAGGAGCCTTGATTTCCTTGATGGCACTCCAGGGAAACCCCAAGAACACTATTTCAAGGCTAGA
This sequence comes from Cervus elaphus, assembly GCF_910594005.1. Lineage (NCBI taxonomy): Eukaryota > Metazoa > Chordata > Mammalia > Artiodactyla > Cervidae > Cervus > Cervus elaphus. Next base: position 296,182 of record NW_025316707.1, on the reverse strand, counting down.
GGGATCCTGAGGTCACTGTAGCAACACGAAAGAGCTCCGTGGACCAAAAATCAACTCGAGATGTGAGGTTATTCCCTGGCTTCGACTCCAGAGGAATACCACCTTACCACAAGCACCTCAAGAGGAGGATTCTCTCAGCTCTAGGTATGTGAGAGGGACCCTGAGTATGCGGCCTCAAGTGGAATGGACACCGCGATGCCCTGACTCGAAATAAGGCCGGATATCCCTGCAGTGACTTAAATGCAGGCTCGTCTTTCATCTCCTAAGACGAAAGGATGTCTGAATCCCCTGTGGAGACCACAGAGAAAGACCTAGTTCCCCACCTCATCGCGACCGGAGGCCTCACATCCTTTGAAAACGCCAGAGGAACGCGGAGATCAGTGCCTCCAAAGGAGACGATGTCTGACTCCTGGTGAAACTTGATAGGAGTCCCAGGATTCCTGTGGCACGTGGAAAGTGACCCTTGGTCTCCCGCCTCAGCTGGAGAGGCGTCCCAATTGCCCTGCCAAGCCTCGAGGAGAATCCCGAGTTGTCCCTCGCAACTAGGCAGGAGTCCTGACGGCGCTGAACAAACACGTGTGTGGAAGGGCCATCCCCGTCGTAACTCGAGAATATACCCCAGGTTCCCGCCGCAACACGAGAAAAACCATGAGACTTTCCCCTCGCCGCGAGATGAGGCCCGATTCCCCTGCACTGAGTGCAGAGCAATGCCGTGTTGCACATCACACAGGAAAGGAGCCTTGATTTCCTTGATGGCACTCCAGAGAAACCCCAAGAACACTGTTTCAAGGCTAGAGGGATCCTGAGGTCACTGTAGCAACACGAAAGAATTCCGTGGACCAAAAATGAACTCGAGATGAGAGGTTAGTCCCTGGCTTCGACTCCAGAGGAATACCACCTTACCACAAGCACCTCAAGAGGAGGCTTCTGTCAGCTCTATGTATGTGGGAGGGACCCTGAGTTTGAGGCCTCAATTGGAATGGACACCGCGATGCCTTGACTCAAAATAAGGCCGGATATGCCTGCAGTGACTTGAATGCAGGGTCGGCTTGCATCTCCCAAGACGAAAGGATGTCTGAATCCCCTGTGGAGACCACAGAGAAAGACGTAGTTCCCCACCTCATCGCGACCGGAGGCCTCAGATCCTTTGAAAACTCCAGAGGGACGCGGAGATCAGTGCCTCAAAAGGAGACGATGCCTGACTCCTCGTGAAACTTGATAGGAGTCCCAGGATTCCTGTGCCACGTGGAAAGGTACACTTGATCTCCCGCCTCAGGTGGAGAGCGTTGCAATTGCCCTGCCAAGCCTCGAGGAGAATCCCGAGTTGTCCCTCGCAACTAGGCAGGAGTCCTGACGTCGCTGACCAAACACTTGTGTGGAAGGGCCATCCCCGTCGTAACTCGAGAATATACCCCAGTTTCCCGCCGCAACTCGAGAAAAACCATGAGACTTCCCCCTCGCCGCGAAATGAGGCCCGATTCCCCTGCACTGCATGCAGAGCAATGCCGTGTTGCACATCACACATGAAAGGAGCCTTGATTTCCTTGATGGCACTCCAGAGAAACCCCAAGAACACTATTTCAAGGCTAGAGGGATCCTGAGGTCACTGTAGCAACATGAAAGAGCTCCGTGGACCAAAAATCAACTCGAGATGAGAGGTTAGTCCCTGGCTTCGACTCCAGAGGAATACCACCTTACCACAAGCACCTCAAGAGGAGGCTTCTCTCAGCTCTAGGTATGTGAGAGGGACCCTGAGTTTGCGGCCTCAAGTGGAATGGACACCGCGATGCCCTGACTCAAAATAAGGCCGGATATGCCTGCAGTGACTTGAATGCAGGCTCGTCTTGCATCTCCCAAGACGAAAGGATGTCTGAATCCCCTGTGGAGAGCACAGAGAAAGACCTAGTTCCCCACCTCATCGCGACCGGAGGCCTCACATCCTTTGAAAACTTCAGAGGTACGCGGAGATCAGTGCCTCCAAAGGAGACGACGCCTGACTCCTCGTGAAACTTGATAGGAGTCCCAGGATTCCTGTGGCACGTGGAAAGGGACCCTTGGTCTCCCGCCTCAGCTGGAGAGGCGTCGCAATTGCCCTGCCAAGCCTCGAGGAGAATCCCGAGTTGTCCCTCGCAACTAGGCAGGAGTCCTGAAGTCGCTGAACAAACACGTGTGTGGAAGGGCCATCCCCGTCGTAACTCGAGAATATACCCCAGGTTCCCGCCGCAACTCGAGAAAAACCATGAGGCTTCCCCCTCGTCGCGAGATGAGGCCCGATTCCCCTGCACTGAGTGCAGAGCAATGCCTTGTTGCACATCACACAGGAAAGGAGCCTTGATTTCCTTGATGGCACTCCAGAGAAAGCCCAAGAACACTGTTTCAAGGCTAGAGGGATCCTGAGGTCACTGTAGCAACACGAAAGAAATCCGAGGACCAAAAATGAACTCGAGATGAGAGGTTAGTCCCTGGCTTCGACTCCAGAGGAATACCACCTTACCACAAGCACTTCAAGAGGAGGCTTCTGTCAGCTCTAGGTATGTGGGAGGGACCCTGATTTTGCGGCCTCAAGTGGAATGGACACCGCGAGGCCCTGACTCGAAATAAGGCCGGATATGCCTGCAGTGACTTGAATGCATGCTTGTCTTGCATCTCACAAGACGAAAGGTTGCCTGAATCCCCTTTGGAGACCACAGAGAAAGACCTAGTTCCCCACCTCATCGCGACCGGAGGCCTCACATCCTTTGAAAACTCCAGAGGGACGCAGAGATCAGTGCCTCCAAAGGAGACGATGCCTGACTCCTCGTGAAACCTGATAGGAGTCCCAGGATTCCTGTGGCACGTGGAAAGGGACACTTGCTCTCCCGCCTCAGGTGGAGAGGCGTTCCAATTGCCCTGCCAAGCCTCGAGGAGAATCCCGAGTTGTCCCTCGCAACTAGGCAGGAGTCCTGACGTCGCTGACCAAACACGTGTGTGGAAGGGCCATCCCCGTCGTAACTCGAGAATATACCCCAGGTTCCCGCCGCAACTCGAGAAAAACCATGAGACTTCCCCCTCGCCGCGAGATGAGGCCCGATTCCCCAACACTGAGTGCAGGCAATGCCGTGTTGCACATCACTCAGTAAATGAGCCTTGATTTCCTTGATGGCACTCCAGAGAAAGCCCAAGAACACTCTTTCAAGGCTAGAGGGATCCTGAGGTCACTGTAGCAACACGAAAGAGCTCCGTGGACCACAAATCAACTCGAGATGAGAGGTTAGTCCCTGGCTTCGACTCCAGAGGGATACCACCTTACCACAAGCACCTCAAGAGGAGGCTTCTCTCAGCTCTAGGAATGTGAGAGGGACCCTGAGTTTGCGGCCTCAAGTGGAATGGACACCGCCATGCCCTGACTCGAAATAAAGCCGGATATCCCTGCAGTGACTTGAATGCAGGCTCGTCTTGCATCTCCCAAGACGAAAGGATGTCTGAATCCCGTGTGGAGACGAGAGAGAAAGACCTAGTTACCCACCTCATTGCGACCGGAAGCCTCACATCCTTTGAAAACTCCCGAGGTACGCGGAGATCAGTGCCTTCAAAGGAGACGATGCCTGATTGCTCGTGAAACTTGATAGGTGTCCCAGGATTCCTGTGGGACGTGGAAAGGGACCCTTGGTCTCCCGCCTCAGCTTGAGAGGCGTCCCAATTGCCCTGCCAAGCCTCGAGGAGAATTCCGAGTTGCCCCTCGCAACTAGTGAGGAGGCCTGACGTTGCTGAACAAACACGTGTGTGGAAGGGCCATCCCCGTCGTAACTTGAGAATATACCCCAGGTTCCCGCCGCAACTCGAGAAAAACCATGAGACTTCCCCCTCGCCACGGGATGAGGCCCGATTCCCCTGCAATGCGTACAGAGCAATTCCGTGTTGCACATCACACGTGAGAGGAGCCTTGATTTCCTTGATGGCACTCCAGAGAAACCCCACGAACACTGTTTCAAGGCTAGAGGGATCCTGAGGTCACTGTAGCAACATGAAAGAGCTCCGTGGACCAAAAATCAACACGAGATGAGAGGTTAGTCTCTGGCTTCGACTCCAGAGGAATACCACCTTACCACAAGCACCTCAAGAGGAGGCTTCTCTCAGCTCTAGGTATGTGAGACGGACCCTGAATTTGCGGCCTCAAGAGGAATGGACACCGCAATGCTCTGACTCGAAATAAGGCCGGATATCCCTGCAGTGACTTGAATGCAGGCTCGTCTTGCATCTCCCAAGACGAAAGGATTTCGGAATCCCCTGTGGAGACCACAGAGAAAGACCTAGTTCCCCACCTCATCGCGACTGGAGGCCTCACATACTTTGAAAATTCCAGAGGTATGCGGAGATCAGTGCCTCCAAAGGAGACGATGCCTGACTCCTCGTGAAACTTGATAGGAGTCCCAGGATTCCTGTGGCACGTGGAAAGGTACCCTTGGTCTCCCGCCTCAGCTGGAGAGGCGTCCCAATTGCCCTGCCAAGCCTCGAGGAGAATCCCGAGTTGTCCCTCGCAAATAGACAGGAGTCCTGACGTCGCTGAACAAACACGTGTGTGGAAGGGCCATCCCCGTGGTAACTCGAGAATATACCCCAGGTTCCCGCCGCAACTCGTAAAAAACCATGAGACTTCCCCCTCGCTGCGAGATGAGGCCCGATTCCCCTGCACTGTGTGCAGAGCAAATCCGTGTTACACATAACACATGAAAGGAGCCTTCATTTCCTTGATGGCACTCCAGAGAAAGGCCACTATCTCTGTTTCAAGGCTAGAGGGATCCTGAGGTCACTGTAGCAACAAAAAAGATCTCCGTGGACAAAAAATCAACTCGAGATGAGAGGTTAGTCCCTGGCTTCGACTCCAGAGGAATACCACCTTACCACAAGCACCTCAAGAGGAGGCTTCTCTGAGCTCTAGGTATGTGAGAGGAACCCAGAGTTTGCGGCCTCAAGTGGAATGGACACCGCGATGCCCTGACAGGAAATAAGGCCGGATATCCCTGCAGTGACTTGAATGCAGGCTCGTCTTGCATCTCCCAAGACGAAAGGATGTCTGAATCCCCTGTGGAGACCACAGAGAAAGACCTAGTTCCCCACCTCATCGCGACCGGAGGCCTCACATCCTTTGAAAATTCCAGAGGTACGCGGAGATCAGTGCCTCCAATGGAGACGATGCCTGACTCCTTGTGAAACTTGATAGGAGTCCCAGGATTCCTGTGGCACGTGGAAAGGGACACTTGGTCTCCCGCCTCAGCTGGAGATGCGTCCCAATTACCCTGCCAAGCCCCGAGGAGAATCCCGAGTTGTCCCTCGCAACTAGGCAGGAGTCCTGACGTCACTGAACAAACACGTGTGTGGAAGGGCCATCCCCGTCGTAACTCGAGAATATACCCCAGGTTCCCACCGCAACTCGAGAAAAACCATGAGACTTCCCCCTCGCCGCGAGATGAGGCCCGATTCCCCTGCACTGCGTGCAAAGCAATTCCGTGTTGCACATCACACATGAAAGGAGGCTTGATTTCCTTGATGGCACTCCAGAGAAACCCCAAGAACACTGTTTCAAGGCTAGAGGGATCCTGAGGTCACTGTAGCAACACGAAAGAGATCCATGGACCAAAAATCAACTCGAGATGAATGGTTAGTCCCTGGCTTTGACTCCAGAGGAATACCACCTTACCACAAGCACCTCAAGAGGAGGCTTCTCTCATCTCTAGGTATGTGAGAGGGACCCTGAGTTTGTGGCCTCAAGTGGAAGGGTCACCGCGATGCCCTGACTGGAAATAAGGCCAGATATCCCTGAAGTGACTGGAATGCAGGCTCGTCTTGCATCTCCCAAGACGAAAGGATGTCTGAATCCCGTGTGGAGGCCACAGAGAAAGACCTAGTTCCCCACCTCATCGCGACCGGAGGCCTCACATTCTTTGAAAACTCCAGAGGTACGCGGAGATCAGTTCCTCCAAAGGAGACGATGCCTGACTCCTCGTGAAACTTGATAGGAGTCCCAGGATTCCTGTGGCACGTGGAAAGGGACCCTTGGTCTCCCGCCTCAGCTGGAGAGGCGTCCCAATTGCCCCGCTAAGCCTCGAGGAGAATCCCGAGTTGTCCCTCGCAACTAAGCAGGAGTCCTGACGTCGCTGAACAAACACGTGTGTGGAAGGGCCATCCCCGTCGTAACTCGAGAATATATCTCAGGTTCCCGCCGCAACTCGAGAAAAACCATGAGACTTCCCCCTCGCTGCGAGATGAGGCCCAATTCCCCGGCACTGCGTGCAGAGCCATTCCGTGCTGCAGATCACACTTGAAAGGAGCCTTGATTTCCTTGATGGCACTCCAGAGAAACCCCAAGAACACTGTTTCAAGGCTAGAGAGATCCTGAGGTCACTGTAGCAACACAAAGAGCTCCGTGGACCAAAAATCAACTCGAGATGAGAGGTTAGTGCCTGGCTTCCACTCCAGAGGAATACCACCTTACCACAAGCACCTCAAGAGGAGGCTTCTCTCAGCTCTAGGTACGTGAGAGGAACCCTGAGTTTGCGGCCTCAAGTGGAATGGACACCGCGATGCGCTGACTGGAAATAAGGCCGGATATCCCTGCAGGGACTTGAATGCAGGCTCGTCTTGCATCTCCCAAGACGAAAGGATGTCTGAATCCCCTGTGGAGACCACAGAGAAAGAAATAGTTCCCAACCTCATCGCGACCGGAGGCCTCACATCCTTTGAAAACGCCAGTGGTACGTGGAGATCAGTGCCTCCAAAGGAGACGATGCCTAACTCCTCGTGAAACTTGATAGGAGTTCCAGGATTCCTGTGGCACGCGGAAAGGGACCCTTGGTCTCCTGCCTCAGCTGGAGAGGCGTCCCAATTGCCCTGCCAAGCCTCGAGGAGAATCCCGAATTGTCCCTCACAACTAGGCAGGAGTCCTGACGTCGCTGAACAAACACGTGTGTGGAAGGGCCATCCCCGTCTTAACTCGAGAATATACCCCAGGTTCCCGCCGCAACTCGAGAAAAACCATGAGACTTCCCCCTCACCGCGAGATGAGGCCCGATTCCCAGGCACTGCGTGCAGAGCAATTCCGTGTTGCAGATCACACATGAAAGGAGCCTTCATTTCCTTGATGGCACTCCCGAGAAACCCCAAGAACACTGTTTCAAGGCTAGAGGGATCCTGAGGTCACTGTAGCAACACGAAAGAGCTCCGTGGACGAAAAATCAACTCAAGATGAGAGGTTAGTCCCTGGCTTCGACTCCAGAGGAATACCACCTTACCACAAGCAGCTCAAGCGGAGGCTTCTCTCATCTCTAGGTATGTGAGAGTGACCCTGAGTTTGCGGCCTCAAGTGGAATGGTCACCGCGATGCCCTGACTCGAAATAAGGCCAGATATCCCTGTAGTGTCTTGAATGCAGGCTCGTCTTGCATCTCCCAAGACGAAAGGATGTCTGAATCCCCTGTGGAGACCACAGAGAAAGACCTAGTTCCCCACCTCATCGCGACCGGAGGCCTCACATCCTTTGAAAACTCCAGAGGTACGCGGAGATCAGTGCCTCCAAAGGAGACGATGCCTGACTCCTCGTGAAGCTTGATAGGAGTCCCAGGATTCCTGTGGCACGTGGAAAGGGACCCTTGGTCTCCCGCCTCAGCTGGAGAGGTGTCCCCATTGCCCTGCCAAGCCTCGAGGAGAATCCCAAGTTGTCCCTCGCAACTAGGCAGGAGTCCTGACGTCGCTGAACAAACACGTGTGTGGAACGGCCATCCCCGTCGTAACTCGAGAATATACCCCAGGTTCCCGCCGCAACTCGAGAAAAACCATGAGACTTCCCCCTCGCCGCGAGATGAGGCCCGATTCCCCTGCACTGCGTGCAAAGCAATTCCGTGCTGCAGATCACACTTGAAAGGAGCCTTGATTTCCTTGATGGCACTCCAGAGAAACCCCAAGAACACTGTTTCAAGGCTAGAGGGATCCTGAGTTCACTGTAGCAACACGAAAGAGCTCCCTGGACAAAAAATCAACTCGAGATGAGAGGTTAGACCCTGGCTTCGACTCCAGAGGAATACCACCTTACCACAAGCACCTCAATAGGAGGCTCCTCTCAGCTCTAGGTATGTGAGAGGAACCCTGAGTTTGCGGCCTCAAGTGGAATGGACACCGCGATGCCCTGACAGGAAATAAGGCCGGATATCCCTGCAGTGACTTGAATGCAGGCTCGTCTTGCATCTCCCAAGTCGAAACGATGTCTGAATCCCCTGTGGAGACCACAGAGAAAGACCTATTTCCCCACCTCATCGTGAGCGGAGGCCTCACATCCTTTGAAAACGCCAGAGGTACACGGAGATCAGTGCCTCCAAAGGAGACGATGCCTGACTCCTCGTGAAAATTGATAGGAGTCCCAGGATTCCTGTGGCTCGTGGATTGGGACCCTTGGTCTCCCACCTCAGCTGGAGAGGCGTCCCAATTGCCCTGCCTAGCTTCGAAGAGAATCCCGAGTTGTCCCTCGCAACAAGGCAGGAGTCCTAACGTCGCTGAACAAACACGTGTGTAGAAGGGCCTTCCCCGTTGTAACTCGAGAATATATCCCAGGTTCCCGCCGCAACTCGAGAAAAACCATGAGACTTCCCCCTCGCCGCGAGATGAGGCCCGATTCCCCTGCACTGTGTGCAGAGCAAATCCGTGTTGCACATCACACATGAAAGGAGCCTTGATTTCCTTGATGGCACTCCAGAGAAACCCGAAGAACACTGTTTCAAGGTTAGAGGGATCCTGACGTCACTGTAGCAACACGAAAGAGCTCCAGGAACCAAAAATGCACTCGAGATGTGAGGTTAGACCCTGGATTCGGCTCCAGAGGAATACCACCTTACCACAAGCACCTCAAGAGGAGGCTTCTCTCAGCTTTAGGTGTGTGAGAGGGACCATGAGTTTGCGGCCTCAAGTGGAATGGACACCGCGATGCCCTGACTCGAAATAAAGCCGGATATCCCTGCAGTGACTTGAATGCACGCTCGTCTTGCATCTCCCAAGACGAAAGGATGTCTGAATCCCGTGTGGAGACGAGAGAGAAAGACCTAGTTCCCCACCTCATCGCGACCGGAGGCCTCACATCCTTTGAAAATTCCAGAGGTACGCGGAGATCAGTGCCTCCAAAGGAGACGATGCCTGACTCCTCGTGAAACATGATAGGAGTCCCAGGATTCCTGTGGCACGTGGAAAGAGACCCTTGGTCTCCCGCCTCAGCTGGAGAGGCGTCCCAATTGCCCTGCCAAGACTCGAGGAGAATTCCGAGTTGCCCCTCGCAACTAGTGAGGAGGCCTGACGTTGCTGAACAAACACGTGTGTGGAAGGGCCATCCCCGTCGTAACTTGAGAATATACCCCAGGTTCCCGCCGCAACTCGAGAAAAACCATGAGACTTCCCCCTCGCCACGGGATGAGGCCCGATTCCCCTGCAATGCGTACAGAGCTATTCCGTGTTGCACATCACACATGAGAGGAGCCTTGATTTCCTTGATGGCACTCCAGAGAAACCCCACGAACACTGTTTCAAGGCTAGAGGGATCCTGAGGTCACTGTAGCAACATGAAAGAGCTCCGTGGACCAAAAATCAACACGAGATGAGAGGTTAGTCCCTGGCTTCGACTCCAGAGGAATACCACCTTACCACAAGCACCTCAAGAGGAGGCTTCTCTCAGCTCTAGGTATGTGAGAGGGACCCTGAGTTTGCGGCCTCAAGTGGAATGGACACCGCAATGCCCTGACTCGAAATAAGGCCGGCTATCCCTGCAGTGACTTGAATGCAGGCTCGTCCTGCATCTCCCATGACGAAAGGATGTCTGAATCCCCTGTGGAGGCCACAGACAAAGACCTACTTCCCCACCTCATCGCGACCGGAGGCCTCACATTCTTTGAAAACTCCAGAGGTACGCGGAGATCAGTTCCTCCAAAGGAGACGATGCCTGACTCCTCGTGAAACTTGATAGGAGTCCCAGGATTCCTGCGGCACGTGGAAAGGGACCCTTGGTCTCCCGCCTCAGCTGGAGAGGCGTCCCAATTGCCCAGCCAAGCCTCGAGGAGAATCCCGAGTTGTCCCTCGCAACTAGGCAGGAGTCCTGACGTCGCTGAACAAACACGTGTGTGGAAGGGCCATCCCCGTCGTAACTCGAGAATATATCTCAGGTTCCCGCCGCAACTCGAGAAAAACCATGAGTCTTCCCCCTCGCTTCGAGATGAGGCCCAATTCCCCGGCACTGCGTGCAGAGCAATTCCGTGTTGCAGATCACACATGAAAGGAGCCTTCATTTCCTTGATGGCACTCCAGAGAAACCCCAAGAACACTGTTTCAAGGCTACAGGGATCCTGAGGTCACTGTAGCAACACGAAAGACCTCCGGGGACCAAAAATCAACTCGAGATGAGAGGTTAGCCCTGGCTTCGACTCCAGAGGAATACCACCTTACCACAAGCACCTCAAGCAAAGGCTTCTCTCATCTCTAGGTATGTGAGAGTGACCCTGAGTTTGCGGCCTCAATGGAATGGTCAAGTCGATGCCCTGACTCGAAATGAGGCCAGATATCCCTGTAGTGTCTTGAATGCAGGCTCGTCTTGCATCTCCCAAGACGAAAGGATGTCTGAATCCCCTGTGGAGACCACAGAGAAAGACCTAGTTCCCCACCTCATCGCGACCGGAGGCCTCACATCCTTTGAAAACGCCAGTGGTACGCGGAGATCAGTGCCTCCAAAGGAGCCGATGCCTAACTCCTCGTGAAACTTGATAGGAGTCCCAGGATTCCTGTGGCACGTGGAAAGGGACCCTTGGTCTCCCGCCTCAGCTGGAGAGGCGTCCCAATTGCCCTGCCAAGCCTCGAGGAGAATCCCGAGTTGTCCCTCGCAACTAGGCAGGAGTCCTGACGTCGCTGAACAAACACGTGTGTGGAAGGGCCATCCCCGTCGTAACTCGAGAATATACCCCAGGTTCCCGCCGCAACTCGAGAAAAACCATGAGACTTCCCCCTCGCCGCGAGATGAGGCCCGATTCCCCTGCACTGCGTGCAAAGCAATTCGGTGCTGCAGATCACACTTGAAAGGAGCCTTGATTTCCTTGATGGCACTCCAGAGAAACCCCAAGAACACTGTTTCAAGGCTAGAGGGATCCTGAGGTCACTGTAGCAACACGAAAGAGCTCCGTGGACAAAAAATCAACTCGAGATGAGAGGTTAGACCCTGGCTTCGACTCCAGAGGAATACCACCTTACCACAAGCACCTCAATAGGAGGCTCCTCTCAGCTCTAGGTATGTGAGAGGAACCCTGAGTTTGCGGCCTCAAGTGGAATGGACACCGCGATGCCCTGACAGGAAATAAGGCCGGATATCCCTGCAGTGACTTGAATGCAGGCTCGTCTTACATCTCCCAAGTCGAAACGATGTCTGAATCCCCTGTGGAGACCACAGAGAAAGACCTAGTTCCCCACCTCATCGTGAGCGGAGGCCTCACATCCTTTGAAAACGCCAGAGGTACACGGAGATCAGTGCCTCCAAAGGAGACGATGCCTGACTCCTCGTGAAAATTGATAGGAGTCCCAGGATTCCTGTGGCTCATGGATTGGGACCCTTGGTCTCCCACCTCAGCTGGAGAGGCGTCCCAATTGGCCTGCCTAGCTTCGAAGAGAATCCCGAGTTGTCCCTCGCAACTAGGCAGGAGTCCTAACGTCGCTGAACAAACACGTGTGTAGAAGGGCCATCCCCGTCTTAACTCGAGAATATACCCCAGGTTCCCGCCACAACTCGAGAAAAACCATGAGACTTCCCCCTCGCTGCGAGATGAGGCCCGATTCCCCGGCACTGCGTGCAGAGCAATTCCGTGTTGCAGATCACACATGAAAGGAGCCTTGATTTCCTTGATGGCACTCCAGAGAAACCCCAAGAACACTGTTTAAAGGCTAGAGGGATCCTGAGGTCACTGTAGCAACACAAAAGAGCTCCGTGGACCAAAAATCAACTCGAGATGAGAGGTTAGTCCCTGGCTTCGACTCCAGAGGAATACCACCTTACGACAAGCACCTCAAGAGGAGGCTTCTCTCAGCTCTAGGTATGTGAGAGGGACCCTGAGATTGCGGCCTCAAGTGGAATGGTCACCGCGATGACCTGACTCGAAATAAGGCCAGATATCCCTGCAGTGACTTGAATGGAGGCTCGTCTTGCACCTCCCAAGAAGAAAGGATGTCTGAATCCCATGTGGAGACCACAGAGAAAGACCTAGTTCCCCACCTCATCGCGACTGGAGGCCTCACATCCTTTGAAAACTCCAGAGGTACGCGGAGATCAGTGCCTCCAAAGGAGACGATTCCTGACTCCTCATGAAACTTGATAGGAGTCCCAGGATTCCTGTGGCACGTGGAAAGGGACCCTTGGTCTCCCGCCTCAGCTGGAGAGGCGTCCCAATTGCCCTGCCAAGCCTCGAGGAGAATCCCGAGTTGTCCCTCGCAACTAGGCAGGAGTCCTGACGTCGCTGAACAAACACGTGTGTGGAAGGGCCATCCCCGTCGTAACTCGAGAATATACCCCAGGTTCCCGCCGCAACTCGAGAAAAACCATGAGACTTCCCCCCTCGCCGCGAGATGAGGCCCGATTCTCCTGCACTGCGTGCAAAGCAATTCCGTGTTGCACATCACACATGAAAGGAGCCTTGATTTCCTTGATGGCACTCCAGAGAAACCCCAAGAACACTATTTCAAGGCTAGAGGGATCCTGAGGTCACTGTAGCTACACGAAAGAGCTCCGTGGACCAAAAATCAACTCGAGATGAGAGGTTAGTCCCTGGCTTCGACTCCAGAGGAATACCATCTTACCACAAGCCCCTCAAGAGGAGGCTTCTCTCAGCTCTAGGTACGTGAGAGGAACCCTGAGTTTGCGGCCTCAAGTGGAATGGACACCGCGATGCGCTGACTCGAAATAAGGCCGGATATCCCTGCAGGGACTTGAATGCAGGCTCGTCTTGCATCTCCCAAGACGAAAGGATGTCTGAATCCCCTGTGGAGACCACAGAGAAAGAAATAGTTCCCAACCTCATCGCGACCGGAGGCCTCACATCCTTTGAAAACGCCAGTGGTACGTGGAGATCAGTGCCTCCAAAGGAGACGATGCCTAACTCCTCGTGAAACTTGATAGGAGTTCCAGGATTCCTGTGGCACGCGGAAAGGGACCCTTGGTCTCCTGCCTCAGCTGGAGAGGCGTCCCAATTGCCCTGCCAAGCCTCGAGGAGAATCCCGAATTGTCCCTCACAACTAGGCAAGAGTCCTGACGTCGCTGAACAAACACGTGTGTGGAAGGGCCATCCCCGTCTTAACTCGAGAATATACCCCAGGTTCCCGCCGCAACTCGAGAAAAACCATGAGACTTCCCCCTCACCGCGAGATGAGGCCCGATTCCCAGGCACTGCGTGCAGAGCAATTCCGTGTTGCAGATCACACATGAAAGGAGCCTTCATTTCCTTGATGGCACTCCCGAGAAACCCCAAGAACACTGTTTCAAGGCTAGAGGGATCCTGAGGTCACTGTAGCAACACGAAAGAGCTCCGTGGACGAAAAATCAACTCAAGATGAGAGGTTAGTCCCTGGCTTCGACTCCAGAGGAATACCACCTTACCACAAGCAGCTCAAGCGGAGGCTTCTCTCATCTCTAGGTATGTGAGAGTGACCCTGAGTTTGCGGCCTCAAGTGGAATGGTCACCGCGATGCCCTGACTCGAAATAAGGCCAGATATCCCTGTAGTGTCTTGAATGCAGGCTCGTCTTGCATCTCCCAAGACGAAAGGATGTCTGAATCCCCTGTGGAGACCACAGAGAAAGACCTAGTTCCCCACCTCATCGCGACCGGAGGCCTCACATCCTTTGAAAACTCCAGAGGTACGCGGAGATCAGTGCCTCCAAAGGAGACGATGCCTGACTCCTCGTGAAGCTTGATAGGAGTCCCAGGATTCCTGTGGCACGTGGAAAGGGACCCTTGGTCTCCCGCCTCAGCTGGAGAGGTGTCCCCATTGCCCTGCCAAGCCTCGAGGAGAATCCCAAGTTGTCCCTCGCAACTAGGCAGGAGTCCTGACGTCGCTGAACAAACACGTGTGTGGAACGGCCATCCCCGTCGTAACTCGAGAATATACCCCAGGTTCCCGCCGCAACTCGAGAAAAACCATGAGACTTCCCCCTCGCCGCGAGATGAGGCCCGATTCCCCTGCACTGCGTGCAAAGCAATTCCGTGCTGCAGATCACACTTGAAAGGAGCCTTGATTTCCTTGATGGCACTCCAGAGAAACCCCAAGAACACTGTTTCAAGGCTAGAGGGATCCTGAGTTCACTGTAGCAACACGAAAGAGCTCCCTGGACAAAAAATCAACTCGAGATGAGAGGTTAGACCCTGGCTTCGACTCCAGAGGAATACCACCTTACCACAAGCACCTCAATAGGAGGCTCCTCTCAGCTCTAGGTATGTGAGAGGAACCCTGAGTTTGCGGCCTCAAGTGGAATGGACACCGCGATGCCCTGACAGGAAATAAGGCCGGATATCCCTGCAGTGACTTGAATGCAGGCTCGTCTTGCATCTCCCAAGTCGAAACGATGTCTGAATCCCCTGTGGAGACCACAGAGAAAGACCTATTTCCCCACCTCATCGTGAGCGGAGGCCTCACATCCTTTGAAAACGCCAGAGGTACACGGAGATCAGTGCCTCCAAAGGAGACGATGCCTGACTCCTCGTGAAAATTGATAGGAGTCCCAGGATTCCTGTGGCTCGTGGATTGGGACCCTTGGTCTCCCACCTCAGCTGGAGAGGCGTCCCAATTGCCCTGCCTAGCTTCGAAGAGAATCCCGAGTTGTCCCTCGCAACAAGGCAGGAGTCCTAACGTCGCTGAACAAACACGTGTGTAGAAGGGCCTTCCCCGTTGTAACTCGAGAATATATCCCAGGTTCCCGCCGCAACTCGAGAAAAACCATGAGACTTCCCCCTCGCCGCGAGATGAGGCCCGATTCCCCTGCACTGTGTGCAGAGCAAATCCGTGTTGCACATCACACATGAAAGGAGCCTTGATTTCCTTGATGGCACTCCAGAGAAACCCGAAGAACACTGTTTCAAGGTTAGAGGGATCCTGACGTCACTGTAGCAACACGAAAGAGCTCCAGGAACCAAAAATGCACTCGAGATGTGAGGTTAGACCCTGGATTCGGCTCCAGAGGAATACCACCTTACCACAAGCACCTCAAGAGGAGGCTTCTCTCAGCTTTAGGTGTGTGAGAGGGACCATGAGTTTGCGGCCTCAAGTGGAATGGACACCGCGATGCCCTGACTCGAAATAAAGCCGGATATCCCTGCAGTGACTTGAATGCACGCTCGTCTTGCATCTCCCAAGACGAAAGGATGTCTGAATCCCGTGTGGAGACGAGAGAGAAAGACCTAGTTCCCCACCTCATCGCGACCGGAGGCCTCACATCCTTTGAAAATTCCAGAGGTACGCGGAGATCAGTGCCTCCAAAGGAGACGATGCCTGACTCCTCGTGAAACATGATAGGAGTCCCAGGATTCCTGTGGCACGTGGAAAGAGACCCTTGGTCTCCCGCCTCAGCTGGAGAGGCGTCCCAATTGCCCTGCCAAGACTCGAGGAGAATTCCGAGTTGCCCCTCGCAACTAGTGAGGAGGCCTGACGTTGCTGAACAAACACGTGTGTGGAAGGGCCATCCCCGTCGTAACTTGAGAATATACCCCAGGTTCCCGCCGCAACTCGAGAAAAACCATGAGACTTCCCCCTCGCCACGGGATGAGGCCCGATTCCCCTGCAATGCGTACAGAGCTATTCCGTGTTGCACATCACACATGAGAGGAGCCTTGATTTCCTTGATGGCACTCCAGAGAAACCCCACGAACACTGTTTCAAGGCTAGAGGGATCCTGAGGTCACTGTAGCAACATGAAAGAGCTCCGTGGACCAAAAATCAACACGAGATGAGAGGTTAGTCCGTGGCTTCGACTCCAGAGGAATACCACCTTACCACAAGCACCTCAAGAGGAGGCTTCTCTCAGCTCTAGGTATGTGAGAGGGACCCTGAGTTTGCGGCCTCAAGTGGAATGGACACCGCAATGCCCTGACTCGAAATAAGGCCGGCTATCCCTGCAGTGACTTGAATGCAGGCTCGTCCTGCATCTCCCATGACGAAAGGATGTCTGAATCCCCTGTGGAGGCCACAGACAAAGACCTACTTCCCCACCTCATCGCGACCGGAGGCCTCACATTCTTTGAAAACTCCAGAGGTACGCGGAGATCAGTTCCTCCAAAGGAGACGATGCCTGACTCCTCGTGAAACTTGATAGGAGTCCCAGGATTCCTGCGGCACGTGGAAAGGGACACTTGGTCTCCCGCCTCAGCTGGAGAGGCGTCCCAATTGCCCAGCCAAGCCTCGAGGAGAATCCCGAGTTGTCCCTCGCAACTAGGCAGGAGTCCTGACGTCGCTGAACAAACACGTGTGTGGAAGGGCCATCCCCGTCGTAACTCGAGAATATATCTCAGGTTCCCGCCGCAACTCGAGAAAAACCATGAGTCTTCCCCCTCGCTGCGAGATGAGGCCCAATTCCCCGGCACTGCGTGCAGAGCAATTCCGTGTTGCAGATCACACATGAAAGGAGCCTTCATTTCCTTGATGGCACTCCAGAGAAACCCCAAGAACACTGTTTCAAGGCTACAGGGATCCTGAGGTCACTGTAGCTACACGAAAGACCTCCGGGGACCAAAAATCAACTCGAGATGAGAGGTTAGCCCTGGCTTCGACTCCAGAGGAATACCACCTTACCACAAGCACCTCAAGCAAAGGCTTCTCTCATCTCTAGGTATGTGAGAGTGACCCTGAGTTTGCGGCCTCAATGGAATGGTCAAGTCGATGCCCTGACTCGAAATGAGGCCAGATATCCCTGTAGTGTCTTGAATGCAGGCTCGTCTTGCATCTCCCAAGACGAAAGGATGTCTGAATCCCCTGTGGAGACCACAGAGAAAGACCTAGTTCCCCACCTCATCGCGACCGGAGGCCTCACATCCTTTGAAAACGCCAGTGGTACGCGGAGATCAGTGCCTCCAAAGGAGCCGATGCCTAACTCCTCGTGAAACTTGATAGGAGTCCCAGGATTCCTGTGGCACGTGGAAAGGGACCCTTGGTCTCCCGCCTCAGCTGGAGAGGCGTCCCAATTGCCCTGCCAAGCCTCGAGGAGAATCCCGAGTTGTCCCTCGCAACTAGGCAGGAGTCCTGACGTCGCTGAACAAACACGTGTGTGGAAGGGCCATCATCGTCGTAACTCGAGAATATACCCCAGGTTCCCGCCGCAACTCGAGAAAAACCATGAGACTTCCCCCTCGCCGCGAGATGAGGCCCGATTCCCCGGCACTGCGTGCAGAGCAATTCCGTGTTGCAGATCACACATGAAAGGAGCCTTCATTTCCTTGATGGCACTGCAGAGAAACCCCAAGAACACTGTTTCAAGGCTAGAGGGATCCTGAGGTCACTGTAGCAACACGAAAGAGCTCCGTGGACCAAAAATCAACTCGAGATGAGAGGTTAGTCCCTGGCTTCGACTCCAGAGGAATACCACCTTACCACAAGCACCTCAAGAGGAGGCTTCTCTCAGCTCTAGGTATGTGAGAGGGACCCTGAGTTTGCGGCCTCAAGTGGAATGGTCACCGCGATGCCCTGACTCAAAATGAGGCCAGATATCCCTGTAGTGTCTTGAATGCAGGCTCGTCTTGCATCTCCCAAGACGAAAGGATGTCTGAATCCCCTGTGGAGACCACAGAGAAAGACCTAGTTCCCCACCTCATCGCGACCGGAGGCCTCACATCCTTTGACAACTCCAGAGGTACGCGGAGATCAGTGCCTCCAAAGGAGACGATGCCTGACTCCTCGTGAAGCTTGATAGGAGTCCCAGGATTCCTGTGGCACGTGGAAAAGGACCCTTGGTCTCCCGCCTCAGCTGGAGAGGTGTCCCCATTGCCCTGCCAAGCCTCGAGGAGAATCCCGAGTTGTCCCTCGCAACTAGGCAGGAGTCCTGACGTCGCTGAACAAACACGTGTGTGGAAGGGCCATCCCCGTCGTAACTCGAGAATATACCCCAGGTTCCCGCCGCAACTCGAGAAAAACCATGAGACTTCCCCCTCGCCGCGAGATGAGGCCCGATTCCCCTGCACTGCGTGCAAAGCAATTCGGTGCTGCAGATCACACTTGAAAGGAGCCTTGATTTCCTTGATGGCACTCCAGAGAAACCCCAAGAACACTGTTTCAAGGCTAGAGGGATCCTGAGGTCACTGTAGCAACACGAAAGAGCTCCGTGGACAAAAAATCAACTCGAGATGAGAGGTTAGACCCTGGCTTCGACTCCAGAGGAATACCACCTTACCACAAGCACCTCAATAGGAGGCTCCTCTCAGCTCTAGGTATGTGAGAGGAACCCTGAGTTTGCGGCCTCAAGTGGAATGGACACCGCGATGCCCTGACAGGAAATAAGGCCGGATATCCCTGCAGTGACTTGAATGCAGGCTCGTCTTACATCTCCCAAGTCGAAACGATGTCTGAATCCCCTGTGGAGACCACAGAGAAAGACCTAGTTCCCCACCTCATCGTGAGCGGAGGCCTCACATCCTTTGAAAACGCCAGAGGTACACGGAGATCAGTGCCTCCAAAGGAGACGATGCCTGACTCCTCGTGAAAATTGATAGGAGTCCCAGGATTCCTGTGGCTCATGGATTGGGACCCTTGGTCTCCCACCTCAGCTGGAGAGGCGTCCCAATTGGCCTGCCTAGCTTCGAAGAGAATCCCGAGTTGTCCCTCGCAACTAGGCAGGAGTCCTAACGTCGCTGAACAAACACGTGTGTAGAAGGGCCATCCCCGTCTTAACTCGAGAATATACCCCAGGTTCCCGCCACAACTCGAGAAAAACCATGAGACTTCCCCCTCGCTGCGAGATGAGGCCCGATTCCCCGGCACTGCGTGCAGAGCAATTCCGTGTTGCAGATCACACATGAAAGGAGCCTTCATTTCCTTGATGGCACTCCAGAGAAACCCCAAGAACACTGTTTAAAGGCTAGAGGGATCCTGAGGTCACTGTAGCAACACAAAAGAGCTCCGTGGACCAAAAATCAACTCGAGATGAGAGGTTAGTCCCTGGCTTCGACTCCAGAGGAATACCACCTTACGACAAGCACCTCAAGAGGAGGCTTCTCTCAGCTTAAGGTATGTGAGAGGGACCCTGAGATTGCGGCCTCAATTGGAATGGTCACCGCGATGCCCTGACTCCAAATAAGGCCAGATATCCCTGCAGTGACTTGAATGGAGGCTCGTCTTGCACCTCCCAAGAAGAAAGGATGTCTGAATCCCATGTGGAGACCACAGAGAAAGACCTAGTTCCCCACCTCATCGCGACTGGAGGCCTCACATCCTTTGAAAACTCCAGAGGTACGCGGAGATCAGTGCCTCCAAAGGAGACGATTCCTGACTCCTCATGAAACTTGATAGGAGTCCCAGGATTCCTGTGGCCCGTGGAAAGGGACCCTTGGTCTCCCGCCTCAGCTGGAGAGGCGTCCCAATTGCCCTGCCAAGCCTCGAGGAGAATCCCGAGTTGTCCCTCGCAACTAGGCAGGAGTCCTGACGTCGCTGAACAAACACGTGTGTGGAAGGGCCATCCCCGTCGTAACTCGAGAATATACCCCAGGTTCCCGCCGCAACTCGAGAAAAACCATGAGACTTCCCCCCTCGCCGCGAGATGAGGCCCGATTCTCCTGCACTGCGTGCAAAGCAATTCCGTGTTGCACATCACACATGAAAGGAGCCTTGATTTCCTTGATGGCACTCCAGAGAAACCCCAAGAACACTATTTCAAGGCTAGAGGGATCCTGAGGTCACTGTAGCTACACGAAAGAGCTCCGTGGACCAAAAATCAACTCGAGATGAGAGGTTAGTCCCTGGCTTCGACTCCAGAGGAATACCATCTTACCACAAGCCCCTCAAGAGGAGGCTTCTCTCAGCTCTAGGTATGTGAGAGGGACCCTGAGTTTGCGGCCTCAAGTGGAATGGACACCGCGATGCCCTGACTCGAAATAAGGCTGGATATCCCTGCAGGGACTTGAATGCAGGCTCGTCTTGCATCTCCCAAGACAGAAGGATGTCTGAATCCCCTGTGGAGACCACAGAGAAAGACCTAGTTCCCCACCTCATCGCGCCTGGAGGCCTCACATCCTTTGAAAAGGCCAGAGGTACGCGGAGATCAGTGCCTCCAAAGGAGACGATGCCTGACTCCTCGTAAAACTTGATAGGAGTCCCAGGATTACTGTGGCACGTGGAACGGGACACTTGGTCTCCCACCTCAGGTGGAGAGGCGTCCCAATTGCCCTGCCAGGCCTCGAGGAGAATCCCGAGTTGTCCCTCGCAACTAGGCAGGAGTCCTGACGTCGCTGAACAAACACGTGTGTGGAAGGGCCATCCCCGTCGTAACTCGAGAAGATACCCCAGGTTCCCGCCACAACTCGAGAAAAACCATGAGACTTCCCCCTCGCCAAGAGATGAGGCCCGATTCCTCGGCACTGCGTGCAGAGCAATTCCGTGTTGCACTTCACACATGAGAGGAGCCTTGATTTCCTTGATGGCACTCCAGAGAAACCCCACGAACACTGTTTCAAGGCTAGAGGGATCCTGCGGTCACTGTAGCAACATGAAAGAGCTCCGTGGACCAAAAATCAACACGAGATGAGAGGTTAGTCCCTGGCTTCGACTCCAGAGGAATACCACCTTACCACAAGCACCTCAAGAGGAGGCTTCTCTCAGCTCTAGGTATGTGAGAGGGACCCTGAGTTTGCGGCCTCAAGTGGAATGGACACCGCAATGCCCTGACTCGAAATAAGGCCGGCTATCCCTGCAATGACTTGAATGCAGGCTCGTCCTGCATCTCCCATGACGAAAGGATGTCTGAATCCCCTGTGGAGACCACAGACAAAGGCCTAATTCCCCACCTCACCGCGACCGGAGGCCTCACATCCTTTGAAAACTCCAGAGGGACGCGGAGATCAGTGCCTCCAAAGGAGACATTGCCTGACTCCTCGTGAAACTTGATAGGAGTCCCAGGATTCCTGTGGCACGTGGAAAGGGACACTTGGTCTCCCGCCTCAGCTGGAGATGCGTCCCAATTACCCTGCCAAGCCTCGAGGAGAATCCGGAGTTGTCCCTCGCAACTAGGCAGGAGTCCTGACGTCGCTGAACAAACACGTGTGTGGAAGGGCCATCCCCGTCGTAACTCGAGAATATACCCCAGGTTCCCACCGCAACTCGGGAAAAACCATGAGACTTCCCCCTCGCCGCGAGATGAGGACCGATTCCCCTGCACTGCGTGCAAAGCAATTCCGTGTTGCACATCACACATGAATGGAGCCTTGATTTCCTTGATGGCACTCCAGAGAAACCCCAAGAACACTGTTTCAAGGCTAGAGGGATCCTGAGGTCACTGTAGCAACACAAACGAGCTCCGTGGACCAAAAATCAACTCGAGATGAGAGGTTAGTCCCTGGCTTCGACTCCAGAGGAATACCACCTTAGGACAAGCACCTCAACAAGAGGCTTCTCTCAGCTCTAGGTATGTGAGAGGGACCCTGAGATTGCGGCCTCAAGTGGAATGGTCACCGCGATGCCCTGACTCCAAATAAGGCAGAATATCCCTACAGTGACTTGAATGCAGGCTCGTCTTGCATCTCCCAAGACGAAAGGATGTTTGAATCCCCTGTGGAGACCACAGAGAAAGACCTAGTTCCCCACCTCATCGCGACCGGAGGCCTCACATCCTTTGAAAACTCCAGAATTACGCGGAGATCAGTGCCTCCAAAGGAGACGATGCCTGACTCCTCGTGAAACTTGATAGGAGTCCCAGGATTTCTGTGGCCCGTGGAAAGGGACCCTTGGTCTCCCGCCTCAGCTGGAGAGGAGTCCCAATTGCCCTGCCAAGCCTCGAGGAGAATCCCGAGTTGTCCCTCGCAACTAGGCAGGAGTCCTGACGTCGCTGAACAAACACGTGTGTGGAAGGGCCATCACCGTCGTAACTCGAGAATATACCCCAGGTTCCCGCCGCAACTCGAGAAAAACCATGAGACTTCCCCCTCGCCGCGAGATGAGGCCCGATTCCCCTGCACTGCATGCAGAGCAATTCCGTGTTGCACATCACACATGAAAGGAGCCTTGATTTCCTTGATGGCACTCCAGAGAAACCCCAAGAACACTGTTTCAAGGCAAGAGGGATCCTGAGGTCACTGTAGCAACACGAAAGAGATCCATGGACCAAAAATCAACTCGAGATGAATGGTTAGTCCCTGGCTTTGACTCCAGAGGAATACCACCTTACCACAAGCACCTCAAGAGGAGGCTTCTCTCATCTCTAGGTATGTGAGAGGGACCCTGAGTTTGCGGCCTCAAGTGGAATGGTCACCACGATGCCCTGACTGGAAATAAGGCCAGATATCCCTGCAGTGACTTGAATGCAGGCTCGTCTTGCATATCCCAAGTCGAAACGATGTCTGAATCCCCTGTGGAGACCACAGAGAAAGACCTATTTCCCCACCTCATCGTGAGCGGAGGCCTCACATCCTTTGAAAACGCCAGAGGTACGCGGAGATCAGTTCCTCCAAAGGAGACGATGCCTGACTCCTCGTGAAAATTGATAGGAGACCCAGGATTCCTGTGGCACGTGGAAAGAGACCCTTGGTCTCCCGCCTCAGCTGGAGAGGCGTCCCAATTGCCCTGCCAAGACTCGAGGAGAATTACGAGTTGCCCCTCGCAACTAGTGAGGAGGCCTGACGTTGCTGAACAAACACGTGTGTGGAAGGGCCATCCCCGTTGTAACTTGAGAATATACCCCAGGTTCCCGCCGCAACTCGAGAAAAACCATGAGACTTCCCCCTTGCCACGGGATGAGGCCCGATTCCCCTGCAATGCGTACAGAGCTATTCCGTGTTGCACATCACACATGAGAGGAGCCTTGATTTCCTTGATGGCACTCCAGAGAAACCCCACGAACACTGTTTCAAGGCTAGAGGGATCCTGAGGTCACTGTAGCAACATGAAAGAGCTCCGTGGACCAAAAATCAACACGAGATGAGAGGTTAGTCCCTGGCTTCGACTCCAGAGGAATACCACCTTACCACAAGCACCTCAAGAGGAGGCTTCTCTCAGCTCTAGGTATGGGAGAGGGACCCTGAGTTTGCGGCCTCAAGTGGAATGGACACCGCAATGCCCTGACTCGAAATAAGGCCGGCTATCCCTGCAGTGACTTGAATGCAGGCTCGTCCTGCATCTCCCATGACGAAAGGATGTCTGAATCCCCTGTGGAGGCCACAGACAAAGGCCTAATTCCCCACCTCACCGCGACCGGAGGCCTCACATCCTTTGAAAACTCCAGAGGGACGCGGAGATCAGTGCCTCCAAAGGAGACGATGCCTGACTCCTCGTGAAACTTGATAGGAGTCCCAGGATTCCTGTGGCACGTGGAAAGGGACCCTTGGTCTCCCGCCTCAGCTGGAGAGGCGTCCCAATTGCCCCGCCAAGCCTCGAGGAGAATCCCGAGTTGTCCCTCGCAACTAGGCAGGAATCCTGACGTCGCTGAACAAACACGTGTGTGGAAGGGCCATCCCCGTCGTAACTCGAGAATATACCCCAGGTTCCCGCCGCAACTCGAGAAAAACCATGAGACTTCCCCTCGCCGCGAGATGAGGCCCGATTCCCCTGCACTGCATTCAGAGCAATTCCGTGCTGCAGATCACACTTGAAAGGAGCCTTGATTTCTTTGATGGCACTCCAGAGAAACCCTAAGAACACTGTTTCAAGGCTAGAGGGATCCTGAGGTCACTGTAGCAACACCAAAGAGCTCCGTGGACCAAAAATCAACTCGAGATGAGAGGTTAGACCCTGGCTTCGACTCCAGAGGAATACCACCTTACCACAAGCACCTCAATAGGAGGCTCCTCTCAGCTCTAGGTATGTGAGAGGAACCCTGAGTTTGCGGCCTCAAGTGGAATGGTCACCGCGATGCCCTGACAGGAAATAAGGCCGGATATCCCTGCAGTGACTTGAATGCAGGCTCGTCTTGCATCTCCCAAGTCGAAACGATGTCTGAATCCCCTGTGGAGACCACAGAGAAAGACCTATTTCCCCACCTCATCGTGAGCGGAGGCCTCACATCCTTTGAAAACGCCAGAGGTACACGGAGATCAGTGCCTCCAAAGAAGACGAAGCCTGACTCCTCGTGAAAATTGATAGGAGTCCCAGGATTCCTGTGGCACGTGGAAAGAGACCCTTGGTCTCCCGCCTCAGCTGGAGAGGCGTCCCAATTGCCCTGCCAAGACTCGAGGAGAATTACGAGTTGCCCCTCGCAACTAGTGCGGAGGCCTGACGTTGCTGAACAAACACGTGTGTGGAAGGGCCATCCCCGTCGTAACTGGAGAATATACCCCAGGTTCCCGCCGCAACTCGAGAAAAAAAATGAGACTTCCCCCTCGCCACGGGATGAGGCCCGATTCCCCTGCAATGCGTACAGAGCTATTCCGTGTTGCACATCTCACATGAGAGGAGCCTTGATTTCCTTGATGGCACTCCAGAGAAACCCCACGAACACTGTTTCAAGGCTAGAGGGATCCTGAGGTCACTGTAGCAACATGAAAGAGCTCCGTGGACCAAAAATCAACACGAGATGAGAGGTTAGTCCCTGGCTTCGACTCCAGAGGAATACCACCTTACCACAAGCACCTCAAGAGGAGGCTTCTCTCAGCTCTAGGTATGTGAGAGGGACCCTGAGTTTGCGGCCTCAAGTGGAATGGACACCACAATGCCCTGACTCGAAATAAGGCCGGCTATCCCTGCAGTGACTTGAATGCAGGCTCGTCCTGCATCTCCCATGACGAAAGGATGTCTGAATCCCCTGTGGAGGCCACAGACAAAGGCCTAATTCCACACCTCACCGCGACCGGAGGCCTCACATCCTTTGAAAACTCCAGAGGGACGCGGAGATCAGTGCCTCCAAAGGAGACATTGCCTGACTTCTCGGGAAACTTGATAGGAGTCCCAGGATTCCTGTGGCACGTGGAAAGGGACACTTGGTCTCCCGCCTCAGCTGGAGATGCGTCCCAATTACCCTGCCAAGCCTCGAGGAGAATCCCGAGTTGTCCCTCGCAACTAGGCAGGAGTCCTGACGTCGCTGAACAAACACGTGTGTGGAAGGGCCATCCCCGTCGTAACTCGAGAATATACCCCAGGTTCCCACCGCAACTCGGGAAAAACCATGAGACTTCCCCCTCGCCGCGAGATGAGGACCGATTCCCCTGCACTGCGTGCAAAGCAATTCCGTGTTGCACATCACACATGAATGGAGCCTTGATTTCCTTGATGGCACTCCAGAGAAACCCCAAGAACACTGTTTCAAGGCTAGAGGGATCCTGAGGTCACTGTAGCAACACAAAAGAGCTCCGTGGACCAAAAATCAACTCGAGATGAGAGGTTAGTCCCTGGCTTCGACTCCAGAGGAATACCACCTTAGGACAAGCACCTCAACAAGAGGCTTCTCTCAGCTCTAGGTATGTGAGAGGGACCCTGAGATTGCGGCCTCAAGTGGAATGGTCACCGCGATGCCCTGACTCCAAATAAGGCCGGATATCCCTACAGTGACTTGAATGCAGGCTCGTCTTGCATCTCCCAAGACGAAAGTATGTTTGAATCCCCTGTGGAGACCACAGAGAAAGACCTAGTTCCCCACCTCATCGCGACCGGAGGCCTCACATCCTTTGAAAACTCCAGAATTACGCGGAGATCAGTGCCTCCAAAGGAGACGATGCCTGACTCCTCGTGAAACTTGATAGGAGTCCCAGGATTTCTGTGGCCCGTGGAAAGGGACCCTTGGTCTCCCGCCTCAGCTGGAGAGGCGTCCCAATTGCCCTGCCAAGCCTCGAGGAGAATCCCGAGTTGTCCCTCGCAACTAGGCAGGAGTCCTGACGTCGCTGAACAAACACGTGTGTGGAAGGGGCATCCCCGTCGTAACTCGAGAATATACCCCAGGTTCCCGCCGCAACTCGAGAAAAACCATGAGACTTCCCCCTCGCCGCGAGATGAGGCCCGATTCCCCTGCACTGCATGCAGAGCAATACCGTGTTGCACATCACACATGAAAGGAGCCTTGATTTCCTTGATGGCACTCCAGAGAAACCCCAAGAACACTGTTTCAAGGCTAGAGGGATCCTGAGGTCACTGTAGCAACACGAAAGAGATCCATGGACCAAAAATCAACTCGAGATGAATGGTTAGTCCCTGGCTTTGACTCCAGAGGAATACCACCTTACCACAAGCACCTCAAGAGGAGGCTTCTCTCATCTCTAGGTATGTGAGAGGGACCCTGAGTTTGCGGCCTCAAGTGGAATGGTCACCGCGATGCCCTGACTGGAAATAAGGCCAGATATCCCTGAAGTGACTGGAATGCAGGCTCGTCTTGCATCTCCCAAAACGAAAGGATGTCTGAATCCCCTGTGGAGGCCACAGAGAAAGACCTAGTTCCCCACCTCATCGCGACCGGAGGCCTCACATTCTTTGAAAACTCCAGAGGTACGCGGAGATCAGTTCCTCCAAAGGAGACGATGCCTGACTCCTCGTGAAACTTGATAGGAGTCCCAGGATTCCTGTGGCACGTGGAAAGGGACCCTTGGTCTCCCGCCTCAGCTGGAGAGGCGTCCCAATTGCCCTGCCAAGCCTCGAGGAGAATCCCGAGTTGTCCCTCGCAACTAGGCAGGAGTCCTGACGTCGCTGAACAAACACGTGTGTGGAAGGGCCATCCCCGTCTTACCTCGAGAATATACCCCAGGTTCCCGCCGCAACTCGAGAAAAACCATGAGACTTCCCCCTCGCCGCGAGATGAGGCCCGATTCCCCGGCACTGCGTGCAGAGCAATTCCGTGTTGCAGATCACACATGAAAGGAGCCTTCATTTCCTTGATGGCACTCCAGAGAAACCCCAAGAACACTGTTTCAAGGCTACAGGGATCCTGAGGTCACTGTAGCAACACGAAAGAGCTCCGTGGACGAAAAATCAACTCGAGATGAGAGGTTAGTCCCTGGCTTCGACTCCAGATGAATACCACCTTACCACAAGCACCTCAAGCGGAGGCTTCTCTCATCTCTAGGTATGTGAGAGTGACCCTGAGTTTGCGGCCTCAAGTGGAATGGTCACCGCGATGCCCTGACTCAAAATGAGGCCAGATATCCCTGTAGTGTCTTGAATGCAGGCTCGTCTTGCATCTCCCAAGACGAAAGGATGTCTGAATCCCCTGTGGAGACCACAGAGAAAGACCTAGTTCCCCACCTCATCGCGACCGGAGGCCTCACATCCTTTGACAACTCCAGAGGAACGCGGAGATCAGTGCCTCCAAAGGAGACGATGCCTGACTCCTCGTGAAGCTTGATAGGAGTCCCAGGATTCCTGTGGCACGTGGAAAGGGACGCTTCGTCTCCCGCCTCAGCTGGAGAGGCGTCCCAATTGCCCTGCCAAGCCTCGAGGAGAATCCCGAGTTGTCCCTCGCAACTAGGCAGGAGTCCTGACGTCGCTGAACAAACACGTGTGTGGAAGGGCCATCCCCGTCGTAACTCGAGAATATACCCCAGGTTCCCGCCGCAACTCGAGAAAAACCATGAGACTTCCCCCTCGCCGCGAGATGAGGCCCGATTCCCCTGCGCTGCGTGCAAAGCAATTCGGTGCTGCAGATCACACTTGAAAGGAGCCTTGATTTCCTTGATGGCACTCCAGAGAAACCCCAAGAACACTGTTTCAAGGCTAGAGGGATCCTGAGGTCACTGTAGCAACACGAAAGAGCTCCGTGGACAAAAAATCAACTCGAGATGAGAGGTTAGACCCTGGCTTCGACTCCAGAGGAATACCACCTTACCACAAGCACCTCAATAGGAGGCTCCTCTCAGCTCTATGTATGTGAGAGGAACCCTGATTTTGCGGCCTCAAGTGGAATGGACACCGCGATGCCCTGACAGGAAATAAGGCCGGATATCCCTGCAGTGACTTGAATGCAGGCTCGTCTTGCATCTCCCAAGACGAAAGGATGTCTGAATCCCCTGTGGAGACCACAGAGAAAGACCTATTTCCCCACCTCATCGTGAGCGGAGGCCTCACATCCTTTGAAAACGCCAGAGGTACGCAGAGATCAGTGCCTCCAAAGGAGACGATGCCTGACTTCTCGTGAAAATTGATAGGAGTCCCAGGATTCCTGTGGCTCGTGGATTGGGACCCTTGGTCTCCCACCTCAGCTGGAGAGGCGTCCCAATTGCCCTGCCTAGCTTCGAAGAGAATCCCGAGTTGTCCCTCGCAACTAGGCAGGAGTCCTAACGTCGCTGAACAAACACGTGTGTAGAAGGGCCATCCCCGTCGTAACTCGAGAATATACCCCAGGTTCCCGCCACAACTCGAGAAAAACCATGAGACTTCCCCCTCGCTGCGAGATGAGGCCCGATTCCCCGGCACTGCGTGCAGAGCAATTCCGTGTTGCAGATCACACATGAAAGGAGCCTTGATTTCCTTGATGGCACTCCAGAGAAACCCCAAGAACACTGTTTAAAGGCTAGAGGGATCCTGAGGTCACTGTAGCAACACGAAAGAGCTCCGTGGACCAAAAATCAACTCGAGATGAGAGGTTAGTCCCTGGCTTCGACTCCAGAGGAATACCACCTTACTACAAGCACCTCAAGAGTAGGCTTCTCTCAGCTCTAGGTATGTGAGAGGGACCCTGAGATTGCGGCCTCAAGTGGAATGGTCACCGCGATGACCTGACTCGAAATAAGGCCAGATATCCCTGCAGTGACTTGAATGGAGGCTCGTCTTGCACCTCCCAAGAAGAAAGGATGTCTGAATCCCATGTGGAGACCACAGAGAAAGACCTAGTTCCCCACCTCATCGCGACCGGAGGCCTCACATCCTTTGAAAACTCCAGAGGTACGCGGAGATCAGTGCCTCCAAAGGAGACGATGCCTGACTCCTCGTGAAACTTGATAGGAGTCCCAGGATTCCTGTGGCACGTGGAAAGGGACCCTTGGTCTCCCGCCTCAGCTGGAGAGGCGTCCCAATTGCCCTGCCAAGCCTCGAGGAGAATCCCGAGTTGTCCCTCGCAACTAGGCAGGAGTCCTGACGTCGCTGAACAAACACGTGTGTGGAAGGGCCATCCCCGTCGTAACTCGAGAATATACCCCAGGTTCCCGCCGCAACTCGAGAAAAACCATGAGACTTCCCCCCTCGCCGCGAGATGAGGCCCGATTCTCCTGCACTGCGTGCAAAGCAATTCCGTGTTGCACATCACACATGAAAGGAGCCTTGATTTCCTTGATGGCACTCCAGAGAAACCCCAAGAACACTATTTCAAGGCTAGAGGGATCCTGAGGTCACTGTAGAAACACGAAAGAGCTCCGTGGACCAAAAATCAACTCAAGATGAGAGGTTAGTCCCTGGCTTCGACTCCAGAGGAATACCACCTTACCACAAGCACCTCAAGAGGAGGCTTCTCTCAGCTCTAGGTATGTGAGAGGGACCCTGAGTTTGCGGCCTCAAGTGGAATGGACACCGCGATGCGCTGACTCGAAATAAGGCTGGATATCCCTGCAGGGACTTGAATGCAGGCTTGTCTTGCATCTCCCAGGACGAAAGGATGTCTGAATCCCCTGTGGAGACCACAGAGAAAGACCTAGTTCCCCACCTCATCCCGCCTGGAGGCCTCACATCCTTTGAAAACGCCAGAGGTACGCGGAGATCAGTGCCTCCAAAGGAGACGATGCCTGACTCCTCGTAAAACTTGATAGGAGTCCCAGGATTACTGTGGCACGTGGAACGGGACCCTTGGTCTCCAACCTCAGGTGGAGAGGCGTCCCAATTGCCCTTCCAGGCCTCGAGGAGAATCCCGAGTTGTCCCTCGCAACTAGGCAGGAGTCCTGACGTTGCTGAACAAACACGTGTGTGGAAGGGCCATCCCCGTCGTAACTCGAGAAGATACCCCAGGTTCCCGCCACAACTCGAGAAAAACCATGAGACTTCCCCCTCGCCAAGAGATGAGGCCCGATTCCTCGGCACTGCGTGCAGAGCAATTCCGTGTTGCAGATCACACATGAAAGTAGCCTTCATTTCCTTCATGGCACTCCAGAGAAACCCCAAGAACACTGTTTCAAGGCAAGAGGGATCCTGAGGTCACTGTAGCAACACGAAAGAGCTTCGTGGACAAAAAATCAACTCGAGATGAGAGGTTAGTCCCTGGCTTCGACTCCAGAGGAATACCACCTTACCACAAGCACCTCAAGCAAAGGCTTCTCTCATCTCTAAGTATGTGAGAGTGACTCTGAGTTTGCGGCCTCAATGGAATGGTCACCTCGATGCCCTGACTCGAAATGAGGCCAGATATCCCTGTAGTGTCTTGAATGCAGGCTCGTCTTGCATCTCCCAAGACGAAAGGATGTCTGAATCCCCTGTGGAGACCACAGAGAAAGACCTAGTTCCCCACCTCATCGCGACCGGAGGCCTCACATCCTTTGACAATTCCAGAGGTACGCGGAGATCAGTGCCTCCAAAGGAGACGATGCCTGACTCCTCGTGAAACTTGATAGGAGTCCCAGGATTCCTGTGGCACGTGGAAAGGGACCCTTGGTCTCCCGCCTCAGCTGGAGAGGTGTCCCAATTGCCCTGCCAAGCCTCGAGGAGAATCCCGAGTTGTCCCTCGCAACGAGGCAGGAGTCCTGACGTCGCTGAACAAACACGTGTGTGGAAGGGCCATCCCCGTCGTAACTCGAGAATATACCCCAGGTTCCCGCCGCAACTCGAGAAAAACCATGAGACTTCCCCCTCGCCGCGAGATGAGGCCCGATTCCCCTGCACTGCGTGCAGAGCAATTCCGTGCTGCAGATCACACTTGAAAGGAGCCTTGATTTCTTTGATGGCACTCCAGAGAAACCCTAAGAACACTGTTTCAAGGCTAGAGGGATCCTGAGGTCACTGTAGCAACACCAAAGAGCTCCGTGGACCAAAATTCAACTCGAGATGAGAGGTTAGTCCCTGGCTTCGACTCCAGAGGAATACCACCTTACCACAAGCACCTCAAGAGGAGGCTTCTCTCAGCTCTAGGTATGTGAGAGGGACCCTGAGTTTGCGGCCTCAAGTGGAATGGACACCGCGATGCGCTGACTCGAAATAAGGCCGGATATCCCTGCAGGGACTTGAATGCAGGCTCGTCTTGCATCTCCGAAGACGAAAGGATGTCTGAATCCCCTGTGGAGACCACAGAGAAAGACCTAGTTCCCCACCTCATCGCGACCGGAGGCCTCACATCCTTTGAAAACGCCAGTGGTACGCGGAGATCAGTGCCTCCAAAGGAGACGATGCCTGACTCCTCGTGAAACTTGATAGGAGTCCCAGGATTCCTGTGGCACGTGGAAAGGGACCCTTGGTCTCCCGCCTCAGCTGGAGAGGCGTCCCAATTGCCCTGCCAAGCCTCGAGGAGAATCCCGAGTTGTCCCTCGCAACTAGGCAGGAGTCCTGACGTCGCTGAACAAACACGTGTGTGGAAGGGCCATCCCCGTCTTAACTCGAGAATATACCCCAGGTTCCCGCCGCAACTCGAGAAAAACCATGAGACTTCCCCCTCGCCTCGAGATGAGGCTCAATTCCCCTGCACTGCGTGCAAAGCAATTCCGTGTTGCACATCACACATGAAAGGAGCCTTGATTTCCTTGATGGCACTCCAGAGAAACCCCAAGAACACTGTTTCAAGGCTAGAGGGATCCTGAGGTCACTGTAGCAACACGAAAGAGCTCCGTGGACCAAAAATCAACTCGAGATGAGAGGTTAGTCCCTGGCTTCGACTCCAGAGGAATACCACCTTACCACAAGCACCTCAAGAGGAGGCTTCTCTCAGCTCTAGGTATGTGAGAGGGACCCTGAGTTTGCGGCCTCAAATGGAATGGTCACCGCGATGCCCTGACTCGAAATAAGGCCGGATATGCCTGCAGGGACTTGAATGCAGGCTCGTCTTGCATCTCCCAAGACGAAAGGATGTCTGAATCCCCTGTGGAGACCACAGAGAAAGACCTAGTTCCCCACCTCACGCGACCGGAGGCCTCACATCCTTTGAAAACGCCAGAGGTACGCGGAGATCAGTGCCTCCAAAGGAGACGATGCCTGACTCCTCGTGAAACTTGATAGGAGTCCCAGGATTCCTGTGGCACGTGGAAAGGGACCCTTGGTCTCCCGCCTCAGCTGGAGAGGCGTCCCAATTGCCCTGCCAAGCCTCGAGGAGAATCCCGAGTTGTCCCTCGCAACTAGGCAGGAGTCCTGACGTCGCTGAACATACACGTGTGTAGAAGGGCCATCCCCGTGGTAACTCGAGAATATACCCCAGGTTCCCACCACAACGAGAGAAAAACCATGAGACTTCCCCCTCGCTGCGAGATGAGGCCTGATTCCCCGGCACTGCGTGCAGAGCAATTCCGTGTTGCAGATCACACATGAAAGGAGCCTTCATTTCCTTGATGGCACTCCAGAGAAACCCCAAGAACACTGGTTCAAGGCTAGAGGGATCCTGAAGTCACTGTAGCAACACGAAAGAATTCCATGGACAAAAAATCAACTGGAGATGAGAGGTTAGTCCCTGGCTTCGACTCCAGAGGAATACCACCTTACCACAAGCACCTCAAGCGGAGGCTTCTCTCAGCTCTAGGTATGTGAGAGGGACCCTGAGTTTGCGGCCTCAAGTGGAATGGTCACCGCGATACCCTCACTCGAAATAAGGCCACATATCCCTGCAGTGACTTGAATGCAGGCTCGTCTTGCATCTCCCAAGACCAAAGGATGTCTGAATCCCCTGTGGAGACCACAGAGAAAGACCTAGTTCCCCACCTCATCGCGAACGGAGGCCTCACATCCTTTGACAACTCCAGAGGTACGCGGAGATCAGTGCCTCCAAAGGAGACGATGCCTGACTCCTCGTGAAACTTGATAGGAGTCCCAGGATTCCTGTGGCACGTGGAAAGGGACCCTTGGTCTCCCGCCTCAGCTGGAGAGGTGTCCCAATTGCCCTGCCAAGCCTCGATGAGAATCCCGAGTTGTCCCTCGCAACTAGGCAGGAGTCCTGACGTCGCTGAACAAACACGTGTGTGGAAGGGCCATCCCCGTCGTAACTCGAAAATATACCCCAGGTTCCCGCCGCAACTCGAGAAAAACCATGAGACTTCCCCCTCGCTGCGAGATGAGGCCTGATTCTCCGGCACTGCGTGCAGAGCAATTCCGTGTTGCAGATCACACATGAAAGGAGCCTTCATTTCCTTGATGGCACTCCAGAGAAACCCCAAGAACACTGGTTCAAGGCTAGAGGGATCCTGAAGTCACTGTAGCAACACGAAAGAATTCCATGGACAAAAAATCAACTGGAGATGAGAGGTTAGTCCCTGGCTTCGACTCCAGAGGAATACCACCTTACCACAAGCACCTCAAGCGGAGGCTTCTCTCAGCTCTAGGTATGTGAGAGGGACCCTGAGTTTGCGGCCTCAAGTGGAATGGTCACCGCGATACCCTCACTCGAAATAAGGCCACATATCCCTGCAGTGACTTGAATGCAGGCTCGTCTTGCATCTCCCAAGACGAAAGGATGTCTGAATCCCCTGTGGAGACCACAGAGAAAGACCTAGTTCCCCACCTCATCGCGAACGGAGGCCTCACATCCTTTGACAACTCCAGAGGTACGCGGAGATCAGTGCCTCCAAAGGAGGCGATGCCTGACTCCTCGTGAAACTTGATAGGAGTCCCAGGATTCCTGTGGCACGTGGAAAGGGACCCTTGGTCTCCCGCCTCAGCTGGAGAGGCGTCCCAATTGCCCTGCCAAGCCTCGAGGAGAATCCCGAGTTGTCCCTCGCAACGAGGCAGGAGTCCTGACGTCCCTGAACAAACACGTGTGTGGAAGGGCCATCCCCGTCGTAACTCGAGAATATACCCCAGGTTCCCGCCGCAACTCGAGAAAAACCATGAGACTTCCCCCTCGCCGCGAGATGAGGCCCGATTCCCCTGCACTGTGTGCAAAGCAATTCCGTGCTTCAGATCACACTTGAAAGGAGCCTTGATTTCCTTGATGGCACTCCAGAGAAACCCCAAGAACACTGTTTCAAGGTTAGAGGGATCCTGAGGTCACTGTAGCAACACGAAAGAACTCCATGGACAAAAAATCAACTGGAGATGAGAGGTTAGTCCCTGGCTTCGACTCCAGAGGAATACCACCTTACCACAAGCACCTCAATAGGAGGCTCCTCTCAGCTCTAGGTATGTGAGAGGAACCCTGAGTTTGCGGCCTCAAGTGGAATGGACACCGCGATGCCCTGACAGGAAATAAGGCCGGATATCCCTGCAGTGTCTTGAATGCAGGCTCGTCTTGCATCTCCCAAGTTGAAACGATGTCTGAATCCCCTGTGGAGACCACAGAGAAAGACCTAGTTCCCCACCTCATCGTGACCGGAGGCCTCACATCCTTTGAAAATGCCAGAGGTACGCGGAGATCAGTGCCTCCAAAGGAGACGATGCCTGAATCCTCGTGAAACTTGATAGGAGTACCAGGATTCCTGTGGCACGTGGATTGGGACCCTTGGTCTCCCACCTCAGCTGGAGAGGCGTCCCAATTGCCCTGCCTAGCTTCAAAGAGAATCCCGAATTGTCCCTCGCAACTAGGCAGGAGTCCTGACGTCGCTGAACAAACACGTGTGTAGAAGGGCCATCCCCGTCGTAACTCGAGAATATACCCCAGGTTCCCGCCGCAACTCGAGAAAAACCATGAGACTTCCCCCTCGCCGCGAGATGAGGCCCGATTCCCCTGCACTGCGTGCAGAGCAATTCCGTGTTGCACATCACACATGAAAGGAGCCTTCATTTCCTTGATGGCACTCCAGAGAAACCCCAACAACACTGTTTCAAGGCTAGAGGGATCCTGAGGTCACTGTAGCAACACGAAAGAGCTCCGTGGACCAAAAATCAACTCGAGATGAGAGGTTAGTCCCTGGCTTCGACTCCAGAGGAATACCACCTTACCACAAGCACCTCAAGAGGAGGCTTCTCTCAGCTCTAGGTATGTGAGAAGGACCCTGAGTTTGCGGCCTCAAATGGAATGTTCACCGCAACGCCCTGACTCGAAATAAGGCCAGATATCCCTGCAGTGACTTGAATGCAGGCTCGTCTTGCATCTCCCAAGACGAAACGATGTCTGAATCCCCTGTGGAGACCACAGAGAAAGACCTAGTTCCCCACCTCTTCGCGACCGGAGGCCTCACATCCTTTGACAATTCCAGAGGTACGCGGAGATCAGTGCCTCCAAAGGAGACGATGCCTGACTCCTCGTGAAACTTGATAGGAGTCCCAGGATTCCT
The DNA here is from genome assembly GCF_910594005.1 of Cervus elaphus. Classification (NCBI taxonomy): domain Eukaryota; kingdom Metazoa; phylum Chordata; class Mammalia; order Artiodactyla; family Cervidae; genus Cervus; species Cervus elaphus. Next base: position 260,723 of record NW_025316707.1, on the reverse strand, counting down.
GTGGCACGTGGAAAGGGACCCTTGGTCTCCCGCCTCAGCTGTAGAGGCGTCCCAATTGCCCTGCCAAGCCTCGAGGAGAATCCCGAGTTGTCCCTCGCAACGAGGCAGGAGTCCTGACGTCGCTGAACAAACACGTGTGTGGAAGGGCCATCCCCGTCGTAACTCGAGAATATACCCCAGGTTCCCGCCGCAACTCGAGAAAAACCATGAGACTTCCCCCTCGCCGCGAGATGAGGCCCGATTCCCCTGCACTGCGTGCAAAGCAATTCCGTGCTTCAGATCACACTTGAAAGGAGCCTTGATTTCCTTGATGGCACTCCAGAGAAACCCCAAGAACACTGTTTCAAGGCTAGAGGGATCCTGAGGTCACTGTAGCAACACGAAAGAGCTCCGTGGACCAAAAATCAACTCGAGATGAGAGGTTAGTCCCTGGCTTCGACTCCAGAGGAATACCACCTTACCACAAGCACCTCAAGAGGAGGCTTCTCTCAGCTCTAGGAATGTGAGAGGGACCCTGAGTTTGGGTCCTCAAGTGGAATGGACACCGCGATGCGCTGACTCGAAATAAGGCCGGATATCCCTGCAGGGACTTGAATGCAGGCTCGTCTTGCATCTCCCAAGACGAAAGGATGTCTGAATCCCCTGTGGAGACCACAGAGAAAGACCTAGTTCCCCACCTCATCGCGACCGGAGGCCTCACATCCTTTGAAAACTCCAGAGGTACGCGGAGATCAGTGCCTCCAAAGGAGACGATGCCTGACTCCTCGTGAAAATTGATAGGAGTCCCAGGATTCCTGTGGCACGTTGAAAGGGACCCTTGGTCTCCCGCCTCAGCTGGAGAGGCGTCCCAATTGCCCTGCCAAGCCTCGAGGAGAATCCCGAGTTGTCCCTCGCAACTAGGCAGGAGTCCTGACGTCGCTGAACAAACACGTGTGTAGAAGGGCCATCCCCGTGATAACTCGAGAATATACCCCAGGTTCCCGCCGCAACTCGAGAAAAACCATGAGACTTCCCCCTCGCTGCGCGATGAGGCCTGATTCCCCAGCACTGCGTGCAGAGCAATTCCGTGTTGCAGATCACACATGAAAGGAGCCTTCATTTCGTTGATGGCACTCCAGAGAAACCCCAAGAAAACTGTTTCACGGTTAGAGGGATCCTGAGGTCACTGTAGCAGCACGAAAGAACTCCATGGACAAAAATCAACTGGAGATGAGAGGTTAGTCCCTGGCTTCGACTCCAGAGGAATACCACCTTACCACAAGCACCTCAAGCGGAGGCTCCTCTCAGCTCTAGGTATGTGAGAGGAACCCTGAGTTTGCGGCCTCAAGTGGAATGGACACCGCGATGCCCTGACAGGAAATAAGGCCGGATATCCCTGCAGTGTCTTGAATGCAGGCTCGTCTTGCATCTCCCAAGTTGAAACGATGTCTGAATCCCCTGTGGAGACCACAGAGAAAGACCTAGTTCCCCACCTCATCGTGACCGGAGGCCTCACATCCTTTGAAAACGCCAGAGGTACGCGGAGATCAGTGCCTCTAAAGGAGACGATGCCTGACTCCTCGTGAAACTTGATAGGAGTCCCAGGATTCCTGTGGCACGTGGATTGGGACCCTTGGTCTCCCACCTCAGCTGGAGAGGTGTCCCCATTGCCCTGCCAAGCCTCGAGGAGAATCCCGAGTTGTCCCTCGCAACGAGGCAGGAGTCCTGACGTCGCTGAACAAACACGTGTGTGGAAGGGCCATCCCCGTCGTAACTCGAGAATATACCCCAGGTTCCCGCCGCAACTCGAGGAAAACCATGAGACTTCCCCCTCGCCACGAGATGAGGCTCGATTCCCCTGCACTGCGTGCAAAGCAATTCCGTGCTGCAGATCACACTTGAAAGGAGCCTTGATTTCCTTGATGGCACTCCAGAGAAACCCCAAGAACACTGTTTCAAGGCTAGAGGGATCCTGAGGTCACTGTAGCAACACGAAAGAGCTCCGTGGACGAAAAATCAACTCGAGATGAGAGGTTAGACCATGGCTTCGACTCCAGAGGAATACCACCTTTCCACAAGCACCTCAAGAGGAGGCTTCTCTCAGCTCTAGGTATGTGAGAGGGACCCTAATTTGCGGCCTCAAGTGGAATGGACACCGCGATGCGCTGACTCGAAATAAGGCCAGATATCCCTGCAGGGACTTGAATGCAGGCTCGTCTTGCATCTCCCAAGACGAAAGGATGTCTGAATCCATTGTGGAGACCACAGAGAAATACCTAGTTCCCCACCTCATCGCGACCGGAGGCCTCACATCCTTTGAAAACTCCAGAGGTACACAGATATCAGTGCCTCCAAAGGAGACGATGCCTGACTCCTCGTGAAACTTGATAGGAGTCCCAGGATTCCTGTGGCACGTGGAATGGTACCCTTGGTCTCCCGCCTCAGCTGGAGAGGCGTCCCAATTGCCCTGCCAAGCCTCGAGGAGAATCCCGAGTTGTCCCTCGCAACTAGGCAGGAGTCCTGACGTCGCTGAACAAACACGTGTGTAGAAGGGCCATCCCCGTCGTAACTCGAGAATATACCCCAGGTTCCCGCCGCAACTCGAGAAAAACCATGAGACTTCCCCCTCGCCGCGAGATGAGGCCCGATTCCCCTGCACTGAGTGCAGAGCAATTCCGTGTTGCACATCACACATGAAAGGAGCCTTCATTTCCTTAATGGCACTCCAGAGAAACCCCAAGAACACTGTTTCAAGGCTAGAGGGATCCTGAGGTCACTGTAGCTACACGAAAGAGCTCCGTGGACCAAAAATCAACTCGAGATGAGAGGTTAGTCCCTGGCTTCGACTCCAGAGGAATACCACCTTACCACAAGCATCTCAAGAGGAGGCTTCTCTCAGCTCTAGGTATGTGAGAGTGACCCTGAGTTTGCGGCCTCAAGTGGAATGGACACCGCGATGCGCTGACTCGAAATAAGGCCGGATATCCCTGCAGTGACTTGAATGCAGGCTCGTCTTGCATCTCCCAAGACGAAAGGATGTCTGAATCCCCTGTGGAGACCACAGAGAAAGACCTAGTTCCCCACCTCATCGCGAACGGAGGCCTCACATCCTTTGACAACTCCAGAGGTACGCGGAGATCAGTGCCTCCAAAGGAGACGATGCCTGACTCCTCGTGAAACTTGATAGGAGTCCCAGGATTCCTGTGGCACGTGGAAAGGGACCCTTGGTCTCCCGCCTCAGCTGGAGAGGCGTCCCAATTGCCCTGCCAAGCCTCGAGGAGAATCCCGAGTTGTCCCTCGCAACGAGGCAGGAGTCCTGACGTCCCTGAACAAACACGTGTGTGGAAGGGCCATCCCCGTCGTAACTCGAGAATATACCCCAGGTTCCCGCCGCAACTCGAGAAAAACCATGAGACTTCCCCCTCGCCGCGAGATGAGGCCCGATTCCCCTGCACTGTGTGCAAAGCAATTCCGTGCTTCAGATCACACTTGAAAGGAGCCTTGATTTCCTTGATGGCACTCCAGAGAAACCCCAAGAACACTGTTTCAAGGTTAGAGGGATCCTGAGGTCACTGTAGCAACACGAAAGAACTCCATGGACAAAAAATCAACTGGAGATGAGAGGTTAGTCCCTGGCTTCGACTCCAGAGGAATACCACCTTACCACAAGCACCTCAATAGGAGGCTCCTCTCAGCTCTAGGTATGTGAGAGGAACCCTGAGTTTGCGGCCTCAAGTGGAATGGACACCGCGATGCCCTGACAGGAAATAAGGCCGGATATCCCTGCAGTGTCTTGAATGCAGGCTCGTCTTGCATCTCCCAAGTTGAAACGATGTCTGAATCCCCTGTGGAGACCACAGAGAAAGACCTAGTTCCCCACCTCATCGTGACCGGAGGCCTCACATCCTTTGAAAATGCCAGAGGTACGCGGAGATCAGTGCCTCCAAAGGAGACGATGCCTGAATCCTCGTGAAACTTGATAGGAGTCCCAGGATTCCTGTGGCACGTGGATTGGGACCCTTGGTCTCCCACCTCAGCTGGAGAGGCGTCCCAATTGCCCTGCCTAGCTTCAAAGAGAATCCCGAATTGTCCCTCGCAACTAGGCAGGAGTCCTGACGTCGCTGAATAAACACGTGTGTAGAAGGGCCATCCCCGTCGTAACTCGAGAATATACCCCAGGTTCCCGCCGCAACTCGAGAAAAACCATGAGACTTCCCCCTCGCCGCGAGATGAGGCCCGATTCCCCTGCAGTGCGTGCAGAGCAATTCCGTGTTGCACATCACACATGAAAGGAGCCTTCATTTCCTTGATGGCACTCCAGAGAAACCCCAACAACACTGTTTCAAGGCTAGAGGGATCCTGAGGTCACTGTAGCAACACGAAAGAGCTCCGTGGACCAAAAATCAACTCGAGATGAGAGGTTAGTCCCTGGCTTCGACTCCAGAGGAATACCACCTTACCACAAGCACCTCAAGAGGAGGCTTCTCTCAGCTCTAGGTATGTGAGAAGGACCCTGAGTTTGCGGCCTCAAATGGAATGTTCACCGCAACGCCCTGACTCGAAATAAGGCCAGATATCCCTGCAGTGACTTGAATGCAGGCTCGTCTTGCATCTCCCAAGACGAAACGATGTCTGAATCCCCTGTGGAGACCACAGAGAAAGACCTAGTTCCCCACCTCTTCGCGACCGGAGGCCTCACATCCTTTGACAATTCCAGAGGTACGCGGAGATCAGTGCCTCCAAAGGAGACGATGCCTGACTCCTCGTGAAACTTGATAGGAGTCCCAGGATTCCTGTGGCACGTGGATAGGGACCCTTGGTCTCCCGCCTCAGCTGTAGAGGCGTCCCAATTGCCCTGCCAAGCCTCGAGGAGAATCCCGAGTTGTCCCTCGCAACGAGGCAGGAGTCCTGGCGTCGCTGAACAAACACGTGTGTGGAAGGGCCATCCCCGTCGTAACTCGAGAATATACCCCAGGTTCCCGCCGCAACTCGAGAAAAACCATGAGACTTCCCCCTCGCCGCGAGATGAGGCCCGATTCCCCTGCACTGCGTGCAAAGCAATTCCGTGCTTCAGATCACACTTGAAAGGAGCCTTGATTTCCTTGATGGCACTCCAGAGAAACCCCAAGAACACTGTTTCAAGGCTAGAGGGATCCTGAGGTCACTGTAGCAACACGAAAGAGCTCCGTGGACCAAAAATCAACTCGAGATGAGAGGTTAGTCCCTGGCTTCGACTCCAGAGGAATACCACCTTACCACAAGCACCTCAAGAGGAGGCTTCTCTCAGCTCTAGGAATGTGAGAGGGACCCTGAGTTTGGGTCCTCAAGTGGAATGGACACCGCGATGCGCTGACTCGAAATAAGGCCGGATATCCCTGCAGGGACTTGAATGCAGGCTCGTCTTGCATCTCCCAAGACGAAAGGATGTCTGAATCCCCTGTGGAGACCACAGAGAAAGACCTAGTTCCCCACCTCATCGCGACCGGAGGCCTCACATCCTTTGAAAACTCCAGAGGTACGCGGAGATCAGTGCCTCCAAAGGAGACGATGCCTGACTCCTCGTGAAAATTGATAGGAGTCCCAGGATTCCTGTGGCACGTTGAAAGGGACCCTTGGTCTCCCGCCTCAGCTGGAGAGGCGTCCCAATTGCCCTGCCAAGCCTCGAGGAGAATCCCGAGTTGTCCCTCGCAACTAGGCAGGAGTCCTGACGTCGCTGAACAAACACGTGTGTAGAAGGGCCATCCCCGTGATAACTCGAGAATATACCCCAGGTTCCCGCCGCAACTCGAGAAAAACCATGAGACTTCCCCCTCGCTGCGCGATGAGGCCTGATTCCCCAGCACTGCGTGCAGAGCAATTCCGTGTTGCAGATCACACATGAAAGGAGCCTTCATTTCGTTGATGGCACTCCAGAGAAACCCCAAGAACACTGTTTCACGGTTAGAGGGATCCTGAGGTCACTGTAGCAGCACGAAAGAACTCCATGGACAAAAATCAACTGGAGATGAGAGGTTAGTCCCTGGCTTCGACTCCAGAGGAATACCACCTTACCACAAGCACCTCAAGCGGAGGCTCCTCTCAGCTCTAGGTATGTGAGAGGAACCCTGAGTTTGCGGCCTCAAGTGGAATGGACACCGCGATGCCCTGACAGGAAATAAGGCCGGATATCCCTGCAGTGTCTTGAATGCAGGCTCGTCTTGCATCTCCCAAGTTGAAACGATGTCTGAATCCCCTGTGGAGACCACAGAGAAAGACCTAGTTCCCCACCTCATCGTGACCGGAGGCCTCACATCCTTTGAAAACGCCAGAGGTACGCGGAGATCAGTGCCTCTAAAGGAGACGATGCCTGACTCCTCGTGAAACTTGATAGGAGTCCCAGGATTCCTGTGGCACGTGGATTGGGACCCTTGGTCTCCCACCTCAGCTGGAGAGGTGTCCCCATTGCCCTGCCAAGCCTCGAGGAGAATCCCGAGTTGTCCCTCGCAACGAGGCAGGAGTCCTGACGTCGCTGAACAAACACGTGTGTGGAAGGGCCATCCCCGTCGTAACTCGAGAATATACCCCAGGTTCCCGCCGCAACTCGAGGAAAACCATGAGACTTCCCCCTCGCCACGAGATGAGGCTCGATTCCCCTGCACTGCGTGCAAAGCAATTCCGTGCTGCAGATCACACTTGAAAGGAGCCTTGATTTCCTTGATGGCACTCCAGAGAAACCGCAAGAACACTGTTTCAAGGCTAGAGGGATCCTGAGGTCACTGTAGCAACACGAAAGAGCTCCGTGGACGAAAAATCAACTCGAGATGAGAGGTTAGACCCTGGCTTCGACTCCAGAGGAATACCACCTTTCCACAAGCACCTCAAGAGGAGGCTTCTCTCAGCTCTAGGTATGTGAGAGGGACCCTAATTTGCGGCCTCAAGTGGAATGGACACCGCGATGCGCTGACTCGAAATAAGGCCAGATATCCCTGCAGGGACTTGAATGCAGGCTCGTCTTGCATCTCCCAAGACGAAAGGATGTCTGAATCCATTGTGGAGACCACAGAGAAATACCTAGTTCCCCACCTCATCGCGACCGGAGGCCTCACATCCTTTGAAAACTCCAGAGGAACGCGGAGATGAGTGCCTCCAAAGGAGACGATGCCTGACTCCTCGTGAAACTTGATAGGAGTCCCAGGATTCCTGTGGCACGTGGAAAGGGACACGAGGTCTCCCGCCTCAGCTGGAGAGGCATCCCAATTGCCCTGCCAAGCCTCGAGGAGAATCCCGAGTTGTCCCTTGCAACTAGGCAGGAGTGCTGACGTTGCTGAACAAACACGTGTGTGGAAGGGCCATCCCCGTCGTAACTCGAGAATATACCCCAGGTTCCCGCCGCAACTCGAGAAAAACCATGAGACTTCCCCCTCGCTGCGAAATGAGGCCCGAATCCCCTGCACTGCGTGCAAAGCAATTCCGTGTTGCACATCACACATGAAAGGAGCCTTGATTTCCTTGATTGCATTCCAGAGAAACCCCAAGAACACTGTTTCAAGGCTAGAGGGATCCTGAGGTCACTGTAGCAACACGAAAGAGCTCCATGGACCAAAAATCAACTCGATATGAGAGGTTAGTCCCTGGCTTCGACTCCAGAGGAATACCACCTTACCACAAGCACCTCAAGAGGAGGCTTCTCTCAGCTCTAGGTATGTGAGAGCGACCCTGAGTTTGCGGCCTCAAGTGGAATGGTCACCGCGATGCCCTGACTCGAAATAAGGCCAAATATCCCTTCAGTGACTTGAATGCAGGCTCGTCTTGCATCTGCCAAGACGAAAGGATGTCTGAATCCCCTGTGGAGACCACAGAGAAAGACCTAGTTTCCCACCTCATCGCCACCGGAGGCCTCACATCCTTTGAAAACTCCAGAGGAACGCGGAGATGAGTGCCTCCAAAGGAGACGATGCCTGACTCCTCGTGAATCTTGATATGAGTCCCAGGATTCTTGTGGCACGGGGATTGGGACCCTTGGTCTCCCGCCTCAGCTGTAGAGGCGACCGAATTGCCCTGCCTAGCCTCAAAGAGAATCCAGAGTTGTCCCTCGCAACTAGGCAGGAGTCCTGACGTCGCTGAACAAACACGTGTGTGGAAGGGCCATCCCCGTCGTAACTCGAGAATATACTCCAGGTTCCCGCCGCAACTCGAGAAAAACCATGAGACTTCCCCCTCGCCGCGAGATGAGGCCCGATTCCCCTGCACTGCGTGCAAAGAAATTCCGTGTTGCACATCACACATGAAAGGAGCCTTGATTTCCTTGATGGCACTCCAGAGAAACCCCAAGAACACTGTTTCAAGGCTAGAGGGATCCTGATGTCACTGTAGCAACACGAAAGAGCTCCGTGGACCAAAAATCAACTCGAGATGAGAGGTTAGTCCCTGGCTTCGACTCCAGAGGAATACCACCTTACCACAAGCACCTCAAGAGGAGGCTTCTCTCATCTCTAGGTATGTGAGAGGGACCCTGAGTTTGTGGCCTCAAGTGGAATGGTCACCGCGATGCCCTGACTCGAAATAAGGGCGGATATCCCTGCAGTGACTTGAATGCAGGCTCGTCTTGCATCTCCTAAGATGAAAGGATGTCTGAATCCCCTCTGGAGACAACAGAGAAAGACCTAGTTCCCCACCTCATCGCGACCGGAGGCCTCACATCCTTTGAAAACTCCAGAGGTACGCGGAGATCAGTGCCTCCAAAGGAGACGATGGCTGACTCCTCGTGAAACTTGATAGGAGTCCCAGGATTCCTGTGGCACGTGGATAGGGACCCTTGGTCTCCCACCTCAGCTGGAGAGGCGTCCCAATTGCCCTGCCAAGCCTCGAGGAGAATCCCGAGTTGTCCCTCGCAACTAGGCAGGAGTCCTGTCGTCCCTGAACAAACACGTGTGTGGAAGGGCCATCCACGTCGTAACTCGAGAATATACCCCAGGTTCCCGCCGCAACTCGAGAAAAACCATGAGACTTCCCCCTCGCCGCGAGATGAGGCCCGATTCCCCTGCACTGCGTGCAGAGCAATTCCGTGTTGCACATCACACATGAATGGAGCCTTGATTTCCTTGATGGCACTCCAGAGAAACCCGAAGAACACTGTTTCAAGGCTACAGGGATCCTGAGGTCACTGTAGCAACACGAAAGAGCTCCGAGGACCAAAAATCAACTCGAGATGAGAGGTTAGTCCCTGGCTTCGACTCCAGAGGAATACCACCTTACCACAAGCACCTCAAGAGGAGGCTTCTCTCAGCTCTAGGTATGTGAGAGCGACCCTGAGTTTGCGGCCTCAAGTGGAATGGTCACCGCGATGCCCTGACTCGAAATAAGGCCGGATATCCCTGCAGTGACTTGAATGCAGGCTCGTCTTGCATCTCCCAAGACGAAAGGATGTCTGAATCCCCTGTGGAGACCACATAGAAAGACCTAGTTCCCCACCTCATCGCCACCGGAGGCCTCACATCCTTTGAAAATTCCAGAGGAACGCGGAGATGAGTGCCTCCAAAGGAGACGATGCCTGACTCCTCGTGAATCTTGATAGGAGTCCCAGGATTCATGTGGCACGGGGATTGGGACCCTTGGTCTCCCGCCTCAGCTGTAGAGGCGACCCAATTGCCCTGCCTAGCCTCAAAGAGAATCCCGAGTTGTCCCTCGCAACTAGGCAGGAGTCCTGACGTCGCTGAACAAACACGTGTGTGGAAGGGCCATCCCCGTCGTAACTCGAGAATATACTCCAGGTTCCCGCCGCAACTCGAGAAAAAACCATGAGACTTCCCCTTCGCCGCGAGATGAGGCCCGATTCCCCTGCACTGCGTGCAGAGCAATTCCGTGTGGCACATCACACATGAAAGGAGCCTTGATTTCCTTGATGGCACTCCAGAGAAACCCCAAGAACACTGTTTCAAGGCTAGAGGGATCCTGAGGTCACTGTAGCAACACGAAAGAGCTCCGTGGACCAAAAATCAACTCGAGATGAGAGGTTAGTCCCTAGCTTCGACTCCAGAGGAATACCACCTTACCACAAGCACCTCAAGAGGAGGCTTCTCTCAGCTCTAGGTATGTGAGAGGGACCCTGAGTTTGCGGCCTCAAGTGGAATGGTCACCGCGATGCCCTGACTCGAAATTAGGCCGGATATAACTGAAGTGACTTGAATGCAGGCTCGTCTTGCATCTCCCAAGACGAAAGGATGTCTGAATCCCCTGTGGAGACCACAGAGAAAGACCTACTTCCCCACCTCATCGCGACCGGAGGCCTCACATCCTTTGAAAACTCCAGAGGTACGCAGAGATCAGTGCCTCCAAAGGAGACGATGCCTGACTCCTCGTGAAACTTGACAGGAGTACCAGGATTCTTGTGGCACGTGGATTGGGACCCTTGGTCTCCCACCTCAGCTGGAGAGGCGTCCCAATTGCCCTGCCTAGCCTCGAAGAGAATCCCGAGTTGTCCCTCGCAACTAGGCAGGAGTCCTGACGTCGCTGAACAAACACGTGTGTGGAAGGGCCATCCCCGTCGTAACTCGAGAATATACCCCAGGTTCCCGCCGCAACTCGAGAAAAACCATGAGACTTCCCCCTCGCCGCGAGATGAGGCCCGATTCCCCTGCACTGCGTGCAGAGCAATTTCGTGTTGCACATCACACATGAAAGGAGCCTTGATTTCCTTGATGGCACTCCAGAGAAACCCCAAGAACACTGTTTCAAGGCTACAGGGATCCTGAGGTCACTGTAGCAAAAGGAAAGAGCTCCGTGGACCAAAAATCAACTCGAGATGAGAGGTTAGTCCCTGGCTTCGACTCCAGAGGAATACCACCTTACCACAAGCACCTCAAGAGGAGGCTTCTCTCAGCTCTAGGTATGTGAGAGGGACACTGAGTTTGCGGCCTCAAGTGGAATGGTCACCGCGATGCCCTGACTCGAAATAAGGCCAAATATCCCTGCAGTGACTTGAATGCAGGCTCGTCTTGCATCTCCCAACACGAAAGGATGTCTGAATCCCCTGTGGAGACAACAGAGAAAGACCTAGTTCCCCACCTCATCGCGACCGGAGGCCTCACATCCTTTGAAAACTCCAGAGGTACGCGGAGATCAGTGCCTCCAAAGGAGACGATGCCTGACTCCTCGTGAAACTTGATAGGAGTCCCAGGATTCCTGTGGCACGTGGAAAGGGACCCTTGGTATCCCGCCTCAGCTGGAGAGGCGTCCCAATTGCCCTGCCAAGCCTCGAGGAGAATCCCGAGTTGTCCCTCGCAACTAGGCAGGAGTCCTGACGTCGCTGAACAAACACGTGTGTGGAAGGGCCATCCCCGTCGTAACTCGAGAATATACCCCAGGTTCCCGCCGCAACTCGAGAAAAACAATGAGACTTCCCCCTCGCCGCGAGATGAGGCCCGATTCCCCTGCACTGCGTGCAGAGCAATTCCGTGTTGCACATCACACATGAAAGGAGCCTTGATTTCCTTGATGGCACTCCAGAGAAACCCCAAGAACACTGTTTCAAGGCTAGAGGGATCCTGAGGTCACTGTAGCAACACGAAAGAGCTCCGTGGACCAAAAATCAACTCGAGATGAGAGGTTAGTCCCTGGCTTCGACTCCAGAGGAATACCACCTTACCACAAGCACCTCAAGAGGAGGCTTCTCTCAGCTCTAGGTATGTGAGAGCGACCCTGAGTTTGCAGCCTCAAGTGGAATGGTCACCGCGATGCCCTGACTCGAAATAAGGGCGGATATCCCTGCAGGGACTTGAATGCAGGCTCGTCTTGCATCTCCCAAGACGAAAGGATGTCTGAATCCCCTGTGGAGACCACAGAGAAAGACCTAGTTCCCCACCTCATCGCCACCGGAGGCCTCACATCCTTTGAAAACTCCAGAAGAACGCGGAGATGAGTGCCTCCAAAGGAGACGATGCCTGACTCCTCGTGAATCTTGATAGGAGTCCCAGGATTCATGTGGCACGGGTATTGGGACCCTTGGTATCCCGCCTCAGCTGTAGAGGCGACCGAATTGCCCTGCCTAGCCTCAAAGAGAATCCAGAGTTGTCCCTCGCAACTAGGCAGGAGTCCTGACGTCGCTGAACAAACACGTGTGTGGAAGGGCCATCCCCGTCGTAACTCGAGAATATACTCCAGGTTCCCGCCGCAACTCGAGAAAAACCATGAGACTTCCCCCTCGCCGCGAGATGAGGCCCGATTCCCCTGCACTGCGTGCAGAGCAATTCCGTGTTGCACATCACACATGAAAGGAGCCTTGATTTCATTGATGGCACTCCAGAGAAACCCCAAGAACACTGTTTCAAGGCTAGAGGGATCCTGATGTCACTGTAGCAACACGAAAGAGCTCCGTGGACCAAAAATCAACTCGAGATGAGAGGATAGTCCCTGGCTTCGACTCCAGAGGAATACCACCTTACCACAAGCACCTCAAGAGGAGGCTTCTCTCAGCTCTAGGTATGTGAGAGGGACCCTGAGTTTGCGGCCTCAAGTGGAATGGACACCGCGATGCCCTGACTCGAAATAAGGCCGGATATCCCTGCAGTGACTTGAATGCAGGCTCGTCTTGCATCTCCCAAGACGAAAGGATGTCTGAATCCCCTGTGGAGACCACAGAGAAAGACCTAGTTCCCCACCTCATCGCGACCGGAGGCCTCACATCCTTTGAAAACTCCAGAGGTACGCAGAGATCAGTGCCTCCAAAGGAGACGATGCCTGACTCCTCGTGAAACTTGACAGGAGTCCCAGGATTCTTGTGGCACGGGGATTGGGACCCTTGGTCTTCCACCTCAGCTGGAGAGGCGTCCCAATTGCCCTGCCTAGCCTCGAAGAGAATCCCGAGTTGTCCCTCGCAACTAGGCAGGAGTCCTGACGTCACTGAACAAACACGTGTGTGGAAGGGCCATCCCCGTCGTAACTCGAGAATATACCCCAGGTTCCCGCCGCAACTCGAGAAAAACCATGAGACTTCCCCCTCGCCGCGGGATGAGGCCCGATTCCCCTGCACTGCGTGCAAAGAAATTCCGTGTTGCACATCACACATGAAAGGAGCCTTGATTTCCTTGATGGCACTCCAGAGAAACCCCAAGAACACTGTATCAAGGCTAGAGGGATCCTGATGTCACTGTAGCAACACGAAAGAGCTCCGTGGACCAAAAATCAACTCGAGATGAGAGGTTAGTCCCTGGCTTCGACTCCAGAGGAATACCACCTTACCACAAGCACCTCAAGAGGAGGCTTCTCTCATCTCTAGGTATGTGAGAGGGACCCTGAGTTTGTGGCCTCAAGTGGAATGGTCACCGCGATGCCCTGACTCGAAATAAGGGCGGATATCCCTGCAGTGACTTGAATGCAGGCTCGTCTTGCATCTCCTAAGATGAAAGGATGTCTGAATCCCCTCTGGAGACAACAGAGAAAGACCTAGTTCCCCACCTCATCGCGACCGGAGGCCTCACATCCTTTGAAAACTCCAGAGGTACGCGGAGATCAGTGCCTCCAAAGGAGACGATGGCTGACTCCTCGTGAAACTTGATAGGAGTCCCAGGATTCCTGTGGCACGTGGAAAGGGACCCTTGGTCTCCCGCCTCAGCTGGAGAGGCGTCCCAATTGCCCTGCCAAGCCTCGAGGAGAATCCCGAGTTGTCCCTCGCAACTAGGCAGGAGTCCTGTCGTCCCTGAACAAACACGTGTGTGGAAGGGCCATCCACGTCGTAACTCGAGAATATACCCCAGGTTCCCGCCGCAACTCGAGAAAAACCATGAGACTTCCCCCTCGCCGCGAGATGAGGCCCGATTCCCCTGCACTGCGTGCAGAGCAATTCCGTGTTGCACATCACACATGAATGGAGCCTTGATTTCCTTGATGGCACTCCAGAGAAACCCGAAGAACACTGTTTCAAGGCTACAGGGATCCTGAGGTCACTGTAGCAACACGAAAGAGCTCCGAGGACCAAAAATCAACTCGAGATGAGAGGTTAGTCCCTGGCTTCGACTCCAGAGGAATACCACCTTACCACAAGCACCTCAAGAGGAGGCTTCTCTCAGCTCTAGGTATGTGAGAGGGACCCTGAGTTTGCGGCCTCAAGTGGAATGGTCACCGCGATGCCCTGACTCGAAATAAGGCCGGATATCCCTGCAGTGACTTGAATGCAGGCTCGTCTTTCATCTCCCAAGACGAAAGGATGTCTGAATCCCCTGTGGAGACCACAGAGAAAGACCTAGTTCCCCACCTCATCGCCACCGGAGGCCTCACATCCTTTGAAAATTCCAGAGGAACGCGGAGATGAGTGCCTCCAAAGGAGACGATGCCTGACTCCTCGTGAATCTTGATAGGAGTCCCAGGATTCATGTGGCACGGGGATTGGGACCCTTGGTCTCCCGCCTCAGCTGTAGAGGCGACCCAATTGCCCTGCCTAGCCTCAAAGAGAATCCCGAGTTGTCCCTCGCAACTAGGCAGGAGTCCTGACGTCGCTGAACAAACACGTGTGTGGAAGGGCCATCCCCGTCGTAACTCGAGAATATACTCCAGGTTCCCGCCGCAACTCGAGAAAAAACCATGAGACTTCCCCTTCGCCGCGAGATGAGGCCCGATTCCCCTGCACTGCGTGCAGAGCAATTCCGTGTGGCACATCACACATGAAAGGAGCCTTGATTTCCTTGATGGCACTCCAGAGAAACCCCAAGAACACTGTTTCAAGGCTAGAGGGATCCTGAGGTCACTGTAGCAACACGAAAGAGCTCCGTGGACCAAAAATCAACTCGAGATGAGAGGTTAGTCCCTGGCTTCGACTCCAGAGGAATACCACCTTACCACAAGCACCTCAAGAGGAGGCTTCTCTCAGCTCTAGGTATGTAAGAGGGACCCTGAGTTTGCGGCATCAAGTGGAATGGACACCGCGATGCCCTGACTCGAAATAAGGGCGGATATCCCTGCAGTGACTTGAATGCAGGCTCGTCTTGCATCTCCCAAGACGAAAGGATGTCTGAATCCCCTGTGGAGACCACAGAGAAAGACCTAGTTCCCCACCTCATCGCCACCGGAGGCCTCACATCCTTTGAAAACTCCAGAGGAAAGCGGAGATGAGTGCCTCCAAAGGAGACGATGCCTGACTCCTCGTGAAACTTGATAGGAGTCCCAGGATTCCTGTGGCACGTGGAAAGGGACACTTGTTCTCCCGCCTCAGCTGGAGAGGCATCCCAATTGCCCTGCCAAGCCTCGAGGAGAATCCCGAGTTGTCCCTTGCAACTAGGCAGGAGTCCTGACGTCGCTGAACAAACACGTGTATGGAAGGGCCATCCCTGTCATAACTCGAGAATATACCCCAGGTTCCCGCCGCAACTCGAGAAAAACCATGAGACTTCCTCCTCGCCGCGAGATAAGGCCCGATTCCCCTGCACTGCGTGCAAAGTAATTCCGTGTTGCACATCCCACATGAAAGGAGCCTTGATTTCCTTGATGGCACTCCAGAGAAACCCCAAGAACACTGTTTCAAGGCTACAGGGATCCTGAGGTAACTGTAGCAACACGAAAGAGCTCCGTGGACCAAAAATCAACTCGAGATGAGAGGTTAGTCCCTGGCTTCGACTCCAGAGGAATACCACCTTACCACAAGCACCTCAAGAGGAGGCTTCTCTCAGCTCTAGGTATGTGAGAGGGACCCTGAGTTTGCGGCCTCAAGTGGAATGGTCACCGCGATGCCCTGACTCGAAATTAGGCCGGATATAACTGAAGTGACTTGAATGCAGGCTCGTCTTGCATCTCCCAAGACGAAAGGATGTCTGAATCCCCTGTGGAGACCACAGAGAAAGACCTACTTCCCCACCTCATCGCGACCGGAGGCCTCACATCCTTTGAAAACTCCAGAGGTACGCAGAGATCAGTGCCTCCAAAGGAGACGATGCCTGACTCCTCGTGAAACTTGACAGGAGTACCAGGATTCCTGTGGCACGTGGATTGGGACCCTTGGTCTCCCACCTCAGCTGGAGAGGCGTCCCAATTGCCCTGCCTAGCCTCGAAGAGAATCCCGAGTTGTCCCTCGCAACTAGGCAGGAGTCCTGACGTCGCTGAACAAACACGTGTGTGGAAGGGCCATCCCCGTCGTAACTCGAGAATATACCCCAGGTTCCCGCCGCAACTCGAGAAAAACCATGAGACTTCCCCCTCGCCGCGAGATGAGGCCCGATTCCCCTGCACTGCGTGCAGAGCAATTTCGTGTTGCACATCACACATGAAAGGAGCCTTGATTTCCTTGATGGCACTCCAGAGAAACCCCAAGAACACTGTTTCAAGGCTACAGGGATCCTGAGGTCACTGTAGCAAAAGGAAAGAGCTCCGTGGACCAAAAATCAACTCGAGATGAGAGGTTAGTCCCTGGCTTCGACTCCAGAGGAATACCACCTTACCACAAGCACCTCAAGAGGAGGCTTCTCTCAGCTCTAGGTATGTGAGAGGGACACTGAGTTTGCGGCCTGAAGTGGAATGGTCACCGCGATGCCCTGACTCGAAATAAGGCCAAATATCCCTGCAGTGACTTGAATGCAGGCTCGTCTTGCATCTCCCAACACGAAAGGATGTCTGAATCCCCTGTGGAGACAACAGAGAAAGACCTAGTTCCCCACCTCATCGCGACCGGAGGCCTCACATCCTTTGAAAACTCCAGAGGTACGCGGAGATCAGTGCCTCCAAAGGAGACGATGCCTGACTCCTCGTGAAACTTGATAGGAGTCCCAGGATTCCTGTGGCACGTGGAAAGGGACCCTTGGTATCCCGCCTCAGCTGGAGAGGCGTCCCAATTGCCCTGCCAAGCCTCGAGGAGAATCCCGAGTTGTCCCTCGCAACTAGGCAGGAGTCCTGACGTCGCTGAACAAACACGTGTGTGGAAGGGCCATCCCCGTCGTAACTCGAGAATATACCCCAGGTTCCCGCCGCAACTCGAGAAAAACAATGAGACTTCCCCCTCGCCGCGAGATGAGGCCCGATTCCCCTGCACTGCGTGCAGAGCAATTCCGTGTTGCACATCACACATGAATGGAGCCTTGATTTCCTTGATGGCACTCCAGAGAAACCCCAAGAACACTGTTTCAAGGCTAGAGGGATCCTGAGGTCACTGTAGCAACACGAAAGAGCTCCGTGGACCAAAAATCAACTCGAGATGAGAGGTTAGTCCCTAGCTTCGACTCCAGAGGAATACCACCTTACCACAAGCACCTCAAGAGGAGGCTTCTCTCAGCTCTAGGTATGTAAGAGCGACCCTGAGTTTGCGGCCTCAAGTGGAATGGTCACCGCGATGCCCTGACTCGAAATAAGGGCGGATATCCCTGCAGTGACTTGAATGCAGGCTCGTCTTGCATCTCCCAAGACGAAAGGATGTCTGAATCCCCTGTGGAGACCAAAGAGAAAGACCTAGTTCCCCACCTCATCGCCACCGGAGGCCTCACATCCTTTGAAAACTCCAGAGGAACGCGGAGATGAGTGCCTCCAAAGGAGACGATGCCTGACTCCTCGTGAAACTTGATAGGAGTCCCAGGATTCCTGTGGCACGTGGAAAGGGACACGTGGTCTCCCGCCTCAGCTGGAGAGGCATCCCAATTGCCCTGCCAAGCCTCGAGGAGAATCCCGAGTTGTACCTTGCAACTAGGCAGGAGTCCTGACGTTGCTGAACAAACACGTGTTTGGAAGGGCCATCCCTGTCGTAACTCGAGAATATACCCCAGGTTCCCGCTGCAACTCGAGAAAAACCATGAGACTTCCCCCTCGCTGCGAAATGAGGCCCGAATCCCCTGCACTGCGTGCAAAGCAATTCCGTGTTGCACATCACACATGAAAGGAGCCTTGATTTCCGTGATGGCACTCCAGAGAAACCCCAAGAACACTGTTTCAAGGCTAGAGGGATCCTGAGGTCACTGTAGCAACACGAAAGAGCTCCGTGGACCAAAAATCAACTCGAGATGAGGGGTTAGTCCCTGGCTTCGACTCCAGAGGAATACCACCTTACCACAAGCACCTCAAGAGGAGGCTTCTCTCAGCTCTAGGTATGTGAGAGCGACCCTGAGTTTGCAGCCTCAAGTGGAATGGTCACCGCGATGCCCTGACTCGAAATAAGGGCGGATATCCCTGCAGGGACTTGAATGCAGGCTCGTCTTGCATCTCCCAAGACGAAAGGATGTCTGAATCCCCTGTGGAGACCACAGAGAAAGACCTAGTTCCCCACCTCATCGCCACTGGAGGCCTCACATCCTTTGAAAACTCCAGAAGAACGCGGAGATGAGTGCCTCCAAAGGAGACGATGCCTGACTCCTCGTGAATCTTGATAGGAGTCCCAGGATTCATGTGGCACGGGGATTGGGACCCTTGGTATCCCGCCTCAGCTGTAGAGGCGACCGAATTGCCCTGCCTAGCCTCAAAGAGAATCCCGAGTTGTCCCTCGCAACTAGGCAGGAGTCCTGACGTCGCTGAACAAACACGTGTGTGGAAGGGCCATCCCCGTCGTAACTCGAGAATATACTCCAGGTTCCCGCCGCAACTCGAGAAAAACCATGAGACTTCCCCCTCGCCGCGAGATGAGGCCCGATTCCCCTGCACTGCGTGCAGAGCAATTCCGTGTTGCATATCACACATGAAAGGAGCCTTGATTTCATTGATGGCACTCCAGAGAAACCCCAAGAACACTGTTTCAAGGCTAGAGGGATCCTGATGTCACTGTAGCAACACGAAAGAGCTCCGTGGACCAAAAATCAACTCGAGATGAGAGGTTAGTCCCTGGCTTCGACTCCAGAGGAATACCACCTTACCACAAGCACCTCAAGAGGAGGCTTCTCTCAGCTCTAGGTATGTGAGAGGGACCCTGAGTTTGCGGCCTCAAGTGGAATGGACACCGCGATGCCCTGACTCGAAATAAGGCCGGATATCCCTGCAGTGACTTGAATGCAGGCTCGTCTTGCATCTCCCAAGACGAAAGGATGTCTGAATCCCCTGTGGAGACCACAGAGAAAGACCTAGTTCCCCACCTCATCGCGACCGGAGGCCTCACATCCTTTGAAAACTCCAGAGGTACGCAGAGATCAGTGCCTCCAAAGGAGACGATGCCTGACTCCTAGTGAATCTTGACAGGAGTCCCAGGATTCTTGTGGCACGTGGATTGGGACCCTTGGTCTTCCACCTCAGCTGGAGAGGCATCCCAATTGCCCTGCCTAGCCTCGAAGAGAATCCCGAGTTGTCCCTCGCAACTAGGCAGGAGTCCTGACGTCACTGAACAAACACGTGTGTGGAAGGGCCATCCCCGTCGTAACTCGAGAATATACCCCAGGTTCCCGCCGCAACTCGAGAAAAACCATGAGACTTCCCCCTCGCCGCGAGATGAGGCCCGATTCCCCTGCACTGCGTGCAGAGCAATTTCGTGTTGCACATCACACATGAAAGGAGCCTTGATTTCCTTGATGGCACTCCAGAGAAACCCCAAGAACACTGTTTCAAGGCTACAGGGATCCTGAGGTCACTGTAGCAAAACGAAAGAGCTCCGTGGACCAAAAATCAACTCGAGATGAGAGGTTAGTCCCTGGCTTCGACTCCAGAGGAATACCACCTTACCACAAGCACCTCAAGAGGAGGCTTCTCTCAGCTCTAGGTATGTGAGAGGGACCCTGAGTTTGCGGCCTCAAGTGGAATGGTCACCGCGATGCCCTGACTCGAAATAAGGGCGGATATCCCTGCAGTGACTTGAATGCAGGCTCGTCTTGCATCTCCCAAGACGAAAGGATGTCTGAATCCCCTGTGGAGACCACAGAGAAAGACCTAGTTCGCCACCTCATCGCGACCGGAGGCCTCACATCCTTTGAAAACTCCAGAGGTACGCGGAGACCAGTGCCTCCAAAGGAGACGATGCCTGACTCCTTGTGAAACTTGATAGGAGTCCCAGGATACCTGTGGCACGTGGATAGGGACCCTTGGTCTCCCGCCTCAGCTGGAGAGGCGTCCAAATTTCCCTGCCAAGCCTCCAGGAGAATCCCGAGTTGTCCCTCGCTACTAGGCAGGAGTCCTGACGTCGCTGAACAAACACGTGTGTGGAAGGGCCATCCACGTCGTAACTCGAGAATATACCCCAGGTTCCCGCCGCAACTCGAGAAAAACCATGAGACTTCCCCCTCGCCGCGAGATGAGGCCCGATTCCCCTGCACTGTGTGCAGAGCAATTACGTGTTGCACATCACACATGAAAGGAGCCTTGATTTCCTTGATGGCACTCCAGAGAAACCCCAAGAACACTGTTTCAAGGCCAGAGGGATCCTGAGGTCACTGTAGCAACACAAAAGAGCTCCGTGGACCAAAATTCAACTCGAGATGAGAGGTTAGTCCCTGGCTTCGACTCCAGAGGAATACCACCTTACCACAAGCACCTCAAGAGGAGGCTTCTCTCAGCTCTAGGTATGTGAGAGGGACCCTGAGTTTGCGGCCTCAAGTGGAATGGTCACCGCGATGCCCTGACTCAAAATAAGGCCAGATATCCCTGCAGTGGCTTGAATGCAGGCTGGTCTTGCATCTCCCAAGACGAAAGGATGTCTGAATCCCCTGTGGAGACCACAGAAAAAGACCTAGTTCGCCACCTCATCGCGACCGGAGGCCTCACATCTTTTGAAAACTCCAGAGGTACGCGGAGATCAGTGTCTCCATAGGAGACGATGCCTGACTCCTCGTGAAACTTGATAGGAGTCCCAGGATTCCTGTGGCACGTGGAAAGGGACCCTTGGTCTCCCGCCTCAGCTGGAGAGGCGTCCCAATTGCCCTGCCTAGCCTCGAAGAGAATCCCGAGTTGTCCCTCGCAACTAGGCAGGAGTCCTGACGTCGCTGAACAAACACGTGTGTGGAAGGGCCATCCCCGTTGTAACTCGAGAATATACCCCAGGTTCCCGCCGCAACTCAAGAAAAACCATGAGACTTCCCCCTCGCCGCGAGATGAGGCACAATTCCCCTGCACTGCGTGCAGAGCAATTCCGTGTTGCACATCACGCATGAAAGGAGCCTTGATTTCCTTGATGGCACTCCAGAGAAACCCCAAGAACACTGTTTCAAGGCTACAGGGATCCTGAGGTCACTGTAGCAACACGAAAGAGCTCCGTGGACCAAAAATCAACTCGAGATGAGAGGTTAGTCCCTGGCTTCGACTCCAGAGGAATACCACCTTACCACAAGCACCTCAAGAGGAGGCTTCTCTCAGCTCTAGGTATGTGAGAGGGACCCTGAGTTTGCGGGCTCAAATGGAATGGTCACCGCGATGCCCTGACTCGAAATAAGGCCAGATATCCCTGCAGTGGCTTGAATGCAGGCTGGTCTTGCATCTCCCAAGACGAAAGGATGTCTGAATCCCCTGTGGAGACCACAGAAAAAGACCTATTTCCCCACCTCATCGCGAACGGAGGCCTCACATCCTTTGAAAACGCCAGAGGTACGCGGACATCAGTGCCTCCAAAGGAGACGATGCCTGACTCCTCGTGAAACTTGATAGGAGTCCCAGGATTCCTGTGGCACGTGGAAAGGGACCCTTGGTCTCCCGCCTAAGCTGGAGAGGCGTCCCATTTGCCCTGCCTAGCCTCGAAGAGAATCCCGAGTTGTCCCTCGCAACTAGGCAGGAGTCCTGACGTCGCTGAACAAACACGTGTGTGGAAGGGCCATCCCCGTCGTAACTCGAGAATATACCCCAGGTTCCCACCGCAACTCGAGAAAAACCATGAGACTTCCCCCTCGCCGCGTGATGAGGCCCGATTCCTCTGCACTGCGTGCAGAGCAATTCCGTGTTGCACATCACACATGAAAGGAGCCTTGATTTCCTTGATGGCACTCCAGAGAAACCCCAAGAAAACTGTTTCAAGGCTAGAGGGATCCTGAGGTCACTGTAGCAACACGAAAGAGCTCCTTTGACCAAAAATCAACTCGAGATGAGAGGTTAGTCCCTGGCTTCGACTCCAGAGGAATACCACCTTACCACAAGCACCTCAAGAGGAGGCTTCTCTCAGCTCTAGGTATGTGAGAGGGACCCTGAGTTTGCGGCCTCAAGTGGAATGGTCACCGCGATGCCCTGACTCGAAATAAGGCCGCATATCCCTGCAGTGACTTGAATGCAGGCTCGTCTTGCATCTCCCAAGACGAAAGGATGTCTGAATCCCCTGTGGAGACCACAGAGAAAGACCTAGTTCCCCACCTCATCGCGACCGGAGTCCTCACAGCCTTTGAAAACTCCAGAGGTACGCGGAGATCAGTGCCTCCAAAGGAGACGATGCCTGACTCCTCGTGAAACTTGATAGGAGTCCCAGGATTCCTGTGGCACGTGGAAAGGGACCCTTGGTCTCCCGCCTCAGCTGGAGAGGCGTCCCAATTGCCCTGCCAAGCCTCGAGGAGAATCCCCAATTGTCCCTCGCAACTGGGCAGGAGTCCTGACTTCGCTGAACAAACGTGTGTGTGGAAGGGCCATCCCCTTCGTAACTCGAGAATATACCCCAGGTTCCCGCCGCAACTCGTGAAAAACCATGAGACTTCCCCCTCGCCGCGAGATGAGTCCCGATTCCCCTGCACTGCGTGCAGAGCAATTCCGCGTTGCACATCACACATGAAAGGAGCGTTGATTTCCTTGATGGCACTCCAGAGAAACCCCAAGAACACTATTTCAAGGCTAGAGGGATCCTGAGGTCACTGTAGCAGCACGAAAGAGCTCCGTGGACAAAAAATCAACTCGAGATGAGAGGTTAGTCCCTGGCTTCGAATCCAGAGGAATACCACCTTACCACAAGCACTTCAAGAGGAGGCTTCTCTCGGCTCTAGGTATGTGAGAGGGACCCTGAGTTTGTGGCCTCAAGTGGAATGGTCACCGCGATGCCCTGACTCGAAATAAGGCCGGATATCCCTGCAGTGACTTGAATGCAGGCTGGTCTTGCATCTCCCAAGACGAAAGGATGTCTGAATCCCCTGTGGAGACCACAGAGAAAGACCTAGTTCCCCACCTCATCGCGACCGGAGGCCTCACATCCTTTGAAAACTCCAGAGGTACGCGGACATCAGTGACTCCAAAGGAGACGATGCCTGACTCCTCGTGAAACTTGATAGGAGTCCCAGGATTCCTGTGGCACGTGGAAAGGGACCCTTGGTCTCCCGCCTCACCTGGAGAGGCATCCCAATTGCCCTGCCAAGCCTCGAGGAGAATCCCGAATTGTCCCTCGCAACTAGGCAGGAGTCCTGACGTCGCTGAACAAACACGTGTGTGGAAGGGCCATCCCCGTCGTAACTCGAGAATATACCCCAGGTTCCCGCCGCAACTCGAGAAAAACCATGAGACTTCCCCCTCGCCACGTGATGAGGCCCGAATCCTCTGCACTGCATGCAGAGCAATTCCATGTTGCAAATCACACATGAAAGGAGCCTTGATTTCCTTGATGGCACTCCAGAGAAACCCCAAGAAAACTGTTTCAGGGCTAGAGGGATCCTGAGGTCACTGTAGCAACACGAAAGAGCTCCGTGGACCAAAAATCAACTCGAGATGAGAGGTTAGTCCCTGGCTTCGACTCCAGAGGAATACCACCTTACCACAAGCACCTCAAGAGGAGGCTTCTCTCAGCTCTAGGTATGTGAGAGGGACCCTGAGTTTGCGGCCTCAAGTGGAATGGTCACCGCGATGCCCTGACTCGAAATAAGGCCGCATATCCCTGCAGTGACTTGAATGCAGGCTGGTCTTGCATCTCCCAAGACGAAAGGATGTCTGAATCCCCTGTGGAGACCACAGAGAAAGACCTAGTTCCCCACTTCATCGCGACCGGAGGCCTCACATCCTTTGAAAACTCCAGAGGTACTCGGAGACCAGTGCCTCCAAAGGAGACGATGCCTGACTCCTCGTGAAACTTGATAGGAGTCCCAGGATTCCTGTGGCAAGTGGAAAGGGACCCTTGGTCTCCCGCCTCAGCTGTAGAGGCTTCCCAATTGCCCTGCCAAGCCTCGAGGAGAATCCTGAGTTGTCCCTCACAACTAGGCAGGAGTCCTGACGTCGCTGAACAAACACGTGTGTGGAAGGGCCATCCCCATCGTAACACGAGAATATACCCCAGGTTCCCGCCGCAACTCGAGAAAAACCATGAGACTTCCCCCTCGCCAGGAGATGAGGCCCGATTCCCCTGCACTGTGTGCAGAGCAATTCCGTGTTGCACATCACACATGAAAGGAGCCTTGATTTCCTTGATGGCACTCCAGAGAAACCCCAAGAACACTGTTTCAAGGCTAGAGGGATCCTGACGTCACTGTAGCAACACGAAAGAGCTCCGTGGACCAAAAATCAACTCGAGATGAGAGGTTAGTCCCTGGCTTCGACCCCAGAGGAATACCACCTTACCACAAGCACTTCAAGTGGAGGCTTCTCTCAGCTCTAGGTATGTGAGAGGGACCCTGAGTTTGCGGCCTCAAGTGGAAAGGACACCGCGATGCCCTGACTCGAAATTATGCCGGATATCCCTGCAGTGACTTGAATGCAGGCTCGTCTTGCATCTCACAAGACGAAACGATGTCTGCATCCCCTGTGGAGAACACAGAGAAAGACCTAGTTCCCCACCTCTTCGCGACCGGAGGCCTCACAGCCTTTGAAAACTCCAGAGGTACGCGGAGACCAGTGCCTCTAAAGGAGACGATGCCTGACTCCTCGTGAAACTTGATAGGAGTCCCAGGATTCCTGTGGCAAGTGGAAAGGGACCCTTGGTCTCCCGCCTCAGCTGTAGAGGCGTCCCAATTGCCCTGCCAAGCCTCGAGGAGAATCCTGAGTTGTCCCTCGCAACTAGGCAGGAGTCCTGACGTCGCTGAACAAACACGTGTGTGGACGGGCCATCCCCGTTGTAACTCGAGAATATACCCCAGGTTCCCGCCACAACTCGAGAAAAACCATGAGACTTTCCCTTCTCCGCGAGATGAGACCCGATTCCCCTGCACTGCGTGCAAAGCAATTCCGTGTTGCACATCACACATGAAAGGAGCCTTGATTTCCTTGATGGCACTCCAGAGAAACACCAAGAACACTGTTTCAAGGCTAGAGGGATCCTGACGTCACTGTAGCAACACAAAAGAGCTCCGTGGACCAAAAATCAACTCGAGATGAGAGGTTAGTCCCTGGCTTCGACTCCAGAGGAATACCACCTTACCACAAGCACCTCAAGAGGAGGCTTCTCTCAGCTCTAGGTATGTGAGAGGGACCCTGAGTTTGGGGCCTCAAGTGGAAAGGTCACCGCGATGCCCTGACTCGAAATAAGGCCGGATATCCCTGCAGTGACTTGAATGCAGGCTCGTCTTGCATCTCCCAAGGCGAAAGGATGTCTGAATCCCCTGTGGAGACCACAGAGAAAGACCTAGTTCCCCACCTCATCGCGACCGGAGGCCTCACATCATTTGAAAACTTCAGAGGTACGCGGAGATCAGTGCCTCCAAAGGAGACGATGCCTGACTCCTCGTGAAACTTGATAGGAGTCCCAGGATTCCTGTGGCACGTGGAAAGGGACCCTTGGTCTCCCGCCTCAGCTGGAGAGGCGTCCCAATTGCCCTGCCAAGCCTCGAGGAGAATCCCGAGTTGTCCCTCGCAACTAGGCAGGAGTCCTGACGTCGCTGAACAAACACGTGTGTGGAAGGGCCATCCCCGTCGTAACTCGAGAATATACCCCAGGTTCCCGCCGCAACTCGAGAAAAACCATGAGACTTCCCCCTCGCCGCGAGATGAGGACCGATTCCCCTGCACTGCGTGCCGAGCAATTCCGTGCTGCACATCACACATGAAAGGAGCCTTGATTTCCTTGATGGCACTCCAGAAAAACCCCAAGAACACTGTTTCAAGGCTAGAGGGATCCTGAGGTCACTGTAGCGACCCCAAAGAGCTCTGTGGACCAAAAATCAACTCGAGATGAGAGATTAGTCCGTGGCTTCGACTCCAGAGGTATACCACCTTACCACAAGCACCTCAAGAGGAGGCTTCTCTCAGCTCTAGGTATGTGAGAGGGACCCTGAGTCTGCGGCCTCAAGTGGAATGGTCACCGCGATGCCCTGACTCAAAATAAGGCCAGATATCCCTGCAGTGGCTTGAATGCAGGCTGGTCTTGCATCTGCCAAGACGAAAGGATGTCTGAATCCCCTGTGGAGACCACAGAAAAAGACCTAGTTCGCCACCTCATCGCGACCGGAGGCCTCACAGCTTTTGAAAACTCCAGAGGTACGCGGAGATCAGTGTCTCCATAGGAGACGATGCCTGACTCCTCGTGAAACTTGATAGGAGTCCCAGGATTCCTGTGGCACGTGGAAAGGGACCCTTGGTCTCCCGCCTCAGCTGGAGAGGCGTCCCAATTTCCCTGCCTAGCCTCGAAGAGAATCCCGAGTTGTCCCTCGCAACTAGGCAGGAGTCCTGACGTCACTGAACAAACACGTGTGTGGAAGGGCCATCCCCGTCGTAACTCGAGAATATACCCCAGGTTCCCGCCGCAACTCGAGAAAAACCATGAGACTTCCCCCTCGCCGCGAGATGAGGCACAATTCCCCTGCACTGTGTGCAGAGCAATTCCGTGTTGCACATCACACATGAAAGGAGACTTGATTTCCTTGATGGCACTCCAGAGAAACCCCAAGAACACTGTTTCAAGGCTACAGGGATCCTGAGGTCACTGTAGCAACACGAAAGAGCTCCGTGGACCAAAAATCAACTCGAGATGAAAGGTTAGTCCCTGGCTTCGACTCCAGAGGAATACCACCTTACCACAAGCACCTCAAGAGGAGGCTTCTCTCAGCTCTAGGTATGTGAGAGGGACCCTGAGTTTGCGGGCTCAAGTGGAATGGTCACCGCGATGCCCTGACTCGAAATACGGCCAGATATCCCTGCAGTGGCTTGAATGCAGGCTGGTCTTGCATCTCCCAAGACGAAAGGATGTCTGAATCCCCTGTGGAGACAACAGAGAAAGACTTAGTTCCCCACCTCATCGCGACCGGAGGCCTCACATCCTTTGAAAATTCCAGAGGTATGCGGAGATCAGTGCCTCCAAAGGAGACGATGCCTGACTCCTCGTGAAACTTGATAGGAGTCCCAGGATTCCTGTGGCACCTGGAAAGGGACCCTTGGTCTCCCGCCTCAGCTGGAGAGGCGTCCCAATTGCCCTGCCAAGCCTCGAGGAGAATCCCGAGTTGTCCCTCGCAACTAGGCAGGAGTCCTGACGTCGCTGAACAAACACGTGTGTGGAAGGGCCATCCCCGTCGTAACTCGAGAATATACCCCAGGTTCCCGCCGCAACTCGAGAAAAACCATGAGACTTCCCACTCGCCGCGAGATGAGGCCCGATTCCCCTGCACTGCGTGCAAAGCAATTCCGTGTTGCACCTCACACATGAAAGGAGCCTTGATTTCCTTGATGGCACTCCATAGAAACGACAAGAACACTGTTTCAAGGCTAGAGGGATCCTGAGGTCACTGTAGCAACACGAAAGAGCTCCGTGGAACAAAAATCAACTCGAGATGAGAGGTTAGTCCCTGGATTCGACTCCAGAGGAATACCACCTTACCACAAGCACCTCAAGAGGAGGCTTCTCTCAGCTCTAGGTATGTGAGAGGGACCCTGAGTTTGCGGCCTCAAGTGGAATGGTCACCGCGATGCCATGACTCGAAATAAGGCCAGATATCCCTGCAGTGACTTGAATGCAGGCTCGTCTTGCATCTCCCAAGACGAAAGGATGTCTGAATCCCCTGTGGAGACAACAGAGAAAGACCTAGTTCCCCACCTCATCGCGACCGGAGGCCTCACATCCTTTGAAAATTCCAGAGGTACGCGGAGATCAGTGCCTCCAAAGGAGACGATGCCTGACCCCTCGTGAAACTTGATAGGAGTCCCAGGATTCCTGTGCCACGTGGAAAGGGACCCTTGTTCTCCCGCCTCACCTGGAGAGGCGTCCCAATTGCCCTGCCAAGCCTCGAGGAGAATCCCGAGTTTTCCCTCGCAACTAGGCTGGAGTCTTGACGTCGCTGAACAAACACGTGTGTGGAAGGGCCATCCCCGTCGTAACTCGAGAATATACCCCAGGTTCCCGCCACAACTCGAGAAAAACCATGAGACTTCCCTCTTGCCGCGAGATGAGGCCCGATTCCCCTGCACTGCATGGAAAGCAATTCCGTGTTGCACATCACACATGAAAGGAGCCTTGATTTACTTGATGGCACTCCAGAGAAACCCCAAGAACACTGTTAGAAGGCTACAGGAATCCTGAGGTCACTGTAGCAACACAAAACAGCTCCGTGGACCAAAAATCAACTCGAGATGAGAGGTTAGTCCCTGGCTTCGACTCCAGAGGAATACCACCTTACCACAAGCACCTCAAGAGGAGGCTTCTCTCAGCTCTAGGTATGTGAGAGGGACCCTGAGTTTGCGGCCTCAAGTGGAATGGTCACCGCGATGCCCTGACTCGAAATAAGGCCAGATATCCCTGCAGTTACTTGAATGCAGGCTCGTCTTAAATCTCCCAAGACGAAAGGATGTCTGAATCCCTTGTGGAGACCACAGAGAAAGACCTAGTTCCCCACCTCATCGCGACCGGAGGCCTCACATCCTTTGAAAACTCCAGAGGTACGCGGAGATCAGTGCCTCCAAAGGAGACGATGCCTGACTCCTCGTGAAACTTGATAGGAGTCCCAGGATTCCTGTGGCACGTGGAAAGGGACCCTTGGTCTCACGCCTCAGCTGGAGAGGCGTCCCAATTGCCCTGCCAAGCCTCGAGGAGAATCCGGAGTTGTCCCTCGCAACTAGGCAGGAGTCCTGAATTCGCTGAACAAACACGTGTGTGGAAGGGCAATCCCCGTCGTAACTCGAGAATATACCCCAGGTTCCCGCCGCAACTCGAGAAAAACCATGAGACTTCCCCCTCGCCGCGAGATGAGGCCCGATTCCCCTGCACTGCGTGCAAAGCAATTCCGTGTTGCACATCACACATGAAAGGAGCCTTGATTTCCTTTATGGCACTCCATAGAAACGACAAGAACACTGTTTAAAGGCTAGAGGGATCCTGAGGTCACTGTAGCAACACGAAAGAGCTCCGTGGACCAAAAATCAACTCGAGATGAGAGGTTAGTCCCTGGCTTCGACTCCAGAGGAATACCACCTTACCACAAGCACCTCAAGAGGAGGCTTCTCTCAGCTCTAGGTATGTGAGAGGGACCCTGAGTTTGCGGCCTCAAGTGGAATGTTCAACGCGATGCCCTGACTCGAAATAAAGCCGGATATCCCTGCAGTGACTTGAATGCAGGCTGGTCTTGCATCTCCCAAGACGAAAGAATGTCTGAATCCCCTGTGGAGACCACAGAGAAAGACCTAGTTCCCCACCTCATCGCGACCGGAGGCCTCACATCCTTTGAAAATTCCAGAGGTACGCGGAGATCAGTGCCTCCAAAGGAGACGATGGCTGACTCCTCGTGAAACTTGATAGGAGTCCCAGGATTCCTGTGGCACGTGGAAAGGGACCCTTGGTCTCCCGCCTCAGCTGGAGAGGCGTCCCAATTGCCCTGCCAAGCCTCGAGGAGAATCCCGAGTTGTCCCTTGCAACTAGGCAGGAGTCCTGACGTCGCCGAACAAACACGTGTGTGGAAGCGCCATCCCCGTCGTAACTCGATAATATACCCCAGGTTCCCGCCACAACTCGAGAAAAACCATGAGACTTCCCCCTCGCCGCGAGATGAGGCCCGATTCCCCTGCACTGCGTGCAGAGCAATTCCGTGTTGCACATCACACATGAAAGGAGCCTTGATTTCCTTGATGGCACTCCAGAGAAACCCCAAGAACACTGTTTCAAGGCTAGAGGGATCCTGAGGTCACTGTAGCAACACGAAAGAGTTCCGTGGACCAAAAATCAACTCGAGATGAGAGGTTAGTCCCTGGCTTCGACTCCAGAGGAATACCACCTTACCACAAGCACCTCAAGAGGAGGCTTCTCTCAGCTCTAGGTATGTGAGAGGGACCCTGAGTTTGCAGCCTCAAGTGGAATGGACACCGCGATGCCTTCACTAGAAATAAGACCGGATATCCCTGCAGTGACTTGAATGCAGGCTAGTCTTGCATCTCCCAAGACGAAAGGATGTCTGAATCCCCTGTGGAAAACACAGAGAATGACCTAGTTCCCCACCTCATCGCGACCGGAGGCCTCACATCCTTTGAAAACTCCAGAGGTACGCAGACATTAGTACCTCCAAAGGAGACGATGCCTGACTCCTCGTGAAACTTGATAGGAGTCCCAGGATTCCTGTGGCACGTGGAAAGGGACCTTTGGTCTCACGCCTCAGCTGGAGAGGCGTCCCAATTGCCCTGCCAAGCCTCGAGGTGAATCCCGAGTTGTCACTCGCAACTAGGCAGGAGTCCTGACGTCGCTGAACAAACACGTGTGTGGAAGCGCCATCCCCGTCGTAACTCGAGAATATACCCCAGGTTCCCGCCGCAACTCGAGAAAAACCATGAGACTTCCGCCTCGCCGCGAGATGAGGCCGGATTCCCCTGCGCTGCGTGCAAAGCAATTCCGTGTTGCACATCACACATGAAAGGAGCCTTGATTTCCTTGATGGCACTCCATAGAAACCCCAAGAACACTGTTTCAAGGCTAGAGGGATCCTGAGGTCACTGTAGCAACACGAAAGAGCTCCGTGGACCAAAAATCAACTCGAGATGAGAGGTTAGTCCCTGGCTTCGACTCCAGAGGAATACCACCTTACCACAAGCACCTCAAGAGGAGGCTTCTCTCAGCTCTAGGTATGTGAGAGGGACCCTGAGTTTGCGGCCTTAAGTGGAATGGACACCGCGATGCCCTGACTTGAAATAAGGCCGGATATCCCTGCAGTGACTTGAATGCAGGCTCGTCTTACATCTCCCAAGATGAAAGGATGTCTGAATCCCCTGTGGAGACCACAGAGAAAGACCTAGTTCCCCACCTCATCGCGACCGGAGGCCTCACATCCTTTGAAAATTCCAGAGGTACGCGGAGATCAGTGCCTCCAAAGGAGACGATGGCTGACTCCTCGTGAAACTTGATAGGAGTCCCAGGATTCCTGTGGCACGTGGAAAGGGACCCTTGGTCTCCCGCCTCAGCTGGAGAGGCGTCCCAATTGCCCTGCCAAGCCTCGAGGAGAATCCCGAGTTGTCCCTCGCAGCTGGGTAGGAGTCCTGACGTCGCTGAAAAAACACGTGTGTGGAAGGGCCATCCCCGTCGTAACTCGAGAATATACCCCAGGTTCCCGCCGCACCTCGAGAAAAACCATGAGACTTCCCCCTCGCCGCGAGATGAGGCCCGATTCCCCTGCACTGCGTGCAAAGCAATTCCGTGTTGCACATCACACATGAAAGGAGACTTGATATCCTTGATGGCACTCCAGAGAAACCCCAAGAACACTGTTTCAAGGCTACAGGGATCCTGAGGTCACTGTAGCAACACGAAAGAGCTCTGTGGACCAAAGTCAACTCGAGATGAGAGGTTAGCCCCTGGCTTCGACTCCAGAGGAATACAACCTTACCACAAGCACCTCAAGAGGAGGCTTCTCTCAGCTCTAGGTATGTGAGAGGGACCCTGAGTTTGCGTCCTCAAGTGGAATGGTCACCGCGATGCCCTGACTCGAAATAAGGCCGGAGATCCCTGCAGGGACTTGAATGCAGGCTTGTCTTGCATCTCCCAAGACGAAAGGATGTCTGAATCCCCTGTGGAGACCACAGAGAAAGACCTAGTTCCCCACCTCATCGCGACCGGAGGCCTCACATCCTTTGAAAACTCCAGAGGAATGCGGAGATCAATGCCTCCAAAGGAGACGATGCCTGACTCCTCGTGAAACTTGATAGGAGTCCCAGGATTCCTGTGGCACGTGGAAAGGGACACTTGGTCTCCCGCCTCAGCTGGAGAGGCGTCCCAATTGCCCTGCCAAGCCTCGAGGAGAATCCCGAGTTGTCCCTCGCAAGTAGGCAGGAGTCCAGACGTCGCTGAACAAACACGTGTGTGGAAGGGCCATTCCCGTCGTAACTCGAGAATATACCCCAGGTTCCCGCCGCAACTCGAGAAAAACCATGAGACTTCCCTCTCGCCGCGAGATGAGGCCCGATTCCCCTGCACTGCGTGCAAAGCAATTCCGAGTTGCACATCACACATGAAAGGAGCCTTGATTTCCTTGATGGCACTCCAGAGAAAGCCCAAGAACACTGTTTCAAGGCTAGAGGGATCCTGAGGTCACTGTAGCAACAGGAAAGAGCTCCGTGGACCAAAAATCAACTCGAGATGAGAGGTTAGTCCCTGGCTTCGACTCCAGAGGAATACCACCTTACCACAAGCACCTCAAGAGGAGGCTTCTCTCAGCTCTAGGTATGTGAGAGGGACCCTGAGTTTGCGGCCTCAAGTGGAATGGTCACCGCGATGCCCTGATTCGAAATAAGGGCGGATATCCCTGCAGTGACTTGAATGCAGGCTCGTCTTGCATCTCCCAAGACGAAAGGATGTCTGAATCCCCTGTGGAGACCACAGAGAAAGACCTAGTTCCCCACCTCATCGCGACCGGAGGCCTCACATCCTTTGAAAACTTCAGAGGAACGCGGAGATCAGTGCCTCCAAAGGAGACGATGGCTGACTCCTAGTGAAACTTGATAGGAGTCACAGGATTCCTGTGGCACGTGGAAAGGGACCCTTGGTCTCCCGCCTCAGCTGGAGAGGCGTCCCAATTGCACTGTCAGGCCTCGAGGAGAATCCCGAGTTGTCCCTCGCAACTAGGCAGGAGTCCTGACGTCGCTGAACAAACACGTGTGTGGAAGGGCCATCCCCGTCTTAACTCGAGAATATACCCCAGGTTCCCGCCGCAACTCGAGAAAAAACATGAGACTTCCCCCTCGCCGCGAGATGAGGCACAATTCCCCTGCACTGCATGCAGAGCAATTCCATGTTGCACATCACACATGAAATCAGCCTCGATTTCCTTGATGGCACTCCAGAGAAACCCCAAGAACACTGTTTCAAGGCTAGAGGGATCCTGAGGTCACTGTAGCCACACGAAAGAGCTCCGTGGACCAAAAATCAACTCGAGATGAGAGGTTAGTCCCTGGCCTCGACTCCAGAGGAATACCACCTTACCACAAGCACCTCAAGAGGAGGCTTCTCTCAGCTCTAGGTATGTGAGAGGGACCCTGAGTTTGGGGCCTCAAGTGGAATAGTCACCGCGATGCCCTGACTCGAAATAAGGCCAGATATCCCTGCAGTGGCTTGAATGCAGGCTGGTCTTGCATCTCCCAAGACGAAAGGATGTCTGAATCCCCTGTGGAGACCACAGAAAAAGACCTATTTCCCCACCTCATCGCGACCGGAGGCCTCACAGCCTTTGAAAACTCCAGAGGTACGCGGAGACCAGTGCCTCCAAAGGAGACGATGCCTGACTCCTCGCGAAACTTGATATGAGTCAAAGGATTCCTGTGGCACGTGGAAAGGGACCCTTGGTCTCCCGCCTCAGCTGGAGAGGCGTCCCAATTGCCGTGCCTAGCCTCGAAGAGAATCCCGAGTTGTCCCTCGCAACTAGGCAGGAGTCCTGACGTCGCTGAACAAACACGTGTGTGGAAGGGCCATCGCCGTCGTAACTCGAGAATATACCCCAGGTTCCCGCCGCAACTCGAGAAAAACCATAAGACTTCCCCCTCGCCGCGAGATGAGGCCCGATTCCCCTGCACTGCGTGCAAAGCAATTCCGTGTTGCACATCACACATGAAAGGAGCCTTGATTTCCTTGATGGCACTCCATAGAAACCCCAAGAACACTGTTTCAAGGCTAGAGGGATCCTGAGGTCAATGTAGCAACAAGAAAGAGCTCCGTGGACCAAAAATCAACTCGAGATGAGAGGTTAGTCCCTGGCTTTGACTCCAGAGGAACACCACCTTACCACAAGCACCTCAAGAGGAGGCTTCTCTCAGCTCTAGGTATGTGAGAGGGACCCTGAGTTTGCGGCCTCAAGTGGAATGGTCACCGCGATGCCCTGACTTGACATAAGGCCGGATATCCCTGCAGTGACTTGAATGCAGGCTCGTCTTGCATCTCCCAAGACGAAAGGATGTCTGAATCCCCTGTGGAGACCACAGAGAAAGACCTAGTTCCCCACCTCATCGCGACCGGAGGCCTCACATCCTTTGAAAACTCCAGAGGAACGCGGAGATCACTGCCTCCAAAGGAGACGATGGCTGACTCCTCGTGAAACTTGATAGGAGTCCCAGGATTCCTGTGGCACGTGGAAAGGGACCCTTGGTCTCCCGCCTCAGCTGGAGAGGCGTCCCAATTGCCCTGCCAGGCCTCGAGGAGAATCCCGAGTTGTCCCTCGCAAGTAGGCAGGAGTCCCGACGTCGCCGAACAAACACGTGTGTGGAAGGACCATCCCCATCGTAACTCGAGAATATACCCCAGGTTCCCGCCGCAACTCGAGAAAAAACATGAGACTTCCCCCTCACCACGAGATGAGGCCCGATTCCCCTGCACTGCGTGCAAAGCAATTCCGAGTTGCACATCACACATGAAAGGAGGCTTGATTTCCTTGATGGCACTCCAGAGAAAGCCCAAGAACACTGTTTCAAGGCTAGAGGGATCCTGAGGTCACTGTAGCAACACGAAAGAGCTCCGTGGACCAAAAATCAACTCGAGATGAGAGGTTAGTCCCTGGCTTCGACTCCAGAGGAATACCACCTTACCACAAGCACCTCAAGAGGAGGCTTCTCTCAGCTCTAGGTATGTGAGAGGGACCCTGAGTTTGCGGCCTCAAGTGGAATGGTCACCGCGATGCCCTGATTCGAAATAAGGGCGGATATCCCTGCAGTGACTTGAATGCAGGCTCGTCTTGCATCTCCCAAGACGAAAGGATGTCTGAATCCCCTGTGGAGACCACAGAGAAAGACCTAGTTCCCCACCTCATCGCGACCGGAGGCCTCACATCCTTTGAAAACTTCAGAGGAACGCGGAGATCAGTGCCTCCAAAGGAGACGATGGCTGACTCCTCGTGAAACTTGATAGGAGTCACAGGATTCCTGTGGCACGTGGAAAGGGACCCTTGGTCTCCCGCCTCAGCTGGAGAGGCGTCCCAATTGCACTGTCAGGCCTCGAGGAGAATCCCGAGTTGTCCCTCGCAACTAGGCAGGAGTCCTGACGTCGCTGAACAAACACGTGTGTGGAAGGGCCATCCCCGTCTTAACTCCAGAATATACCCCAGGTTCCCGCCGCAACTCGAGAAAAAACATGAGACTTCCCCCTCGCCGCGAGATGAGGCACAATTCCCCTGCACTGCATGCAGAGCAATTCCATGTTGCACATCACACATGAAAGGAGCCTTGATTTCCTTGATGGCACTCCAGAGAAACCCCAAGAACACTGTTTCAAGGCTAGAGGGATCCTGAGGTCACTGTAGCCACACGAAAGAGCTCCGTGGACCAAAAATCAACTCGAGATGAGAGGTTAGTCCCTGGCCTCGACTCCAGAGGAATACCACCTTACCACAAGCACCTCAAGAGGAGGCTTCTCTCAGCTCTAGGTATGTGAGAGGGACCCTGAGTTTGCGGCCTCAAGTGGAATAGTCACCGCGATGCCCTGACTCGAAATAAGGCCAGATATCCCTGCAGTGGCTTGAATGCAGGCTGGTCTTGCATCTCCCAAGACGAAAGGATGTCTGAATCCCCTGTGGAGACCACAGAAAAAGACCTATTTCCCCACCTCATCGCGACCGGAGGCCTCACAGCCTTTGAAAACTCCAGAGGTACGCGGAGACCAGTGCCTCCAAAGGAGACGATGCCTGACTCCTCGCGAAACTTGATATGAGACCCAGGATTCCTGTGGCACGTGGAAAGGGACCCTTGGTCTCCCGCCTCAGCTGGAGAGGCGTCCCAATTGCCCTGCCTAGCCTCGAAGAGAATCCCGAGTTGTCCCTCGCAACTCGGCAGGAGTCCTGACGTCGCTGAACAAACACGTGTGTGGAAGGGCCATCCCCGTCGTAACTCGAGAATATACCCCAGGTTCCCGCCGCAACTCGAGAAAAACCATAAGACTTCCCCCTCGCCGCGAGATGAGGCCCGATTCCCCTGCACTGCGTGCAAAGCAATTCCGTGTTGCACATCACACATGAAAGGAGCCTTGATTTCCTTGATGGCACTCCATAGAAACCCCAAGAACACTGTTTCAAGGCTAGAGGGATCCTGAGGTCACTGTAGCAACACGAAAGAGCTCCGTGGACCAAAAATCAACTCGAGATGAGAGGTTAGTCCCTGGCTTCGACTCCAGAGGAATACCACCTTACCACAAGCACCTCAAGAGGAGGCTTCTCTCAGCTCTAGGTATGTGAGAGGGACCCTGAGTTTGCGGCCTCAAGTGGAATGGATACCGCGATGCCCTGACTTGAAATAAGGCCGGATATCCCTGCAGTGACTTGAATGCAGGCTCGTCTTACATCTCCCAAGATGAAAGGATGTCTGAATCCCCTGTGGAGACCACAGAGAAAGACCTAGTTCCCCACCTCATCGCGACCGGAGGCCTCACATCCTTTGAAAATTCCAGAGGTACGTGGAGATCAGTGCCTCCAAAGGAGACGATGCCTGACTCCTCGTGAAACTTGATAGGAGTCAAAGGATTCCTGTGGCACGTGGAAAGGAACCCTTGGTCTCCCGCCTCAGCTGGAGAGGCGTCCCAATTGCCCTGCCAAGCCTCGAGGAGAATCCCGAGTTGTCCCTCGCAACTAGACAGGAGTCTTGACGTCGCTGAACAAACACGTGTGTGGAAGGGCCATCCCCGTCGTAAC
The DNA here is from genome assembly GCF_910594005.1 of Cervus elaphus. Classification (NCBI taxonomy): domain Eukaryota; kingdom Metazoa; phylum Chordata; class Mammalia; order Artiodactyla; family Cervidae; genus Cervus; species Cervus elaphus. Next base: position 223,947 of record NW_025316707.1, on the reverse strand, counting down.
TCGAGAATATACCCCAGGTTCCCGCCGCAACTCGAGAAAAACCATTAGACTTCCCTCTTGCCGCGAGATGAGGCCCGATTCCCCTGCACTGCGTGCAGAGAAATTCCGTGTTGCACATCACACATGAAAGGAGCCTTGATTTCCTTGATGGCACTCCAGAGAAACCCCAAGAACACTGTTTCAAGGCTAGAGAGATCCTGAGGTCACTGTAGCAACACGAAAGAGCTCTGTGGACCAAAAATCAACTCAAGATGAGAGGTTAGCCCCTGGCTGCGACTCCAGAGGAATAGCACCTTTCCACAAGCACCTCAAGAGGAGGCTTCTCTCAGCTCTAGGTATGTGAGAGGGACCCTGAGTTTGCGGCCTCAAGTGGAATGGTCACCGCGATGCCCTGACTCGAAATAAGGCCGGAGATCCCTGCAGGGACTTGAATGCAGGCTCGTCTTGCATCTCCCAAGACGAAAGGATGTCTGAATCCCCCGTGGAGACCACAGAGAAAGACCTCTTTCCCCACCTCATCGCGACCGGAGGCCTCACATCCTTTGAAAACTCCAGAGGAATGCGGAGGCCAGTGCCTCCAAAGGAGACGATGCCTGACTCCTCGTGAAACTTGATAGGAGTCCCAGGATTCCTGTGGCACGTGGAAAGGGACCCTTGGTCTCCCGCCTCAGTTGGAGAGGCGTCCCAATTGCCCTGCCAAGCCTCGAGGAGAATCCCGAGTTGTCCCTCGCAGCTGGGCAGGAGTCCTGACGTCGCTGAACAAACACGTGTGTGGAAGGGCCATCCCCGTCGTAACTCGAGAATATACCCCAGGTTCCCGCCGCAACTCGAGAAAAAACATGAGACTTCCCCCTCACCACGAGATGAGGCCCGATTCCCCTGCACTGCGTGCAAAGCAATTCCGAGTTGCACATCACACATGAAAGGAGCCTTGATTTCCTTGATGGCACTCCATAGAAACCCCAAGAACACTGTTTCTAGGCTAGAGGGATCCTGAGGTCACTGTAGCAACACGAAAGAGCTCCGTGGATGAAAAATCAACTCGAGATGAGAGGTTAGTCCCTGGCTTCGACTCCAGAGGAATACCACCTTACCACAAGCACCTCAAGAGGAGGCTTCTCTCAGCTCTAGGTATGTGAGAGGGACCCTGAGTTTGCGGCCTCAAGTGGAATGGACACTGCGATGCCCTGACTCGACATAAGGCCGGATATCCCTGCAGTGACTTGAATGCAGGCTCGTCTTGCATCTCCCAAGACGAAAGGATGTCTGAATCCCCTGTGGAGACCACAGAGAAAGACCTAGTTCCCCACCTCATCGCGACCGGAGGCCTCACATCCTTTGAAAACTCCAGAGGTACGCGGAGATCAGTGCCTCCAAAGGAGATGATGCCTGACTCCTCGTGAAACTTGATAGGAGTCCCAGGATTCCTGTGGCACGTGGAAAGGGACCCTTGGTCTCCCGCATCAGCTGGAGAGCCGTCCCAATTGCCCTGCCAGGCCTCGAGGAGAATCCTGAGTTGTCCCTCGCAACTAGGCAGGAGTCCTGACGTCGCTGAACAAACACGGGTGTGGAAGGGCCATCCCCGTCGTAACTCGAGAATATACCCCAGGTTCCCGCCGCAACTCGAGAAAAAACATGAGACTTCCCCCTCACCACGAGATGAGGCCCGATTCCCCTGCACTGCGTGCAAAGCAATTCCGTGTTGCACATCACACATGAAAGGAGCCTTGATTTCCTTGATGGCACTCCAGAGAAACCCCAAGAACACTGTTTCAAGGCTAGAGGGATCCTGAGGTCACTGTAGCAACAGGAAAGAGCTCCGTGGACCAAAAATCAACTCGAGATGAGAGGTTAGTCCCTGGCTTCGACTCCAGAGGAATACCACCTTACCACAAGCACCTCAAGAGGAGGCTTCTCTCAGCTCTAGGTATGTGAGAGGGACCCTGAGTTTGCGGCCTCAAGTGGAATGGTCACCGCGATGCCCTGACTCGACATAAGGCCGGATATCCCTGCAGTGACTTGAATGCAGGCTCGTCTTGCATCTCCCAAGACGAAAGGATGTCTGAATCCCCTTTGGAGACCACAGAGAATGACCTAGTTCCCCACCTCATCGCGACCGGAGGCCTCACATCCTTTGAAAACTCCAGAGGTACGCGGAGATCAGTGTCTCCAAAGGAGACGATGCCTGACTCCTCGTGAAACTTGATAGGAGTCCCAGGATTCCTGTGGCACGTGGAAAGGGACCCTTGGTCTCCCGACTCAGCTGGAGAGGTGTCCCAATTTCCCTGCCAAGCCTCGAGAGGAATCCCGAGTTTTCCCGCGCAACTAGGCAGGAGTCCTGACGTCGCTGAACAAACACGTGGGTGGAAGGGCCATCCCCCTCGTAACTCGAGAATATACCCCAGGTTCCCGCCGCAACTCGAGAAAAACCATGAGACTTCCCCCTCGCCACGAGATGAGGCCCGATTCCCCTGCACTGCGTGCGAAGCAATTCCGTGTTGCACATCATACATGAAAGGAGCCTTGATTTCCTTGATGGCACTCCAGAGAAACCCCAAGAACACTGTTTCAAGGCTAGAGGGATCCTGAGGTAAATGTAGCAACACGAAAGAGCTCCATGGACCAAAAATCAACTCGAGATGAGAGGTTAGTCCCTGGCTTCGAATCCAGAGGAATACCACCTTACCACAAGCACCTCAAGAGGAGGCTTCTCTCAGCTCTAGGTATGTGAGAGGGACCCTGAGTTTGCGGCCTCAAGTGGAAAGGTCACCGTGATGCCCTGACTCGAAATAAGGGCGGATATCCCTGCAGTGACTTGAATGCAGGCTCGTCTTGCATCTCCCAAGACGAAAGGATGTCTGAATCCCCTGTGGAGACCACAGAGAAAGACCTAGTTCCCCACCTCATCGCGACCGGAGGCCTCACATCCTTTGAAAACTCCAGAGGAACGCGGAGATCAGTGCCTCCAAAGGAGATGATGCCTGACTCCTCGTGAAACCTGATAGGAGTCCCAGGATTCCTGTGGCACGTGGAAAGGGACCCTTGGTCTCCCGCCTCAGCTGGAGAGGCGTCCCAATTGCCCTGCCAGGCCTCGAGGAGAATCCCGAGTTGTCCCTCGCAAGTAGGCAGGAGTCCCGACGTCGCTGAACAAACACGTGTGTGGAAGGGCCATCCCCGTCGTAACTCGAGAATATACCCCAGGTTCCCGCCGCAACTCGAGAAAAAACATGAGACTTCCCCCTCACCACGAGATGAGGCCCGATTCCCCTGCACTGCGTGCAAAGCAATTCCGAGTTGCACATCACACATGAAAGGAGCCTTGATTTCCTTGATGGCACCCCAGAGAAACCCCAAGAACACTGTTTCAAGGCTAGAGGGATCCTGAGGTCACTGTAGCAACACAAAAGAGCTCCGTGGACCAAAAATCAACTCGAGATGAGAGGTTAGTCCCTGGCTTCGACTCCAGAGGAATGCCACCTTACCACAAGCACCTCAAGAGGAGGCTTCTCTCAGCTCTAGGTATGTGAGAGGGACCCTGAGTTTGCGGCCTCAAGTGGAATGGTCACCGCGATGCCCTGACTCGACATAAGGCCGGATATCCCTGCAGTGACTTGAATGCAGGCTCGTCTTGCATCTCCCAAGACGAAAGGATGTCTGAATCCCCTGTGGAGACCACAGAGAAAGACCTAGTTCCCCACCTCATCGCGACCGGAGGCCTCACATCCTTTGAAAACTCCAGAGGAACGCGGAGATCAGTGCCTCTAAAGGAGACGATGCCTGACTCCTCGTGAAACTTGATAGGAGTCCCAGGATTCCTGTGGCACGTGGAAAGGGACCCTTGGTCTCCCGCCTCAGCTGGAGAGGCATCCCAATTGCCCTGCCAAGCCTCGAGGAGAATCCCGAGTTGTCCCTCGCAACTAGGCAGGAGTCCTGACGTCCCTGAACAAACAAGTGTGTGGAAGGGCCATCCCCGTCGTAACTCGAGAATATACCCCAGGTTCCCGCCGCAACACGAGAAAAACCATGAGACTTCCCCCTCGCCGCGAGATGAGGCCCGATTCTCCTGCACTGTGTGCAGAGCAATTCCGAGTTGCACATCACACATGAAAGGAGGCTTGATTTCCTTGATGGCACTCCAGAGAAAGCCCAAGAACACTGTTTCAAGGCTAGAGGGATCCTGAGGTCACTGTAGCAACACGAAAGAGCTCCGTGGACCAAAAATCAACTCGAGATGAGAGGTTAGTCCCTGGATTCGACTCCAGAGGAATACCACCTTACCACAAGCACCTCAAGAGGAGGCTTCTCTCAGCTCTAGGTATGTGAGAGGGACCCTGAGTTTGCGGCCTCAAGTGGAATGGTCACCGCGATGCCCTGAATCAAAATAAGGGCGGATATCCCTGCAGTGACTTGAATGCAGGCTCGTCTTGCATCTCCCAAGACGAAAGGATGTCTGAATCCCCTGTGGATAACACAGAGAAAGACCTAGTTCCCCACCTCATCGCGACCGGAGGCCTCACATCCTTTGAAAACTCCAGAGGAAGGCGGAGATCAGTGCCTCCAAAGGAGACGATGCCTGACTCCTCGTGAAACTTGATAGGAGTCCCAGGATTCCTGTGGCACGTGGAAAGGGACCCTTGGTCTCCCGCCTCAGCTGGAGAGGCGTCCCAATTGCCCTGCCAAGCCTCGAGGAGAATCCCAAATTTTCCCTCGCAACTAGGCAGGAGTCCTGACGTCGCTGACGAAACACGTGGGTGGAAGGGCCATCCCCCTCGTAACTCGAGAATATACCCCAGGTTCCCGCCGCAACTCGAGAAAAACCATGAGACTTCCCCCTCGCCGCGAGATGAGGCCCGATTCCCCTGCACTGCGTGCAAAGCAATTCCGTGTTGCACATCACACATGAAAGGAGCCTTGATTTCCTTGATGGCACTCCAGAGAAACCCCAAGAACACTGTTTCAAAGCTAGAGGGATCCTGAGGTCACTGTAGCAACACGAAAGAGCTCCGTGGACCAAAAATCAACTCGAGATGAGAGGTTAGTCCCTGGCTTCGACTCCAGAGGAATACCACCTTACCACAAGCACCTCAAGAGGAGGCTTCTCTCAGCTCTAGGTATGTGAGAGGGACCCTGAGTTTGCGGCCTCAAGTGGAATGGTCACCGCGATGCCCTGACTCGACATAAGGCCGGATATCCCTGCAGTGAGTTGAATGCAGGCTCGTCTTGCATCTCCCAAGACGAAAGGATGTCTGAATCCCCTGTGGAGACCACAGAGAAAGACCTAGTTCCCCACCTCATCGCGACCGGAGGCCTCACATCCTTTGAAAACTCCAGAGGAAGGCGGAGATCAGTGCCTCCAAAGGAGACGATGCCTGACTCCTCGTGAAACTTGATAGGAGTCCCAGGATTCCTGTGGCACGTGGAAAGGGACACTTGGTCTCCCGCCTCACCTGGAGAGGAGTCCCAATTGCCCTGCCAAGCCTCGAGGAGAATCCCGAGTTGTCTCTCGCAACTAGGCAGGAGTCCTGACGTCCCGGAACAAACACGTGTGTGGAAGGGCCATCCGTGTCGTAACTCGAGAATATACGCCAGGTTCCCGCCGCAACTCGAGAAAAACCATGAGACTTCCCCCTCGCCGCGAGATGAGGCCCGATTCCCCTGCACTGTGTGCAGAGCAATTCCGAGTTGCACATCACACATGAAAGGAGCCTTGATTTCCTTGATGGCACTCCAGAGAAACCCCAAGAACACTGTTTCAAGGCTAGAGGGATCCTGAGGTCACTGTAGCAACACGAAAGAGCTCCGTGGACCAAAAATCAACTCGAGATGAGAGGTTAGTCCCTGGCTTCGACTCCAGAGGAATACCACCTTACCACAAGCACATCAAGAGGAGGCTTCTCTCAGCTCTAGGTATGTGAGAGGGACCCTGAGTTTGCGGCCTCAAGTGGAATGGTCACCGCGATGCCCTGACTCGACATAAGGCCGGATATCCCTGCAGTGACTTGAATGCAGGCTCGTCTTGCATCTCCCAAGACGAAAGGATGTCTGAATCCCCTGTGCAGACCACAGAGAAAGACCTAGTTCCCCACCTCATCGCGACCGGAGGCCTCACATCCTTTGAAAACTCCAGAGGTATGCGGAGATCAGTTTCTCCAAAGGAGACGATGCCTGACTCCTCGTGAAACTTGATAGGAGTCCCAGGATTCCTGTGGCACGTGGAAAGGGACCCTTGGTCTCCCGCCTCAGCTGGAGAGGCGTCCCAATTGCCCTGCCAAGCCTCGAGGATTATCCCGAGTTGTCCCTCGCAACTAGGCAGGAGTCCTGACGTCCCTGAACAAACAAGTGTGTGGAAGGGCCATCCCCGTCGTAACTCGAGAATATACCCCAGGTTCCCGCCGCAACTCGAGAAAAACCATGAGACTTCCCCCTCGCCGCGAGATGAGGCCCGATTCCCCTTCACTGTGTGCAGAGCAATTCCGAGTTGCACATCACACATGAAAGGAGCCTTGATTTCCTTGATGGCACTCCAGAGAAACCCCAAGAACACTGTTTCAAGGCTAGAGGGATTCTGAGGTCACTGTAGCAACACGAAAGAGCTCCGTGGACCAAAAATCAACTCGAGATGAGAGGTTAGTCCCTGGCTTCGACTCCAGAGGAATACCATCTTACCACAAGCACCTCAAGAGGAGGCTTCTCTCAGCTCTAGGTATGTGAGAGGGACCCTGAGTTTGCGGCCTCAAGTGGAATGGTCACCGCGATGCCCTGACTCGAAATAAGGGCGGATATCCCTGCAGTGACTTGAATGCAGGCTCGTCTTGCATCTCCCAAGACGAAAGGATGTCTGAATCCCCTGTGGAGACCACAGAGAAAGACCTAGTTCCCCACCTCATCGCGACCGGAGGCCTCACATCCTTTGAAAACTCCAGAGGAACGCGGAGATCAGTGCCTCCAAAGGAGACGATGCCTGACTCCTCGTGAAACTTGATAGGAGTCCCAGGATTCCTGTGGCACGTGGAAAGGGACCCTTGGTCTCCCGCCTCAGCTGGAGAGGCGTCCCAATTGCCCTGCCAAGCCTCGAGGGGAATCCCGAGTTGTCCCTCGCAACTAGGCAGGAGTCCTGACGTCGCTGAACAAACACGTGTGTGGAAGGGCCATCCCCATTGTAACTCGAGAATATACCCCAGGTTCCCGCCGCAACTCGAGAAAAACCATGAGACTTCCCCCTCGCCGCGAGATGAGGCCCGATTCCCCTGCACTGCGTGCAAAGCAATTCCGTGTTGCACATCACACATGAAAGGAGCCTTGATTTTCTTGATGGCACTCCAAAGAAAGCCCAAAAACACTGTTTCAAGGCTAGAGGGTTCCTGAGGTCACTGTAGCAACACGAAAGAGCTCCGTGGACCAAAAATCAACTCGAGATGAGAGGTTAGTCCCTGGCTTCGACTCCAGAGGAATACCACCTTACCACAAGCACGTCAAGAGGAGGCTTCTCTCAGCTCTAGGTATGTGAGAGGGACCCTGAGTTTGCGGCCTGAAGTGGAATGGTCACCGCCATGCCCTGACTCGAAATAAGGCCAGATATCACTGCAGTGAGTTGAATGCAGGCTCGTCTTGCATCTCCAAAGACGAAAGGATGTTTGATTCCCCTGTGGACACGACAGAGAAAGACCTAGTTCCCCATCTCATCGCGACCGGAGGCCTCACATCCTTTGAAAACTCCAGAGGTACGCGGAGATCAGTGCCTCCAAAGGAGACGATGCCTGACTCCTCGTGAAACTTGATAGGAGTCCCAGGATTCCTGTGGCACGTGGATTGGGACCCTTCGTCTCCCACCTCAGCTGGAGAGGCGTCCCAATTGCCCTGCCCAGCCTCGAAGAGAATCCCGAGTTGTCTCTCGCAACTAGGCAGGAGTCCTGACGTCGCTGAACAAACACGTGTGTGGAAGGGCCATCCCTGTCGTAACTCGAGAATATACCCCAGGTTCCCGCCGCAACTCGAGAAAAACCATGAGACTTCCCCCTCGCCGCGAGATGAGGCCCGATTCCCCTGCACTGCGTGCAGAGCAATTCCGTGTTGCACATCACACATGAAAGGAGCCTTGATTTCCTTGATGGCACTCCAGAGAAACCCCAAGAACACTGTTTCAAGGCCAGAGGGATCCTGAGGTCACTGTAGCAACACAAAAGAGCTCCGTGGACCAAAATTCAACTCGAGATGAGAGGTTAGTCCCTGGCTTCGACTCCAGAGGAATACCACCTTACCACAAGCACCTCAAGAGTAGGCTTCTCTCAGCTCTAGGTATGTGAGAGGGACCCTGAGTTTGCGGCCTCAAGTGGAATGGTCACCGCGATGCCCTGACTCGAAATAAGGCCAGATATCTCTGCAGTGACTTGAATGCAGGCTCGTCTTGCATCTCCACAGATGAAAGGATGTTTAATTCCCCTGTGGACACGAGAGAGAAAGACCTAGTTCCCCACCTCATCGCGACCAGAGGCCTCACATCCTTTGAAAACTCCAGAGGTACGCGGAGATCAGTGCCTCCAAAGGAGACGATGCCTGACTCCTCGTGAAACTTGATAGGAGTCCCAGGATTCCTGTGGCACGTGGATTGGGACCCTTCGTCTCCCACCTCAGCTGGAGAGGCGTCCCAATTGCCCTGCCTAGCCTCGAAGAGAATCCCGAGTTGTCCCTCGCAACTAGGCAGGAGTCCTGACGTCGCTGAACAAACAGGTGTGTGGAAGGGCCATCCCCGTCGTAGCTCGAGAATATACCCCAGGTTCCCGCCGCAACACGAGAAAAACCATGAGACTTCCCCCTCGCCGCGAGATGAGGACCGATTCCCCTGCACTTTGTGCAGAGCAATTCCGTGTTGCACATCACACATGAAAGGAGCCTTGATTTCCTTGATGGCACTCCAGAGAAACCCCAAGAACACTGTTTCAAGGCTAGAGGGATCCTGAGGTCACTGTAGCCACACGAAAGAGCTCCGTGGACCAAAAATCAACTCGAGATGAGAGGTTAGTCCCTGGCTTCGACTCCAGAGGAATACCACCTTACCACAAGCACCTCAAGAGGAGGCTTCTCTCAGCTCTAGGTATGTGAGAGGGACCCTGAGTTTGCGGCCTCAAGTGGAATGGTCACCGCCATGCCCTGACTCGACATAAGGCCAGATATCCCTGCAGTGACTTGAATGCAGGCTGGTCTTGCATCTCCAAAGACGAAAGGATGTCTGAATCCCCTGTGGAGACCACAGAGAAAGACCTAGTTCCCCACCTCATCGCGACCGGAGGCCTCACATCCTTTGAAAACTCCAGAGGTACGCGGAGATCAGTGCCTCCAAAGGAGACGATGCCTGACTCCTCGTGAAACTTGATAGGAGTCCCAGGATTCCTGTGGCACGTTGAAAGCGACACTTGGTCTCCCGCCTCAGCTGGAGAGGCGTCCCAATTGCCCTGCCAAACCTCGAGGAGAATCCCGAGTTGTCCCTCGCAACTAGGCAGGAGTCCTGACGTCGCTGAACAAACACGTGTGTGGAAGGGCCATCCCCATCGTAACTCGAGAATATACTCCAGGTTCCCGCCGCAACTCGAGAAAAACCATGAGACTTCCCCCTCGCCACGAGATGACGCCCGATTCCCCTGCACTGCGTGCAGAGCAATTCCGTGTTGCACATCACACATGAAAGGAGCCTTGATTTCCTTGATGGCACTCCAGAGAAACCCCAAGAACACTGTTTCAAGGCCAGAGGGATCCTGAGGTCACTATAGCAACACAAAAGAGCTCCGTGGACCAAAATTCAACTCGAGATGAGAGGTTAGTCCCTGGCTTCGACTCCAGAGGAATACCACCTTACCACAAGCACCTCAAGAGTAGGCTTCTCTCAGCTCTAGGTATGTGAGAGGGACCCTGAGTTTGCGGCCTCAAGTGGAATGGTCACCGCGATGCCCTGACTCGAAATAAGGCCAGATATCTCTGCAGTGACTTGAATGCAGGCTCGTCTTGCATCTCCAAAGATGAAAGGATGTTTAATTCCCCTGTGGACACGACAGAGAAAGACCTAGTTCCCCACCTCATCGCGACCAGAGGCCTCACATCCTTTGAAAACTCCAGAGGTACGCGGAGATCAGTGCCTCCAAAGGAGACGATGCCTGACTCCTCGTGAAAATTGTATAGGAGTCCCAGGATTCCTGTGGCACGTGGATTGGGACCCTTCGTCTCCCACCTCAGCTGGAGAGGCGTCCCAATTGCCCTGCCTAGCCTCGAAGAGAATCCCGAGTTGTCCCTCGCAACTAGGCAGGAGTCCTGACGTCGCTGAACAAACACGTGTGTGGAAGGGCCATCCCCGTCGTAGCTCGAGAATATACCCCAGGTTCCTGCCGCAACTCGAGAAAAACCATGAGACTTCCCCCTCGCCGCGAGATGAGGCCCGATTCCCCTGCACTTTGTGCAGAGCAATTCCGTGTTGCACATCACACATGAAAGGAGCCTTGATTTCCTTGATGGCACTCCAGAGAAACCCCAAGAACACTGTTTCAAGGCTAGAGGGATCCTGAGGTCACTGTAGCAACACGAAAGAGCTCCGTGGACCAAAAATCAACTCGAGATGAGAGGTTAGTCCCTGGCTTCGACTCCAGAGGAATACCACCTTACCACAAGCACCTCAAGAGAAGGCTTCTCTCAGCTCTAGGTATGTGAGAGGGACCCTGAGTTTGTGGCCTCAAGTGGAATGGTCACCGCGATGCCCTGACTCGACATAAGGCCAGATATCCCTGCAGTGACTTGAATGCAGGCTCGTCTTGCATCTCCCAAGACGAAAGGATGTCTGAATCCCCTGTGGAGACCACAGAGAAAGACCTAGTTCCCCACCTCATCGCGACCGGAGGCCTCACATGCTTTGAAAACTCCAGAGGTACGCGGAGATCAGTGCCTCCAAAGGAGATGATGCCTGACTCCTCGTGAAACTTGATAGGAGTCCCAGGATTCCTGTGGCACGTGGAAAGGGACCCTTGGTCTCCCGCCTCAGCTGGAGAGGAGTCCCAATTGCCCTGCCAAGCCTCGAGGAGAATCCCGAGTTGTCCCTCGCAACTAGGCAGGAGTCCTGACGTCCCTGAACAAACAAGTGTGTGGAAGGGCCATCCCCGTCGTAACTCGAGAATATACCCCAGGTTCCCGCCGCAACTCGAGAAAAACCATGAGACTTCCCCCTCGCCGCGAGATGAGGCCCGATTCCCCTGCACTGTGTGCAGAGCAATTCCGAGTTGCACATCACACATGAAAGGAGCCTTGATTTCCTTGATGGCACTCCAGAGAAACCCCAAGAACACTGTTTCAAGGCTAGAGGGATTCTGAGGTCACTGTAGCAACACGAAAGAGCTCCGTGGACCAAAAATCAACTCGAGATGAGAGGTTAGTCCCTGGCTTCGACTCCAGAGGAATACCATCTTACCACAAGCACCTCAAGAGGAGGCTTCTCTCAGCTCTAGGTATGTGAGAGGGACCCTGAGTTTGCGGCCTCAAGTGGAATGGTCACCGCGATGCCCTGACTCGAAATAAGGGCGGATATCCCTGCAGTGACTTGAATGCAGGCTCGTCTTGCATCTCCCAAGACGAAAGGATGTCTGAATCCCCTGTGGAGACCACAGAGAAAGACCTAGTTCCCCACCTCATCGCGACCGGAGGCCTCACATCCTTTGAAAACTCCAGAGGAACGCGGAGATCAGTGCCTCCAAAGGAGACGATGCCTGACTCCTCGTGAAACTTGATAGGAGTCCCAGGATTCCTGTGGCACGTGGAAAGGGACCCTTGGTCTCCCGCCTCAGCTGGAGAGGCGTCCCAATTGCCCTGCCAAGCCTCGAGGGGAATACCGAGTTGTCCCTCGCAACTAGGCAGGAGTCCTGACGTCGCTGAACAAACACGTGTGTGGAAGGGCCATCCCCATTGTAACTCGAGAATATACCCCAGGTTCCCGCCGCAACTCGAGAAAAACCATGAGACTTCCCCCTCGCCGCGAGATGAGGCCCGATTCCCCTGCACTGCGTGCAAAGCAATTCCGTGTTGCACATCACACATGAAAGGAGCCTTGATTTTCTTGATGGCACTCCAGAGAAAGCCCAAAAACACTGTTTCAAGGCTAGAGGGTTCCTGAGGTCACTGTAGCAACACGAAAGAGCTCCGTGGACCAAAAATCAACTCGAGATGAGAGGTTAGTCCCTGGCTTCGACTCCAGAGGAATACCACCTTACCACAAGCACGTCAAGAGGAGGCTTCTCTCAGCTCTAGGTATGTGAGAGGGACCCTGAGTTTGCGGCCTGAAGTGGAATGGTCACCGCCATGCCCTGACTCGAAATAAGGCCAGATATCCCTGCAGTGACTTGAATGCAGGCTCGTCTTGCATCTCCAAAGACGAAAGGATGTTTGATTCCCCTGTGGACACGACAGAGAAAGACCTAGTTCCCCATCTCATCGCGACCGGAGGCCTCACATCCTTTGAAAACTCCAGAGGTACGCGGAGATCAGTGCCTCCAAAGGAGACGATGCCTGACTCCTCGTGAAACTTGATAGGAGTCCCAGGATTCCTGTGGCACGTGGATTGGGACCCTTCGTCTCCCACCTCAGCTGGAGAGGCGTCCCAATTGCCCTGCCCAACCTCGAAGAGAATCCCGAGTTGTCCCTCGCAACTAGGCAGGAGTCCTGACGTCGCTGAACAAACACGTGTGTGGAAGGGCCATCCCTGTCGTAACTCGAGAATATACCCCAGGTTCCCGCCGCAACTCGAGAAAAACCATGAGACTTCCCCCTCGCCGCGAGATGAGGCCCGATTCCCCTGCACTGCGTGCAGAGCAATTCCGTGTTGCACATCACACATGAAAGGAGCCTTGATTTCCTTGATGGCACTCCAGAGAAACCCCAAGAACACTGTTTCAAGGCCAGATGGATCCTGAGGTCACTGTAGCAACACAAAAGAGCTCCGTGGACCAAAATTCAACTCGAGATGAGAGGTTAGTCCCTGGCTTCGACTCCAGAGGAATACCACCTTACCACAAGCACCTCAAGAGTAGGCTTCTCTCAGCTCTAGGTATGTGAGAGGGACCCTGAGTTTGCAGCCTCAAGTGGAATGGTCACCGCGATGCCCTGACTCGAAATAAGGCCAGATATCTCTGCAGTGACTTGAATGCAGGCTCGTCTTGCATCTCCAAAGATGAAAGGATGTTTAATTCCCCTGTGGACACGAGAGAGAAAGACCTAGTTCCCCACCTCATCGCGACCAGAGGCCTCACATCCTTTGAAAACTCCAGAGGTACGCGGAGATCAGTGCCTCCAAAGGAGACGATGCCTGACTCCTCGTGAAACTTGATAGGAGTCCCAGGATTCCTGTGGCACGTGGATTGGGACCCTTCGTCTCCCACCTCAGCTGGAGAGGCGTCCCAATTGCCCTGCCTAGCCTCGAAGAGAATCCCGAGTTGTCCCTCGCAACTAGGCAGGAGTCCTGACGTCGCTGAACAAACAGGTGTGTGGAAGGGCCATCCCCGTCGTAGCTCGAGAATATACCCCAGGTTCCCGCCGCAACACGAGAAAAACCATGAGACTTCCCCCTCGCCGCGAGATGAGGCCCGATTCCCCTGCACTTTGTGCAGAGCAATTCCGTGTTGCACATCACACATGAAAGGAGCCTTGATTTCCTTGATGGCACTCCAGAGAAACCCCAAGAACACTGTTTCAAGGCTAGAGGGATCCTGAGGTCACTGTAGCCACACGAAAGAGCTCCGTGGACCAAAAATCAACTCGAGATGAGAGGTTAGTCCCTGGCTTCGACTCCAGAGGAATACCACCTTACCACAAGCACCTCAAGAGGAGGCTTCTCTCAGCTCTAGGTATGTGAGAGGGACCCTGAGTTTGCGGCCTCAAGTGGAATGGTCACCGCCATGCCCTGACTCGACATAAGGCCAGATATCCCTGCAGTGACTTGAATGCAGGCTGGTCTTGCATCTCCAAAGACGAAAGGATGTCTGAATCCCCTGTGGAGACCACAGAGAAAGACCTAGTTCCCCACCTCATCGCGACCGGAGGCCTCACATCCTTTGAAAACTCCAGAGGTACGCGGAGATCAGTGCCTCCAAAGGAGACGATGCCTGTCTCCTCGTGAAACTTGATAGGAGTCCCAGGTTCCTGTGGCACGTTGAAAGCGACACTTGGTCTCCCGCCTCAGCTGGAGAGGCGTCCCAATTGCCCTGCCAAACCTCGAGGAGAATCCCGAGTTGTCCCTCGCAACTAGGCAGGAGTCCTGACGTCGCTGAACAAACACGTGTGTGAAAGGGCCATCCCCATCGTAACTCGAGAATATACTCCAGGTTCCCGCCGCAACTCGAGAAAAACCATGAGACTTCCCCCTCGCCACGAGATGACGCCCGATTCCCCTGCACTGCGTGAAGAGCAATTCCGTGTTGCACATCACACATGAAAGGAGCCTTGATTTCCTTGATGGCACTCCAGAGAAACCCCAAGAACACTGTTTCAAGGCCAGAGGGATCCTGAGGTCACTGTAGCAACACAAAAGAGCTCCGTGGACCAAAATTCAACTCGAGATGAGAGGTTAGTCCCTGGCTTCGACTCCAGAGGAATACCACCTTACCACAAGCACCTCAAGAGTAGGCTTCTCTCAGCTCTAGGTATGTGAGAGGGACCCTGAGTTTGCGGCCTCAAGTGGAATGGTCACCGCGATGCCCTGACTCGAAATAAGGCCAGATATCTCTGCAGTGACTTGAATGCAGGCTCGTCTTGCATCTCCAAAGATGAAAGGATGTTTAATTCCCCTGTGGACACGACAGAGAAAGACCTAGTTCCCCACCTCATCGCTACCGGAGGCCTCGCATCCTTTGAAAACTCCAGAGGTACGCAGAGATCAGTGCCTCCAAAGGAGACGATGCCTGACTCCTCGTGAATCTTGATATTAGTCCCAGGATTCCTGTGGCAAGTGGAAAGGGACACTTGGTCTCCCGCCTCAGCTGGAGAGGTGTCCCAATTGCCCTGCCAAGCCTCGAGGAGAATCCTGAGTTGTCCCTCGCAACTAGGCAGGAGTCCTGACGTCGCTGAACAAACACGTGTGTGGAAGGGCCATCCCCGTCGTAACTCGAGAATATACCCCAGGTTCCCGCCGCAACTCGAGAAAAACCATGAGACTTCCCCCTCGCCGCGAGATGAGGCCCGATTCCCCTGCACTGTGTGCAGAGCAATTCCGTGTTGCACATCACACATGAAAGGAGCCTTGATTTCCTTGATGGCACTCCAGAGAAACCCCAAGAACACTGTTTCAAGGCTAGAGGGATCCTGAGGTCAGTGTAGCAACACGAAATAGCTCCGTGGACCAAAAATCAACTCGAGATGAGAGGTTAGTCCCTGGCTTCGACTCCAGAGGAATACCACCTTACCACAAGCACCTCAAGAGGAGGCTTCTCTCAGCTCTAGGTATGTGAGAGGGACCCTGAGTTTGCGGCCTCAAGTGGAATGGTCACCGCGATGCCCTGACTCGACATAAGGCCGGATATCCCTGCAGTGACTTGAATGCAGCCTCGTCTTGCATCTCCCAAGACGAAAGGATGTCTGAATCCCCTGTGGAGACCACAGAGAATGACCTAGTTCCCCACCTCATCGCGACCGGAGGCCTCACATCCTTTGAAAACTCCAGAGGTACGCGGAGATCAGTGCGTCCAAAGGAGACGATGCCTGACTCCTCGTGAAACTTGATAGGAGTCCCAGGATTCCTGTGGCACGTGGAAAGGGACCCTTGGTCTCCCGCCTCAGCTGGAGAGGCGTCCCAATTTCCCTGCCAAGCCTCGAGGAGAATCCCGAGTTTTCCCGCGCAACTAGGCAGGAGTCCTGACGTCGCTGAACAAACACGTGGGTGGAAGGGCCATCCCCCTCGTAACTCGAGAATATACCCCAGGTTCCCGCCGCAACTCGAGAAAAACCATGAGACTTCCCCCTCGCCACGAGATGAGGCCCGATTCCCCTGCACTGCGTGCGAAGCAATTCCGTGTTGCACATCATACATGAAAGGAGCCTTGATTTCCTTGATGGCACTCCAGAGAAACCCCAAGAACACTGTTTCAAGGCTAGAGGGATCCTGAGGTAAATGTAGCAACACGAAAGAGCTCCATGGACCAAAAATCAACTCGAGATGAGAGGTTAGTCCCTGGCTTCGACTCCAGAGGAATACCACCTTACCACAAGCACCTCAAGAGGAGGCTTCTCTCAGCTCTAGGTATGTGAGAGGGACCCTGAGTTTGCGGCCTCAAGTGGAAAGGTCACCGTGATGCCCTGACTCGAAATAAGGGCGGATATCCCTGCAGTGACTTGAATGCAGGCTCGTCTTGCATCTCCCAAGACGAAAGGATGTCTGAATCCCCTGTGGAGACCACAGAGAAAGACCTAGTTCCCCACCTCATCGCGACCGGAGGCCTCACATCCTTTGAAAACTCCAGAGGAACGCGGAGATCAGTGCCTCCAAAGGAGATGATGCCTGACTCCTCGTGAAACCTGATAGGAGTCCCAGGATTCCTGTGGCACGTGGAAAGGGACCGTTGGTCTCCCGCCTCAGCTGGAGAGGCGTCCCAATTGCCCTGCCAGGCCTCGAGGAGAATCCCGAGTTGTCCCTCGCAAGTAGGCAGGAGTCCCGACGTCGCTGAACAAACACGTGTGTGGAAGGGCCATCCCCGTCGTAACTCGAGAATATACCCCAGGTTCCCGCCGCAACTCGAGAAAAAACATGAGACTTCCCCCTCACCACGAGATGAGGCCCGATTCCCCTGCACTGCGTGCAAAGCAATTACGAGTTGCACATCACACATGAAAGGAGCCTTGATTTCCTTGATGGCACCCCAGAGAAACCCCAAGAACACTGTTTCAAGGCTAGAGGGATCCTGAGGTCACTGTAGCAACACAAAAGAGCTCCGTGGACCAAAAATCAACTCGAGATGAGAGGTTAGTCCCTGGCTTCGACTCTAGAGGAATGCCACCTTACCACAAGCACCTCAAGAGGAGGCTTCTCTCAGCTCTAGGTATGTGAGAGGGACCCTGAGTTTGCGGCCTCAAGTGGAATGGTCACCGCGATGCCCTGACTCGACATAAGGCCGGATATCCCTGCAGTGACTTGAATGCAGGCTCGTCTTGCATCTCCCAAGACGAAAGGATGTCTGAATCCCCTGTGGAGACCACAGAGAAAGACCTAGTTCCCCACCTCATCGCGACCGGAGGCCTCACATCCTTTGAAAACTCCAGAGGAAGGCGGAGATCAGTGCCTCCAAAGGAGACGATGCCTGACTCCTCGTGAAACTTGATAGGAGTCCCAGGATTCCTGTGGCACGTGGAAAGGGACCCTTGGTCTCCCGCCTCAGCTGGAGAGGCGTCCCAATTGCCCTTCCAAGCCTCGAGGAGAATCCCGAGTTGTCCCTCGCAACTAGGCAGGAGTCCTGACGTCCCGGAACAAACACGTCTGTGGAAGGGCCATCCCCGTCGTAACTCGAGAATATACGGCAGGTTCCCGCCGCAACTCGAGAAAAACCATGAGACTTCCCCCTCACCGCGAGATGAGGCCCCATTCCCCTGCACTGTGTGCAGAGCAATTCCGAGTTGCACATCACACATGAAAGGAGGCTTGATTTCCTTGATGGCACTCCAGAGAAACCCCAAGAACACTGTTTCAAGGCTAGAGGGATCCTGAGGTCACTGTAGCAACACGAAAGAGCTCCGTGGACCAAAAATCAACTCGAGATGAGAGGTTACTCCCTGGCTTCAACTCCAGAGGAATACCACCTTACCACAAGCACCTCAAGAGGAGGCTTCTCTCAGCTCTAGGTATGTGAGAGGGACCCTGAGTTTGCGGCCTCAAGTGGAAAGGACACCGGGATGCCCTGACTCGAAATAAGGCCGGATATCCCTGCAGTGACTTGAATGCAGGCTCGTCTTGCATCTCCCAAGACGAAAGGATGTCTGAATCCCCTGTGGAGACCACAGAGAAAGACCTAGTTCCCCACCTCATCGCGACCGGAGGCCTCACATCCTTTGAAAAATCCAGAGGAACGCGGAGATCAGTGCCTCCAAAGGAGATGATGCCTGACTCCTCGTGAAACTTGATAGGAGTCCCAGGATTCCTGTGGCACGTGGAAAGGGACCCTTGGTCTCCCGCCTCAGCTGGAGAGGCATCCCAATTGCCCTGCCAAGCCTCGAGGAGAATCCCGAGTTGTCCCTCGCAACTAGGCAGGAGTCCTGACGTCCCTGAACAAACAAGTGTGTGGAAGGGCCATCCCCGTCGTAACTCGAGAATATACCCCAGGTTCCCGCCGCAACACGAGAAAAACCATGAGACTTCCCCCTCGCCGCGAGATGAGGCCCGATTCTCCTGCACTGTGTGCAGAGCAATTCCGAGTTGCACATCACACATGAAAGGAGGCTTGATTTCCTTGATGGCACTCCAGAGAAAGCCCAAGAACACTGTTTCAAGGCTAGAGGGATCCTAAGGTCACTGTAGCAACACGAAAGAGCTCCGTGGACCAAAAATCAACTCGAGATGAGAGGTTAGTCCCTGGATTCGACTCCAGAGGAATACCACCTTACAACAAGCACCACAAGAGGAGGCTTCTCTCAGCTCTAGGTATGTGAGAGGGACCCTGAGTTTGCGGCCTCAAGTGGAATGGTCACCGCGATGCCCTGAATCAAAATAAGGGCGGATATCCCTGCAGTGACTTGAATGCAGGCTCGTCTTGCATCTCCCAAGATGAAAGGATGTCTGAATCCCCTGTGGATAACACAGAGAAAGACCTAGTTCCCCACCTCATCGCGACCGGAGGCCTCACATCCTTTGAAAACTCCAGAGGAACGCGGAGATCAGTGCCTCCAAAGGAGACGATGCCTGACTCCTCGTGAAACTTGATAGGAGTCCCAGGATTCCTGTGGCACGTGGAAAGGGACCCTTGGTCTCCCGCCTCAGCTGGAGAGGCGTCCCAATTGCCCTGCCAAGCCTCGAGGAGAATCCCGAGTTTTCCCTCGCAACTAGGCAGGAGTCCTGACGTCGCTGAACAAACACGTGGGTGGAACGGCCATCCCCCTCGTAACTCGAGAATATAACCCAGGTTCCCGCCGCAACTCGAGAAAAACCATGAGACTTCCCCCTCGCCGCGAGATGAGGCCCGATTCCCCTGCACTGCGTGCAAAGCAATTCCGTGTTGCACATCACACATGAAAGGAGCCTTGATTTCCTTGATGGCACTCCAGAGAAACCCCAAGAACACTGTTTCAAGGCTACAGGGATCCTGAGGTCACTGTAGCAACACGAAAGAGCTCCGTGGACCAAAAATCAACTCGAGATGAGAGGTTAGTCCCTGGCTTCGACTCCAGAGGAATACCACCTTACCACAAGCACCTCAAGAGGAGGCTTCTCTCAGCTCTAGGTATGTGAGAGGGACCCTGAGTTTGCGGCCTCAAGTGGAATGGTCACCGCGATGCCCTGACTCGACATAAGGCCGGATATCCCTGCAGTGACTTGAATGCAGGCTCGTCTTGCATCTCCCAAGACGAAAGGATGTCTGAATCCCCTGTGGAGACCACAGAGAAAGACCTAGTTCCCCACCTCATCGCGACCGGAGGCCTCACATCCTTTGAAAACTCCAGAGGAACGCGGAGATCAGTGCCTCCAAAGGAGACGATGGCTGACTCCTCGTGAAACTTGATAGGAGTCCCAGGATTCCTGTGGCACGTGGAAAGGGACCCTTGGTCTCCCGCCTCAGCTTGAGAGGCGTCCCAATTGCCCTGCCAAGCCTCGAGGAGAATCCCGAGTTGTCCCTCGCAAGTAGGCAGGAGTCCCGACGTTGCTGAACAAACACGTGTGTGGAAGGGCCATCCCCGTCTTAACTCGAGAATATACCCCAGGTTCCCACCGCAACTCGAGAAAAACCATGAGACTTCCCCCTCGCCACGAGATGAGGCCCGATTCCCCTGTATTGCGTGCAAAGCAATTCCGTGTTGCACATCACACATGAAAGGAGCCTTGATTTCCTTGATGGCACTCCAGAGAAACCCCAAGAACACTGTTTCAAGGCTAGAGGGATCCTGAGGTCACTGTAGCAACACGAAAGAGCTCCGTGGACCAAAAATCAACTCGAGATGAGAGGTTAGTCCCTGGCTTCGACTCCAGAGGAATACCACCTTACCACAAGCACCTCAAGAGTAGGCTTCTCTCAGCTCTAGGTATGTGAGAGGGACCCTGAGTTTGCGGCCTCAAGTGGAATGGTCACCGCGATGCCCTGACTCGACATAAGGCCGGATATCCCTGCAGTGAGTTGAATGCAGGCTCGTCTTGCATCTCCCAAGACGAAAGGATGTCTGAATCCCCTGTGGAGACCACAGAGAAAGACCTAGTTCCCCACCTCATCGCGACCGGAGGCCTCACATCCTTTGAAAACTCCAGAGGAAGGCGGAGATCAGTGCCTCCAAAGGAGACGATGCCTGACTCCTCGTGAAACTTGATAGGAGTCCCAGGATTCCTGTGGCACGTGGAAAGGGACCCTTGGTCTCCCGCCTCAGCTGGAGAGGCGTCCCAATTGCCCTTCCAAGCCTCGAGGAGAATCCCGAGTTGTCTCTCGCAACTAGGCAGGAGTCCTGACGTCCCGGAACAAACACGTGTGTGGAAGGGCCATCCGTGTCGTAACTCGAGAATATACGCCAGGTTCCCGCCGCAATTCGAGAAAAACCATGAGACTTCCCCCTCGCCGCGAGATGAGGCCCGATTCCCCTGCACTGTGTGCAGAGCAATTCCGAGTTGCACATCACACATGAAAGGAGCCTTGATTTCCTTGATGGCACTCCAGAGAAACCCCAAGAACACTGTTTCAAGGCTAGAGGGATCCTGAGGTCACTGTAGCAACACAAAAGAGCTCCGTGGACCAAAAATCAACTCGAGATGAGAGGTTAGTCCCTGGCTTCGACTCCAGAGGAATACCACCTTACCACAAGCACATCAAGAGGAGGCTTCTCTCAGCTCTAGGTATGTGAGAGGGACCCTGAGTTTGCGGCCTCAAGTGGAATGGTCACCGCGATGCCCTGACTCGACATAAGGCCGGATATCCCTGCAGTGACTTGAATGCAGCCTCGTCTTGCATCTCCCAAGACGAAAGGATGTCTGAATCCCCTGTGGAGACCACAGAGAAAGACCTAGTTCCCCACCTCATCGCGACCGGAGGCCTCACATCCTTTGAAAACTCCAGAGGTATGCGGAGATCAGTGCCTCCAAAGGAGACGATGCCTGACTCCTCGTGAAACTTTATAGGAGTCCCAGGATTCCTGTGGCACGTGGAAAGGGACCCTTGGTCTCCCGCCTCAGCTGGAGAGGCGTCCCAATTGCCCTGCCAAGCCTCGAGGAGAATCCCGAGTTGTCCCTCGCAACTAGGCAGGAGTCCTGACGTCGCTGAACAAACACGTGTGTGGAAGGGCCATCCCCATTGTAACTCGAGAATATACCCCAGGTTCCCGCCGCAACTCGAGAAAAACTATGAGACTTCCCCCTCGCCGCGAGATGAGGCCCGATTCCCCTGCACTGCGTGCAAAGCAATTCCGTGTTGCACATCACACATGAAAGGAGCCTTGATTTTCTTGATGGCACTCCAGAGAAAGCCCAAAAACACTGTTTCAAGGCTAGAGGGTTCCTGAGGTCACTGTAGCAACACGAAAGAGCTCCGTGGACCAAAAATCAACTCGAGATGAGAGGTTAGTCCCTGGCTTCGACTCCAGAGGAATACCACCTTACCACAAGCACCTCAAGAGGAGGCTTCTCTCAGCTCTAGGTATGTGAGAGGGACCCTGAGTTTGCGTCCTGAAGTGGAATGGTCACCGCCATGCCCTGACTCGAAATAAGGCCAGATATCCCTGCAGTGAGTTGAATGCAGGCTCGTCTTGCATCTCCAAAGACGAAAGGATGTTTGATTCCCCTGTGGACACGACAGAGAAAGACCTAGTTCCCCACCTCATCGCGACCGGAGGCCTCACATCCTTTGAGAACTCCAGAGGTACGCGGAGATCAGTGACTCCAAAGGAGACGATGCCTGACTCCTCGTGAAACTTGATAGGAGTCCCAGGATTCCTGTGGCACGTGGATTGGGACCCTTCGTCTCCCACCTCAGCTGGAGAGGCGTCCCAATTGCCCTGCCCAGCCTCGAAGAGAATCCCGAGTTGTCCCTCGCAACTAGGCAGGAGTCCTGACGTCGCTGAACAAACACGTGTGTGGAAGGGCCATCCCCCTCGTAACTCGAGAATATACCCCAGGTTCCCGCCGCAACACGAGAAAAACCATGAGACTTCCCCCTCGCCGCGAGATGAGGCCCGATTCCCCTGCACTTTGTGCAGAGCAATTCCGTGTTGCACATCACACATGAAAGGAGCCTTGATTTCCTTGATGGCACTCCAGAGAAACCCCAAGAACACTGTTTCAAGGCTAGAGGGATCCTGAGGTCACTGTAGCCACACGAAAGAGCTCCGTGGACCAAAAATCAACTCGAGATGAGAGGTTAGTCCCTGGCTTCGACTCCAGAGGAATACCACCTTACCACAAGCACCTCAAGAGGAGGCTTCTCTCAGCTCTAGGTATGTGAGAGGGACCCTGAGTTTGCGGCCTCAAGTGGAATGGTCACCGCGATGCCCTGACTCGACATAAGGCCAGATATCCCTGCAGTGACTTGAATGCAGGCTGGTCTTGCATCTCCAAAGACGAAAGGATGTCTGAATCCCCTGTGGAGACCACAGAGAAAGACCTAGTTCCCCACCTCATCGCGACCGGAGGCCTCACATCCTTTGAAAACTCCAGAGGTACGCGGAGATCAGTGCCTCCAAAGGAGACGATGCCTGTCTCCTCGTGAAACTTGATAGGAGTCCCAGGATTCCTGTGGCACGTTGAAAGCGACACTTGGTCTCCCGCCTCAGCTGGAGAGGCGTCCCAATTGCCCTGCCAAACCTCGAGGAGAATCCCGAGTTGTCCCTCGCAACTAGGCAGGAGTCCTGACGTCGCTGAACAAACACGTGTGTGGAAGGGCCATCCCCATCGTAGCTCGAGAATATACCCCAGGTTCCCGCCGCAACTCGAGAAAAACCATGAGACTTCCCCCTCGCCGCGAGATGAGGCCCGATTCCCCTGCACTTTGTGCAGAGCAATTCCGTGTTGCACATCACACATGAAAGGAGCCTTGATTTCCTTGATGGCACTCCAGAGAAACCCCAAGAACACTGTTTCAAGGCTAGAGGGATCCTGAGGTCACTGTAGCAACACGAAAGAGCTCCGTGGACCAAAAATCAACTCGAGATGAGAGGTTAGTCCCTGGCTTCGACTCCAGAGGAATACCACCTTACCACAAGCACCTCAAGAGGAGGCTTCTCTCAGCTCTAGGTATGTGAGAGGGACCCTGAGTTTGTGGCCTCAAGTGGAATGGTCACCGCGATGCCCTGACTCGACATAAGGCCAGATATCCCTGCAGTGACTTGAATGCAGGCTCGTCTTGCATCTCCAAAGACGAAAGGATGTCTGAATCCCCTGTGGAGACCACAGAGAAAGACCTAGTTCCCCACCTCATCGCGACCGGAGGCCTCACATCCTTTGAAAACTCCAGAGGTACGCGGAGATCAGTGCTTCCAAAGGAGACGATGCCTGACTCCTCGTGAAACTTGATAGGAGTCCCAGGATTCCTGTGGCACGTGGAAAGGGACCCTTGGTCTCCCGCCTCAGCTGGAGAGGCGTCCCAATTGCCCTGGCAAACCTCGAGGAGAATCCTGAGTTGTCCCTCGCAACTAGGCAGGAGTCCTGACGTCGCTGAACAAACACGTGTGTGGAAGGGCCATCCCCATCGTAACTCGAGAATATACTCCAGGTTCCCGCCGCAACTCGAGAAAAACCATGAGACTTCCCCCTCGCCACGAGATGAGGCCCGATTCCCCTGCACTGCGTGCAGAGCAATTCCGTGTTGCACATTACACATGAAAGGAGCCTTGATTTCCTTGATGGCACTCCAGAGAAAGCCCAAGAACACTGTTTCAAGGCTAGAGGGATCCTGAGGTCACTGTAGCAACACGAAAGAGCTCCGTGGACCAAAAATCAACTCGAGATGAGAGGTTAGTCCCTGGCTTCGACTCCAGAGGAATACCACCTTACCACAAGCACCTCAAGAGGAGGCTTCTCTCAGCTCTAGGTATGTGAGAGGGACCCTGAATTTGCGGCCTCAAGAGGAATGGACACCGCGATGCCCTGACTGGAAATAAGGCCGGATATCCCTGCAGTGACTTGAATGCAGGCTCGTCTTGCATCTCCCAAGACGAAAGGATGTCTGAATCCCCTGTGGAGACCACAGAGAAAGACCTAGTTCCCCACCTCATCGCGACCGGAGGCCTCACATCCTTTGAAAACTCCAGAGGAACGCGGAGATCAGTGCCTCCAAAGGAGACGATGCCTGACTCCTCGTGAAACTTGATAGGAGTCCCAGGATTCCTGTGGCACGTGGAAAGGGACCCTTGGTCTCCCGCCTCAGCTGGAGAGGGACCCAATTGCCCTGCCTAGCCTCAAGTAGAATCCCCAGTTGTCCCTCGCAACTAGGCAGGAGTCCTGACGTCGCTGAACAAACACGTGTGTGGAAGAGCCATCCCCGTCGTAACTCGAGAATATACTCCAGGTTCCCGCCGCAACTCGAGAAAAACCATGAGACTTCCCCCTCACCACTAGATGAGGCCCGATTCCCCTGTACTGCGTGCAAAGCAATTCCGTGTTGCACATCACACATGAAAGGAGCCTTGATTTCCTTGATGGCACTCCAGAGAAACCCCAAGAACACTGTTTCAAGGCTACAGGGATCCTGAGGTCACTGTAGCAACACGAAAGAGCTCCGTGGACCAAAAATCAACTCGAGATGAGAGGTTAGTCCCTGGTTTCGACTCCAGAGGAATACCACCTTACCACAAGCACCTCAAGAGGAGGCTTCTCTCAGCTCTAGGTATGTGAGAGGGACCCTGAGTTTGCGGCCTCAAGTGGAATGGTCACCGCGATGCCCTGACTCGACATAAGGCCGGATATCCCTGCAGTGAGTTGAATGCAGGCTCGTCTTGCATCTCCCAAGACGAAAGGATGTCTGAATCCCCTGTGGAGACCACAGAGAAAGACCTAGTTCCCCACCTCATCGCGACCGGAAGCCTCACATCCTTTGAAAACTCCAGAGCTACGCGGAGATCAGTGCCTCCAAAGGAGACGATGCCTGACTCCTCGTGAAACTTGATAGGAGTCCCAGGATTCCTGTGGCACGTGGAAAGGGAGCCTTGGTCTCCCGCCTCAGCTGGAGAGGCGTCCCAATTGCCCTTCCAAGCCTCGAGGAGAATCCCGAGTTGTCCCTCGCAACTAGGCAGGAGTCCTGACGTCCCGGAACAAACACGTGTGTGGAAGGGCCATCCCCGTCGTAACTCGAGAATATACGTCAGGTTCCCGCCGCAACTCGAGAAAAACCGTGAGACTTCCCCCTCGCCGCGAGATGAGGCCCGATTCCCCTGCACTGTGTGCAGAGCAATTCCGAGTTGCACATCACACATGAAAGGAGCCTTGATTTCCTTGATGGCACTCCAGAGAAACCCCAAGAACACTGTTTCAAGGCTAGAGGGATCCTGAGGTCACTGTAGCAACACGAAAGAGCTCCGTGGACCAAAAATCAACTCGAGATGAGAGGTTAGTCCCTGGCTTCGACTCCAGAGGAATACCACCTTACCACAAGCATCTCAAGAGGAGGCTTCTCACAGCTCTAGGTATGTGAGAGGGACCCTGATTTTGCGGCCTCAAGTGGAATGGTCACCGCGATGCCCTGACGCGACATAAGGCCGGATATCCCTGCAGTGACTTGAATGCAGGCTGGTCTTGCATCTCCCAAGAAGAAAGGATGTCTGAATCCCCTGTGGAGACCACAGAGAAAGACCTAGTTCCCCACCTCATCGCGACCGGAGGCCTCACATCCTTTGAAAACTCCAGAGGTACGCGGAGATCAGTGCCTCCAAAGGAGACGATGCCTGACTCCTCGTGAAACTTGATAGGAGTCCCAGGATTCCTGTGGCACGTGGAAAGGGACCCTTGATCTCCCGCCTCAGCTGGCGAGGCGTCCCAATTGCCCTGCCAAACCTCGAGGAGAATCCCGAGTTGTCCCTCGCAACTAGGCAGGAGTCCTGACGTCGCTGAACAAACGTGTGTGTTGAAGGGCCATCCCCATCGTAACTCGAGAATATACTCCACGTTCCCGCCGCTACTCGAGAAAAACCATGAGACTTCCCCCTCGCCACGAGATGAGGCCCGATTCCCCTGCACTGCGTGCAGAGCAATTCCGTGTTGCACATCACACATGAAAGGAGCCTTGATTTCCTTGATGGCACTCCAGAGAAAGCCCAAGAACACTGTTTCAAGGCTAAAGGGATCCTGAGGTCACTGTAGTAACACGAAAGAGCTCCGTGGACCAAAAATCAACTCTAGATGAGAGGTTAGTCCCTGGCTTCGACTCCAGAGGAATACCACCTTACCACAAGCACCTCAAGAGGAGGCTTCTCTCAGCTCTAGGTATGTGAGAGGGACCCTGAATTTGCGGCCTCAAGAGGAATGGACACCGCGATGCCCTGACTGGAAATAAGGCCGGATATCCCTGCAGTGACTTGAATGCAGGCTCGTCTTGCATCTCCCAAGACGAAAGGATGTCTGAATCCCCTGTGGAGACCACAGAGAAAGACCTAGTTCCCCACCTCATCGCGACCGGAGGCCTCACATCCTTTGAAAACTCCAGAGGAACGCGGAGATCAGTGCCTCCAAAGGAGACGATGCCTGACTCCTCGTGAAACTTGATAGGAGTCCCAGGATTCCTGTGGCACGTGGAAAGGGACCCTTGGTCTCCCGCCTCAGCTGGAGAGGGACCCAATTGCCCTGCCTAGCCTCAAGTAGAATCCCCAGTTGTCCCTCGCAACTAGGCAGGATTCCTGACGTCGCTGAACAAACACGTGTGTGGAAGGGCCATCCCCGTCGTAACTCGAGAATATACTCCAGGTTCCCGCCGCAACTCGAGAAAAACCATGAGACTTCCCCCTCACCACGAGATGAGGCCCGATTCCCCTGTACTGCGTGCAAAGCAATTCCGTGTTGCACATCACACATGAAAGGAGCCTTGATTTCCTTGATGGCACTCCAGAGAAAGCCCAAGAACACTGTTTCAAGGCTAGAGGGATCCTGAGGTCACTGTAGCAACACGAAAGAGCTCCGTGGACCAAAAATCAACTCGAGATGAGAGGTTAGTCCCTGGCTTCGACTCCAGAGGAATACCACCTTACCACAAGCATCTCAAGAGGAGGCTTCTCTCAGCTCTAGGTATGTGAGAGGGACCCTGATTTTGCGGCCTCAAGTGGAATGGTCACCGTGATGCCCTGAATCGACATAAGGCCGGATATCCCTGCAGTGACTTGAATGCAGGCTCGTCTTGCATCTCCCAAGAAGAAAGGATGTCTGAATCCCCTGTGGAGACCACAGAGAAAGACCTAGTTCCCCACCTCATCGCGACCGGAGGCCTCACATCCTTGGAAAACTCCAGAGGAACGCGGAGATCAGTGCCTCCAAAGGAGACGATGCCTGACTCCTCGTGAAACTTGATAGGAGTCCCAAGATTCCTGTGGCACGTGGATAGGGACCCTTGGTCTCCCACCTCAGCTGGAGAGGCGTCCCAATTGCCTTCCCTAGCCTCGAAGAGAATCCCGAGTTGTCCCTCGCAACTAGGCAGGAGTCCTGACGTCGCTGAACAAACACGTGTGTGGAAGGGCCATCCCCGTCGTAGCTCGAGAATATACCCCAGGTTCCCGCCGCAACTCGAGAAAAACCATGAGACTTCCCCCTCGCCGCGAGATGAGGCCCGATTCCCCTGCACTTTGTGCAGAGCAATTCCGTGTTGCACATCACACATGAAAGGAGCCTTGATTTCCTTGATGGCACTCCAGAGAAACCCCAAGAACACTGTTTCAAGGCTAGAGGGATCCTGAGGTCACTGTAGCAACACGAAAGAGCTCCGTGGACCAAAAATCAACTCGAGATGAGAGGTTAGTCCCTGGCTTCGACTCCAGAGGAATACCACCTTACCACAAGCACCTCAAGAGGAGGCTTCTCTCAGCTCTAGGTATGTGAGAGGGACCCTGAGTTTGCGGCCTCAAGTGGAATGGTCACCGCGATGCCCTGACTCGACATAAGGCTGGATATCCCTGCAGTGACTTGAATGCAGGCTGGTCTTGCATCTCCAAAGACGAAAGGATGTCTGAATCCCCTGTGGAGACCACAGAGAAAGACCTAGTTCCCCACCTCATCGCGACCGGAGGCCTCACATCCTTTGAAAACTCCAGAGGTACGCGGAGATCAGTGCCTCCAAAGGAGACGATGCCTGATTCCTCGTGAAACTTGATAGGAGTCCCAGGATTCCTGTGGCACGTGGAAAGGGACCCTTGGTCTCCCGCCTCAGCTGGAGAGGCGTCCCAATTGCCCTGCCAAACCTCGAGGAGAATCCTGAGTTGTCCCTCGCAACTAGGCAGGAGTCCTGACGTCGCTGAACAAACACGTGTGTGGAAGGGCCATCCCCATCGTAACTCGAGAATATACTCCAGGTTCCCGCCGCAACTCGAGAAAAACCATGAGACTTCCCCCTCGCCGCGAGATGAGGCCCGATTCCCCTGCATTGCGTGCAGAGCAATTCCGTGTTGCACATCACACATGAAAGGAGCCTTGATTTCCTTGATGGCACTCCAGAGAAAGCCCAAGAACACTGTTTCAAGGCTAGAGGGATCCTGAAGTCACTGTAGCAACACGAAAGAGCTCGGTGGGCCAAAAATCAACTCGAGATGAGAGGTTAGTCCCTGGCTTCGACTCCAGAGGAATACCACCTTACCACAAGCACCTCAAGAGGAGGCTTCTCTCAGCTCTAGGTATGTGAGAGGGACCCTGAGTTTGCGGCCTCAAGAGGAATGGACACCGCGATGCCCTGACTGGAAATAAGGCCGGATATCCCTGCAGTGACTTGAATGCAAGCTCGTCTTGCATCTCCCAAGAACAAAGGATGTCTGAATCCCCTGTGGAGACCACAGAGAAAGACCTAGTTCCCCACCTCATCGCGACCGGAGGCCTCACATCCTTTGAAAACTCCAGAGGTACGCGGAGATCAGTGCCTCCAAAGGAGACGATGCCTGACTCCTCGTGAAACTTGATAGGAGTCCCAGGATTCCTGTGGCACGGGGATTGGGACCCTTGGTCTCCCGCCTCAGCTGGAGAGGCGACCCAGTTGCCCTGCCTAGCCTCAAGGAGAATCCCCAGTTGTCCCTCGCAACTAGGCAGGAGTCCTGACGTCGCTGAACAAACACGTGTGTGGAAGGGCCATCCCCGTCGTAACTCGAGAATATACTCCAGGTTCCCGCCGCAACGCGAGAAAAACCATGAGACTTCCCCCTCGCCGCGAGATGAGGCCCGATTCCCCTGCATTGCGTGCAGAGCAATTCCGTGTTGCACATCACACATGAAAGGAGGCTTGATTTCCTTGATGGCACTCCAGAGAAACTCCAAGAACACTGTTTCAAGACTAGAGGGATCCTGAGGTCACTGTAGCAAGACGAAAGACCTCCGTGGACCAAAAATGAACTCGAGATGAGAGGTTAGTCCCTGGCTTCGACTCCAGAGGAATACCACCTTACCACAAGCACCTCAAGAGGAGGCTTCTCTCAGCTCTAGGTCTGTGAGAGGGACCCTGAGTTTGCGGCCTCAAGTGGAATGGACACCGGGATGCCCTGACTCGAAATAAGGCCGGATATCCCTGCAGTGACTTGAATGCAGGCTCGTCTTGCATCTCCAAAGACGAAAGGATGTTTGATTCCCCTGTGGACACGACAGAGAAAGACCTAGTTCCCCACCTCATCGCGACCGGAGGCCTCACATCCTTTGAAAACTCCAGAGGTACGCGGAGATCAGTGCCTCCAAAGGAGACGATGCCTGACTCCTCGTGAAAATTGTATAGGAGTCCCAGGATTCCTGTGGCACGTGGATTGGGACCCTTCGTCTCCCACCTCAGCTGGAGAGGCGTCCCAATTGCCCTGCCTAGCCTCGAAGAGAATCCCGAGTTGTCCCTCGCAACTAGGCAGAAGTCCTGACGTCGCTGAACAAACACGTGTGTGGAAGGGCCATCCCCGTCGTAACTCGAGAATATACCCCAGGTTCCCGCCGCAACTCGAGAAAAACCATGAGACTTCCCCCTCGCCGCGAGATGAGGCCCGATTCCCCTGCACTTTGTGCAGAGCAATTCCGTGTTGCACATCACACATGAAAGGAGCCTTGATTTCCTTGATGGCACTCCAGAGAAACCCCAAGAACACTGTTTCAAGGCTAGAGGGATCCTGAGGTCACTGTAGCAACACGAAAGAGCTCCGTGGACCAAAAGTCAACTCGAGATGAGAGGTTAGTCCCTGGCTTCGACTCCAGAGGAATACCACCTTACCACAAGCACCTCAAGAGGAGGCTTCTCTCAGCTCTAGGTATGTGAGAGGGACCCTGAGTTTGTGGCCTCAAGTGGAATGGTCACCGCGATGCCCTGACTCGACATAAGGCCAGATATTCCTGCAGTGACTTGAATGCAGGCTCGTCTTGCATCTCCAAAGACGAAAGGATGTCTGAATCCCCTGTGGAGACCACAGAGAAAGACCTAGTTCCCCACCTCATCGCGACCGGAGGCCTCACATCCTTTGAAAACTCCAGAGGTACGCGGAGATCAGTGCCTCCAAAGGAGACGATGCCTGACTCCTCGTGTAACTTGATAGGAGTCCCAGGATTCCTGTGGCACGTGGAAAGGGACCCTTGGTCTCCCGCCTCAGCTGGAGAGGCGTCCCAATTGCCCTGCCAAACCTCGAGGAGAATCCCGAGTTGTCCCTCGCAACTAGGCAGGAGTCCTGACGTCGCTGAACAAACACGTGTGTGGAAGGGCCATCCCCATCGTAACTCGAGAATATACTCCAGGTTCCCGCCGCAACTCGAGAAAAACCATGAGACTTCCCCCTCGCCACGAGATGAGGCCCGATTCCCCTGCACTGCGTGCAGAGCAATTCCGTGTTGCACATCACACATGAAAGGAGCCTTGATTTCCTTGATGGCACTCCAGAGAAAGCCCAAGAACACTGTTTCAAGGCTAGAGGGATCCTGAGGTCACTGTAGCAACACAAAAGAGCTCCGTGGACCAAAAATCAACTCTAGATGAGAGGTTAGTCCCTGGCTTCGCCTCCAGAGGAATACCACCTTACCACAAGCACCTCAAGAGGAGGCTTCTCTCAGCTCTAGGTATGTGAGAGGGACCCTGAATTTGCGGCCTCAAGAGGAATGGACACCGCGATGCCCTGACTGGAAATAAGGCCGGATATCCCTGCAGTGACTTGAATGCAGGCTCGTCTTGCATCTCCCAAGACGAAAGGATGTCTGAATCCCCTGTGGAGACCACAGAGAAAGACCTAGTTCCCCACCTCATCGCGACCGGAGGCCTCACATCCTTTGAAAACTCCAGAGGAACGCGGAGATCAGTGCCTCCAAAGGAGACGATGCCTGACTCCTCGTGAAACTTGATAGGAGTCCCAGGATTCCTGTGGCACGTGGAAAGGGACCCTTGGTCTCCCGCCTCAGCTGGAGAGGGACCCAATTGCCCTGCCTAGCCTCAAGTAGAATCCCCAGTTGTCCC
The DNA here is from genome assembly GCF_910594005.1 of Cervus elaphus. Taxonomy (NCBI): domain Eukaryota; kingdom Metazoa; phylum Chordata; class Mammalia; order Artiodactyla; family Cervidae; genus Cervus; species Cervus elaphus. Next base: position 192,178 of record NW_025316707.1, on the reverse strand, counting down.
TCGCAACTAGGCAGGAGTCCTGACGTCGCTGAACAAACACGTGTGTGGAAGAGCCATCCCCGTCGTAACTCGAGAATATACTCCAGGTTCCCGCCGCAACTCGAGAAAAACCATGAGACTTCCCCCTCACCACGAGATGAGGCCCGATTCCCCTGTACTGCGTGCAAAGCAATTCCGTGTTGCACATCACACATGAAAGGAGCCTTGATTTCCTTGATGGCACTCCAGAGAAACCCCAAGAACACTGTTTCAAGGCTACAAGGATCCTGAGGTCACTGTAGCAACACGAAAGAGCTCCGCGGACCAAAAATCAACTCGAGATGAGAGGTTAGTCCCTGGCTTCGACTCCAGAGGAATACCACCTTACCACAAGCACCTCAAGAGGAGGCTTCTCTCAGCTCTAGGTATGTGAGAGGGACCCTGAGTTTGCGGCCTCAAGTGGAATGGTCACCGCGATGCCCTGACTCGACATAAGGCCGGATATCCCTGCAGTGACTTGAATGCAGGCTCGTCTTGCATCTCCCAAGACGAAAGGATGTCTGAATCCCCTGTGGAGACCACAGAGAAAGACCTAGTTCCCCACCTCATCGCGACCGGAGGCCTCACATCCTTTGAAAACTCCAGAGGTACGCGGAGATGAGTGCCTCCAAAGGAGACGATGCCTGACTCCTCGTGAAACTTGATAGGAGTCCCAGGATTCCTGTGGCACGTGGAAAGGGACCCTTGGTCTCCCGCCTCAGCTGGAGAGGCGTCCCAATTGCCCTTCCAAGCCTCGAGGAGAATCCCGAGTTGTCCCTCGCAACTAGGCAGGAGTCCTGACGTCCCGGAACAAACACGTGTGTGGAAGGGCCATCCCCGTCGTAACTCGAGAATATACGCCAGGTTCCCGCCGCAACTCGAGAAAAACCATGAGACTTCCCCCTCGCCGCGAGATGAGGCCCGATTCCCCTGCACTGTGTGCAGAGCAATTCCGAGTTGCACATCACACATGAAAGGAGCCTTGATTTCCTTGATGGCACTCCAGAGAAACCCCAAGAACACTGTTTCAAGGCTAGAGGGATCCTGAGGTCACTGTAGCAACACGAAAGAGCTCCGTGGACCAAAAATCAACTCGAGATGAGAGGTTAGTCCCTGGCTTCGACTCCAGAGGAATACCACCTTACCACAAGCATCTCAAGAGGAGGCTTCTCTCAGCTCTAGGTATGTGAGAGGGACCCTGATTTTGCGGCCTCAAGTGGAATGGTCACCGCGATGCCCTGACTCGACATAAGGCCGGATATCCCTGCAGTGACTTGAATGCAGGCTCGTCTTGCATCTCCCAAGAAGAAGGGATGTCTGAATCCCCTGTGGAGACCACAGAGAAAGACCTAGTTCCCCACCTCATCGCGACCGGAGGCCTCACATCCTTTGAAAACTCCAGAGGTACGCGGAGATCAGTGCCTCCAAAGGAGACGATGCCTGACTCCTCGTGAAACTTTATAGGAGTCCCAGGATTCCTGTGGCACATGGAAAGGGACCCTTGGTCTCCCGCCTCAGCTGGAGAGGCGTCCCAATTGCCCTGCCAAACCTCGAGGAGAATCCCGAGTTGTCCCTCGCAACTAGGCAGGAGTCCTGACGTCGCTGAACAAACACGTGTGTGGAAGAGCCATCCCCGTCGTAACTCGAGAATATACTCCAGGTTCCCGCCGCAACTCGAGAAAAACCATGAGACTTCCCCCTCGCCACGAGATGAGGCCCGATTCCCCTGCACTGCGTGCAGAGCAATTCCGTGTTGCACATCACACATGAATGGAGCCTTGATTTCCTTGATGGCACTCCAGAGAAAGCCCAAGAACACTGTTTCAAGGCTAGAGGGATCCTGAGGTCACTGTAGCAACACGAAAGAGCTCCGTGGACCAAAAATCAACTCTAGATGAGAGGTTAGTCCCTGGCTTCGACTCCAGAGGAATACCACCTTACCACAAGCACCTCAAGAGGAGGCTTCTCTCAGCTCTAGGTATGTGAGAGGGACCCTGAATTTGCGGCCTCAAGAGGAATGGACACCGCAATGCCCTGACTGGAAATAAGGCCGGATATCCCTGCAGTGACTTGAATGCAGGCTCGTCTTGCATCTCCCAAGACGAAAGGATGTCTGAATCCCCTGTGGAGACCACAAAGAAAGACCTAGTTCCCCACCTCATCGCGACCGGAGGCCTCACATCCTTTGAAAACTCCAGAGGAACGCGGAGATCAGTGCCTCCAAAGGAGACGATGCCTGACTCCTCGTGAAACTTGATAGGAGTCCCAGGATTCCTGTGGCACGTGGAAAGGGACCCTTGGTCTCCCGCATCAGCTGGAGAGGGACCCAATTGCCCTGCCTAGCCTCAAGTAGAATCCCCAGTTGTCCCTCGCAACTAGGCAGGAGTCCTGACGTCGCTGAACAAACACGTGTGTGGAAGGGCCATCCCCGTCGTAACTCGAGAATATACTCCAGGTTCCCGCCGCAACTCGAGAAAAACCATGAGACTTCCCCCTCACCACGAGATGAGGCCCGATTCCCCTGTACTGCGTGCAAAGCAATTCCGTGTTGCACATCACACATGAAAGGAGCCTTGATTTCCTTGATGGCACTCCAGAGAAAGCCCAAGAACACTGTTTCAAGGCTACAAGGATCCTGAGGTCACTGTAGCAACACGAAAGAGCTCCGTGGACCAAAAATCAACTCGAGATGAGAGGTTAGTCCCTGGCTTCGACTCCAGAGGAATACCACCTTACCACAAGCATCTCAAGAGGAGGCTTCTCTCAGCTCTAGGTATGTGAGAGGGACCCTGATTTTGCGGCCTCAAGTGGAATGGTCACCGCGATGCCCTGACTCGACATAAGGCCGGATATCCCTGCAGTGACTTGAATGCAGGCTCGTCTTGCATCTCCCAAGAAGAAAGGATGTCTGAATCCCCTGTGGAGACCACAGAGAAAGACCTAGTTCCCCACCTCATCGCGACCGGAGGCCTCACATCCTTGGAAAACTCCAGAGGAACGCGGAGATCAGTGCCTCCAAAGGAGACGATGCCTGACTCCTCGTGAAACTTGATAGGAGTCCCAGGATTCCTGTGGCACGTGGAAAGGGACCCTTGGTCTCCCACCTCAGCTGGAGAGGCGTCCCAATTGCCCTGCCAAGCCTCGAGTAGAATCCCGAGTTGTCCCTCGCAACTAGGCAGGAGTCCTGACGTCGCTGAACAAACACGTGTGTGGAAGGGCCATCCCCATTGTAACTCGAGAATATACCCCAGGTTCCCGCCGCAACTCGAGAAAAACCATGAGACTTCCCCCTCGCCGCGAGATGAGGCCCGATTCCCCTGCACTGCGTGCAAAGCAATTCCGTGTTGCACATCACACATGACAGGAGCCTTGATTTTCTTGATGGCACTCCAGAGAAAGCCCAAAAACACTGTTTCAAGGCTAGAGGGATCCTGAGGTCACTGTAGCAACACGAAAGAGCTCCGTGGACCAAAAATCAACTCGAGATGAGAGGTTAGTCCCTGGCTTCGACTCCAGAGGAATACCACCTTACCACAAGCACGTCAAGAGGAGGCTTCTCTCAGCTCTAGGTATGTGAGAGGGACCCTGAGTTTGCGGCCTGAAGTGGAATGGTCACCACGATGCCCTGATTCGAAATAAGGCCAGATATCCCTGCAGTGAGTTGAATGCAGGCTCGTCTTGCATCTCCAAAGACGAAAGGATGTTTGATTCCCCTCTGGACACGACAGAGAAAGACCTAGTTCCCCACCTCATCGCGACCAGAGGCCTCACATCCTTTGAAAACTCCAGAGGTACGCGGAGATCAGTGCCTCCAAAGGAGACGATGCCTGACTCCTCGTGAATCTTGATAGGAGTCCCAGGATTCCTGTGGCACGTGGATTGGGACCCTTCGTCTCCCACCTCAGCTGGAGAGGCGTCCCAATTGCCCTGCCTAGCCTCGAAGAGAATCCCGAGTTGTCCCTCGCAACTAGGCAGGAGTCCTGACGTCGCTGAACAAACACGTGTGTGGAAGGGCCATCCCCGTCGTAGCTCGAGAATATACCCCAGGTTTCCGCCGCAACTCGAGAAAAACCATGAGACTTCCCCCTCGCCGTGAGATGAGGCCCGATTCCCCTGCACTGCGTGCAGAGCAATTCCGTGTTGCACATCACACATGAAAGGAGCCTTGATTTCCTTGATGGCACTCCAGAGAAACCCCAAGAACACTGTTTCAAGGGTAGAGGGATCCTGAGGTCACTGTAGCAACACGAAAGAGCTCCGTGGACCAAAAATCAACTCGAGATGAGAGGTTAGTCCCTGGCTTCGACTCCAGAGAAATACCACCTTACCACAAGCACCTCAAGAGTAGGCTTCTCTCAGCTCTAGGTATGTGAGAGGGACCCTGAGTTTGCGGCCTCGAGTGGAATGGTCACCGCGATGCCCTGACTTGACATAAGGCCAGATATCCCTGCAGTGACTTGAATGCAGGCTGGTCTTGCATTTCCAAAGACGAAAGGATGTCTGAATCCCCTGTGGAGACCACAGAGAAAGACCTAGTTCCCCACCTCATCGCGACCGGAGGCCTCACATCCTTTGAAAACTCCAGATGAACGCGGAGATCAGTGCCTGCAAAGGAGATGATGCCTGACTCCTCGTGAAAGTTGATAGGAGTCCCAGGATTCCTGTGGCACGTGGAAAGGGAACCTTGGTCTCCCGCCTCAGCTGGAGAGGCGTCCCAGTTGCCCTGCCAAGCCTCGAGGAGAATCCCGAGTTGTCCCTCGCAACTAGGCAGGAGTCCTGATGTCGCTGAAGAAACACGTGTGTGGATGGGCCATCCCCGTCGTAACTCCAGGATATACCCCAGGTTCCCGCCGCAACTCGAGAAAAAACATGAGACTTCCCCCTCGCTGCGAGATGAGGCCCGAATCCTCGGCACTGCGTGCAGAGCAATTCCGTGTTGCACATCACACATGACAGGAGACTTCATTTCCTTGATGGCACTCCAGAGAAACCCCAAGAACACTGATTCAATGCTACAGGGATCCTGAGGTCACTGTAGCAACATGAAAGAGCTCCGTGGACCAAAAATCAACTCGAGATGAGAGGTTAGTCCCTGGCTTCTACTCCAGAGGAATACCACCTTACCACAAGCACCTCAAGAGGAGGCTTCTCTCAGCTCTAGGTATGTGAGAGGGACCCTGAGTTTGCGGCCTCAAGTGGAATGGTCACCGCGATGCCCTGACTCGAAATAAGGCCGGATATCCCTGCAGTGACTTGAATGCAGGCTGGTCTTGCATCTCCCAAGAAGAAAGGGTGTCTGAATCCCCTGTGGAGACCAAAGAGAAAGACGTAGTTCCCTACTCATCGCGACCGGAGGCCTCACATCCTTGATAACTCCAGAGGTACGCGGAGATCAGTGCCTCCAAAGGAGACGATGCCTGACTCCTCGTGAAACTTGATAGGAGTCCCAGGATTCCTGTGGCACGTGGAAAGGGACCCTTCGTCTCCCACCTCAGCTGGAGAGGCGTCCCAATTGCCCTGCCCAGCCTCGAAGAGAATCCCGAGTTGTCCCTCGCAACTAGGCAGGAGTCCTGACGTCGCTGAACAAACACGTGTGTGGAAGGGCCATCCCCGTCGTAGCTCGAGAATATACCCCAGGTTCCCGCCGCAACTCGAGAAAAACCATGAGACTTCCCCCTCGCCGCAAGATGAGGCCCCATTCCCCTGCACTTTGTGCAGAGCAATTCCGTGTTGCACATCACACATGAAAGGAGCCTTGATTTCCTTGATGGCACTCCAGAGAAACCCCAAGAACACTGTTTCAAGGCCAGAGGTATCCTGAGGCCACTGTAGCAACACAAAAGAGCTCCGTGGACCAAAATTCAACTCGAGATGAGAGGTTAGTCCCTGGCTTCGACTCCAGAGGAATACCACCTTACCACAAGCACCTCAAGAGGAGGCTTCTCTCAGCTCTAGGTATGTGAGAGGGACCCTGAGTTTGCGGCCTCAAGTGGAATGGTCACCGCGATGCCCTGAGTCGAAATAAGGCCAGATATCTCTGCAGTGACTTGAATGCAGGCTCGTCTTGCATCTCCAAAGATGAAAGGATGTTTAATTCCCCTGTGGACACGACAGAGAAAGACCTAGTTCCCAACCTCATCGCGACCAGAGGCCTCACAGCCTTTGAAAAGTCCAGAGGTACGCGGAGATCAGTGCCTCCAAAGGAGACGATGCCTGAGTCCTCGTGAAACTTGATAGGAGTCCCAGGATTCCTGTGGCACGTGGATTGGGACCCTTCGTCTCCCACCTCAGCTGGAGAGGCTTCCCAATTGCCTTGCCTAGCCTCGAAGAGAATCCCGAGTTGTCCCTCGCAACTAGGCAGGAGTCCTGACGTCGCTGAACAAACACGTGTGTGGAAGGGCCATCCCCGTCGTAGCTCGAGAATATACCCCAGGTTCCCGCCGCAACTCGAGAAAAACCATGAGACTTCCCCCTCGCCGCGAGATGAGGCCCGATTCCCCTGCACTTTGTGCAGAGCAATTCCGTGTTGCACATCACACCTGAAAGGAGCCTTGATTTCCTTGATGGCACTCCAGAGAAACCCCAAGAACACTGTTTCAAGGCTAGAGGGATCCTGAGGTCACTATAGCAACACGAAAGAGCTCCGTGGACCAAAAATCAACTCGAGATGAGAGGTTAGTCCCTGGCTTCGACTCCAGAGGAATACCACCTTACCACAAGCACCTCAAGAGGAGGCTTCTCTCAGCTCTAGGTATGTGAGAGGGACCCTGAGTTTGCGGCCTCAAGTGGAATGGTCACCGCGATGCCCTGACTCGACATAAGGCTGGATATCCCTGCAATGACTTGAATGCAGGCTGGTCTTGCATCTCCAAAGACGAAAGGATGTCTGAATCCCCTGTGGAGACCACAGAGAAAGACCTAGTTCCCCACCTCATCGCGACCGGAGGCCTCACATCCTTTGAAAACTCCAGAGGTACGCGGAGATCAGTGCCTCCAAAGGAGACGATGCCTGATTCCTCGTGAAACTTGATAGGAGTCCCAGGATTCCTGTGGCACGTGGAAAGGGACCCTTGGTCTCCCGCCTCAGCTGGAGAGGCGTCCCAATTGCCCTGCCAAACCTCGAGGAGAATCCTGAGTTGTCCCTCGCAACTAGGCAGGAGTCCTGACGTCGCTGAACAAACACGTGTGTGGAAGGGCCATCCCCATCGTAACTCGAGAATATACTCCAGGTTCCCGCCGCAACTCGAGAAAAACCATGAGACTTCCCCCTCGCCACGAGATGACACCCGATTCCCCTGCATTGCGTGCAGAGCAATTCCGTGTTGCACATCACACATGAAAGGAGCCTTGATTTCCTTGATGGCACTCCAGAGAAAGCCCAAGAACACTGTTTCAAGGCTAGAGGGATCCTGAAGTCACTGTAGCAACACGAAAGAGCTCGGTGGGCCAAAAATCAACTCGAGATGAGAGGTTAGTCCCTGGCTTCGACTCCAGAGGAATACCACCTTACCACAAGCACCTCAAGAGGAGGCTTCTCTCAGCTCTAGGTATGTGAGAGGGACCCTGAGTTTGCGGCCTCAAGAGGAATGGACACCGCGATGCCCTGACTGGAAATAAGGCCGGATATCCCTGCAGTGACTTGAATGCAAGCTCGTCTTGCATCTCCCAAGAACAAAGGATGTCTGAATCCCCTGTGGAGACCACAGAGAAAGACCTAGTTCCCCACCTCATCGCGACCGGAGGCCTCACATCCTTTGAAAACTCCAGAGGTACGCGGAGATCAGTGCCTCCAAAGGAGACGATGCCTGACTCCTCGTGAAACTTGATAGGAGTCCCAGGATTCCTGTGGCACGGGGATTGGGACCCTTGGTCTCCTGCCTCAGCTGGAGAGGCGACCCAGTTGCCCTGCCTAGCCTCAAGGAGAATCCCCAGTTGTCCCTCGCAACTAGGCAGGAGTCCTGACGTCGCTGAACAAACACGTGTGTGGAAGGGCCATCCCCGTCGTAACTCGAGAATATACTCCAGGTTCCCGCCGCAACGCGAGAAAAACCATGAGACTTCCCCCTCGCCGCGAGATGAGGCCCGATTCCCCTGCATTGCGTGCAGAGCAATTCCGTGTTGCACATCACACATGAAAGGAGGCTTGATTTCCTTGATGGCACTCCAGAGAAACTCCAAGAACACTGTTTCAAGACTAGAGGGATCCTGAGGTCACTGTAGCAAGACGAAAGACCTCCGTGGACCAAAAATGAACTCGAGATGAGAGGTTAGTCCCTGGCTTCGACTCCAGAGGAATACCACCTTACCACAAGCACCTCAAGAGGAGGCTTCTCTCAGCTCTAGGTATGTGAGAGGGACCCTGAGTTTGCGGCCTCAAGTGGAATGGACACCGGGATGCCCTGACTCGAAATAAGGCCGGATATCCCTGCAGTGACTTGAATGCAGGCTCGTCTTGCATCTCCAAAGACGAAAGGATGTTTGATTCCCCTGTGGACACGACAGAGAAAGACCTAGTTCCCCACCTCATCGCGACCGGAGGCCTCACATCCTTTGAAAACTCCAGAGGTACGCGGAGATCAGTGCCTCCAAAGGAGACGATGCCTGACTCCTCGTGAAAATTGTATAGGAGTCCCAGGATTCCTGTGGCACGTGGATTGGGACCCTTCGTCTCCCACCTCAGCTGGAGAGGCATCCCAATTGCCCTGCCTAGCCTCGAAGAGAATCCCGAGTTGTCCCTCGCAACTAGGCAGAAGTCCTGACGTCGCTGAACAAACACGTGTGTGGAAGAGCCATCCCCGTCGTAACTCGAGAATATACCCCAGGTTTCCGCCGCAACTCGAGAAAAACCGTGAGACTTCCCCCTCACCACGAGATGAGGCCCGATTCCCCTGTACTGCGTGCAAAGCAATTCCGTGTTGCACATCACACATGAAAGGAGCCTTGATTTCCTTGATGGCACTCCAGAGAAACCCCAAGAACACTGTTTCAAGGCTACAAGGATCCTGAGGTCACTGTAGCAACACGAAAGAGCTCCGTGGACCAAAAATCAACTCGAGATGAGAGGTTAGTCCCTGGCTTCGACTCCAGAGGAATACCACCTTACCACAAGCACCTCAAGAGGAGGCTTCTCTCAGCTCTAGGTATGTGAGAGGGACCCTGAGTTTGCGGCCTCAAGTGGAATGGTCACCGCGATGCCCTGACTCGACATAAGGCCGGATATCCCTGCAGTGACTTGAATGCAGGCTCGTCTTGCATCTCCCAAGACGAAAGGATGTCTGAATCCCCTGTGGAGACCACAGAGAAAGACCTAGTTCCCCACCTCATCGCGACCGGAGGCCTCACATCCTTTGAAAACTCCAGAGGTACGCGGAGATGAGTGCCTCCAAAGGAGACGATGCCTGACTCCTCGTGAAACTTGATAGGAGTCCCGGGATTCCTGTGGCACGTGGAAAGGGACCCTTGGTCTCCCGCCTCAGCTGGAGAGGCGTCCCAATTGCCCTTCCAAGCCTCGAGGAGAATCCCGAGTTGTCCCTCGCAACTAGGCAGGAGTCCTGACGTCCCGGAACAAACACGTGTGTGGAAGGGCCATCCCCGTCGTAACTCGAGAATATACGCCAGGTTCCCGCCGCAACTCGAGAAAAACCATGAGACTTCCCCCTCGCCGCGAGATGAGGCCCGATTCCCCTGCACTGTGTGCAGAGCAATTCCGAGTTGCACATCACACATGAAAGGAGCCTTGATTTCCTTGATGGCACTCCAGAGAAAGCCCAAGAACACTGTTTCAAGGCTAGAGGAATCCTGAGGTCACTGTAGCAACACGAAAGAGCTCCGTGGACCAAAAATCAACTCGAGATGAGAGGTTAGTCCCTGGCTTCGACTCCAGAGGAATACCACCTTACCACAAGCATCTCAAGAGGAGGCTTCTCTCAGCTCTAGGTATGTGAGAGGGACCCTGATTTTGCGGCCTCAAGTGGAATGGTCACCGCGATGCCCTGACTCGACATAAGGCCGGATATCCCTGCAGTGACTTGAATGCAGGCTCGTCTTGCATCTCCCAAGAAGAAGGGATGTCTGAATCCCCTGTGGAGACCACAGAGAAAGACCTAGTTCCCCACCTCATCGCGACCGGAGGCCTCACATCCTTTGAAAACTCCAGAGGTACGCGGAGATCAGTGCCTCCAAAGGAGACGATGCCTGACTCCTCGTGAAACTTTATAGGAGTCCCAGGATTCCTGTGGCACATGGAAAGGGACCCTTGGTCTCCCGCCTCAGCTGGAGAGGCGTCCCAATTGCCCTGCCAAACCTCGAGGAGAATCCCGAGTTGTCCCTCGCAACTAGGCAGGAGTCCTGACGTCGCTGAACAAACACGTGTGTGGAAGAGCCATCCCCGTCGTAACTCGAGAATATACTCCAGGTTCCCGCCGCAACTCGAGAAAAACCATGAGACTTCCCCCTCGCCACGAGATGAGGCCCGATTCCCCTGCACTGCGTGCAGAGCAATTCCGTGTTGCACATCACACATGAATGGAGCCTTGATTTCCTTGATGGCACTCCAGAGAAAGCCCAAGAACACTGTTTCAAGGCTAGAGGGATCCTGAGGTCACTGTAGCAACACGAAAGAGCTCCGTGGACCAAAAATCAACTCTAGATGAGAGGTTAGTCCCTGGCTTCGACTCCAGAGGAATACCACCTTACCACAAGCACCTCAAGAGGAGGCTTCTCTCAGCTCTAGGTATGTGAGAGGGACCCTGAATTTGCGGCCTCAAGAGGAATGGACACCGCAATGCCCTGACTGGAAATAAGGCCGGATATCCCTGCAGTGACTTGAATGCAGGCTCGTCTTGCATCTCCCAAGACGAAAGGATGTCTGAATCCCCTGTGGAGACCACAGAGAAAGACCTAGTTCCCCACCTCATCGCGACCGGAGGCCTCACATCCTTTGAAAACTCCAGAGGAACGCGGAGATCAGTGCCTCCAAAGGAGACGATGCCTGACTCCTCGTGAAACTTGATAGGAGTCCCAGGATTCCTGTGGCACGTGGAAAGGGACCCTTGGTCTCCCGCCTCAGCTGGAGAGGGACCCAATTGCCCTGCCTAGCCTCAAGTAGAATCCCCAGTTGTCCCTCGCAACTAGGCAGGAGTCCTGACGTCGCTGAACAAACACGTGTGTGGAAGGGCCATCCCCGTCGTAACTCGAGAATATACTCCAGGTTCCCGCCGCAACTCGAGAAAAACCATGAGACTTCCCCCTCACCACGAGATGAGGCCCGATTCCCCTGTACTGCGTGCAAAGCAATACCGTGTTGCACATCACACATGAAAGGAGCCTTGATTTCCTTGATGGCACTCCAGAGAAAGCCCAAGAACACTGTTTCAAGGCTAGAGGGATCCTGAGGTCACTGTAGCAACACGAAAGAGCTCCGTGGACCAAAAATCAACTCGAGATGAGAGGTTAGTCCCTGGCTTCGACTCCAGAGGAATACCACCTTACCACAAGCATCTCAAGAGGAGGCTTCTCTCAGCTCTAGGTATGTGAGAGGGACCCTGATTTTGCGGCCTCAAGTGGAATGGTCACCGCGATGCCCTGACTCGACATAAGGCCGGATATCCCTGCAGTGACTTGAATGCAGGCTCGTCTTGCATCTCCCAAGAAGAAAGGATGTCTGAATCCCCTGTGGAGACCACAGAGAAAGACCTAGTTCCCCACCTCATCGCGACCGGAGGCCTCACATCCTTGGAAAACTCCAGAGGAACGCGGAGATCAGTGCCTCCAAAGGAGACGATGCCTGACTCCTCGTGAAACTTGATAGGAGTCCCAGGATTCCTGTGGCACGTGGATTGGGACCCTTCGTCTCCCACCTCAGCTGGAGAGGCGTCCCAATTGCCCTGCCTAGCCTCGAAGAGAATCCCGAGTTGTCCCTCGCAACTAGGCAGGAGTCCTGACGTCGCTGAACAAACACGTGTGTGGAAGGGCCATCCCCATTGTAACTCGAGAATATACCCCAGGTTCCCGCCGCAACTCGAGAAAAACCATGAGACTTCCCCCTTGCCGCGAGATGAGGCCCGATTCCCCTGCACTGCGTGCAAAGCAATTCCGTGTTGCACATCACACATGAAAGGAGCCTTGATTTTCTTGATGGCACTCCAGAGAAAGCCCAAAAACACTGTTTCAAGGCTAGAGGGATCCTGAGGTCACTGTAGCAACACGAAAGAGCTCCGTGGACCAAAAATCAACTCGAGATGAGAGGTTAGTCCCTGGCTTCGACTCCAGAGGAATACCACCTTACCACAAGCACGTCAAGAGGAGGCTTCTCTCAGCTCTAGGTATGTGAGAGGGACCCTGAGTTTGCGGCCTGAAGTGGAATGGTCACCGCGATGCCCTGATTCGAAATAAGGCCAGATATCCCTGCAGTGAGTTGAATGCAGGCTCGTCTTGCATCTCCAAAGACGAAAGGATGTTTGATTCCCCTCTGGACACGACAGAGAAAGACCTAGTTCCCCACCTCATCGCGACCGGAGGCCTCACATCCTTTGAAAACTCCAGAGGTACGCGGAGATCAGTGACTCCAAAGGAGACGATGCCTGACTCCTCGTGAAACTTGATAGGAGTCCCAGGATTCCTGTGGCACGTGGATTGTGACCCTTCGTCTCCCACCTCAGCTGGAGAGGCGTCCCAATTGCCCTGCCCAACCTCGAAGAGAATCCCGAGTTGTCCCTCGCAACTAGGCAGGAGTCCTGACGTCGCTGAACAAACACGTGTGTGGAAGGGCCATCCCCATCGTAACTCGAGAATATACCCCAGGTTCCCGCCGCAACTCGAGAAAAACCATGAGACTTCCCCCTCGCCACGAGATGACGCCCGATTCCCCTGCACTGCGTGCAGAGCAATTCCGTGTTGCACATCACACATGAAAGGAGGCTTGATTTCCTTGATGGCACTCCAGAGAAACTCCAAGAACACTGTTTCAAGACTAGAGGGATCCTGAGGTCACTGTAGCAAGACGAAAGACCTCCGTGGACCAAAAATGAACTCGAGATGAGAGGTTAGTCCCTGGCTTCGACTCCAGAGGAATGCCACCTTACCACAAGCACCTCAAGAGGAGGCTTCTCTCAGCTCTAGGTATGTGAGAGGGACCCTGAGTTTGCGGCCTCAAGTGGAATGGACACCGGGATGCCCTGACTCGAAATAAGGCCGGATATCCCTGCAGTGACTTGAATGCAGGCTCGTCTTGCATCTCCAAAGACGAAAGGATGTTTGATTCCCCTGTGGACACGACAGAGAAAGACCTAGTTCCCCACCTCATCGCGACCAGAGGCCTCACATCCTTTGAAAACTCCAGAGGTACGCGGAGATCAGTGCCTCCAAAGGAGACGATGCCTGACTCCTCGTGAATCTTGATAGGAGTCCCAGGATTCCTGTGGCACGTGGATTGGGACCCTTCGTCTCCCACCTCAGCTGGAGAGGCGTCCCAATTGCCCTGCCTAGCCTCGAAGAGAATCCCGAGTTGTCCCTCGCAACTAGGCAGGAGTCCTGACGTCGCTGAACAAACACGTGTGTGGAAGGGCCATCCCCGTCGTAACTCGAGAATATACCCCAGGTTTCCGCCGCAACTCGAGAAAAACCATGAGACTTCCCCCTCGCCGTGAGATGAGGCCCGATTCCCCTGCACTGCGTGCAGAGCAATTCCGTGTTGCACATCACACATGAAAGGAGCCTTGATTTCCTTGATGGCACTCCAGAGAAACCCCAAGAACACTGTTTCAAGGGTAGAGGGATCCTGAGGTCACTGTAGCAACACGAAAGAGCTCCGTGGACCAAAAATCAACTCGAGATGAGAGGTTAGTCCCTGGCTTCGACTCCAGAGGAATACCACATTACCAAAAGCACCTCAAAAGGAGGCTTCTCTCAGCTCTAGGTATGTGAGAGGGACCCTGAGTTTGCGGCCTCGAGTGGAATGGTCACCGCGATGCCCTGACTTGACATAAGGCCAGATATCCCTGCAGTGACTTGAATGCAGGCTGGTCTTGCATTTCCAAAGACGAAAGGATGTCTGAATCCCCTGTGGAGACCACAGAGAAAGACCTAGTTCCCCACCTCATCGCGACCGGAGGCCTCACATCCTTTGAAAACTCCAGATGAACGCGGAGATCAGTGCCTCCAAAGGAGATGATGCCTGACTCCTCGTGAAAGTTGATAGGAGTCCCAGGATTCCTGTGGCACGTGGAAAGGGAACCTTGGTCTCCCGCCTCAGCTGGAGAGGCGTCCCAGTTGCCCTGCCAAGCCTCGAGGAGAATCCCGAGTTGTCCCTCGCAACTAGGCAGGAGTCCTGATGTCGCTGAACAAACACGTGTGTGGATGGGCCATCCCCGTCGTAACTCCAGGATATACCCCAGGTTCCCGCCGCAACTCGAGAAAAAACATGAGACTTCCCCCTCGCTGCGAGATGAGGCCCGAATCCTCGGCACTGCGTGCAGAGCAATTCCGTGTTGCACATCACACATGACAGGAGACTTCATTTCCTTGATGGCACTCCAGAGAAACCCCAAGAACACTGATTCAATGCTACAGGGATCCTGAGGTCACTGTAGCAACATGAAAGAGCTCCGTGGACCAAAAATCAACTCGAGATGAGAGGTTAGTCCCTGGCTTCTACTCCAGAGGAATACCACCTTACCACAAGCACCTCAAGAGGAGGCTTCTCTCAGCTCTAGGTATGTGAGAGGGACCCTGAGTTTGCGGCCTCAAGTGGAATGGTCACCGCGATGCCCTGACTCGAAATAAGGCCGGATATCCCTGCAGTGACTTGAATGCAGGCTCGTCTTGCATCTCCCAAGAAGAAAGGGTGTCTGAATCCCCTGTGGAGACCAAAGAGAAAGACGTAGTTCCCTACTCATCGCGACCGGAGGCCTCACATCCTTGATAACTCCAGAGGTACGCGGAGATCAGTGCCTCCAAAGGAGACGATGCCTGACTCCTCGTGAAACTTGATAGGAGTCCCAGGATTCCGGGGGCACGTGGAAAGGGACCCTTAGTCTCCCACCTCAGCTGGAGAGGCGTCCCAGTTGCCCTGCCAAGCCTCGAGGAGAATCCCGAGTTGTCCCTCGCAGCTGGGCAGGAGTCCTGACGTCGCTGAACAAACACGTGTGAGGAAGGGCCATCCCCGTCGTACTCGAGAATATACCCCAGTTTCCCGCTGCAACTCGAGAAAAACCATGAGACTTCCCCCTCGCCGCGAGATGAGGCCCGATTCCCCTGCACTGCGTGCAGAGCAATTCCGTGTTGCACATCACACATGAAAGGAGCCTTGATTTCCTTGATGGCACTCCAGAGAAACCCCAAGAACACTGTTTCAAGGCTACAGGGATCCTGAGGTCACTGTAGCAACACGAAAGAGCTCCGTGGACCAAAAATCAACTCGAGATGAGAGGTTACTCCCTGGCTTCGACTCCAGAGGAATACCACCTTACCACAAGCACCTCAAGAGGAGGCTTCTCTCAGCTCTAGGTATGTGAGAGGGACCCTGAGTTTGCGGCCTCAAGTGGAATGGTCACCGCGATGCCCTGACTCGACATAAGGCCGGATATCCCTGCAGTGACTTGAATGCAGGCTCGTCTTGCATCTCCCAAGACGAAAGGATGTCTGAATCCCCTGTGGAGACAACAGAGAAAGACCTAGTTCTCCACCTCATCGCGACCGGAGGCCTCACATCCTTTCAAAACTCCAGAGGAACGCGGAGATCAGTGCCTCCAAAGGAGACGATGCCTGACTCCTCGTGAAACTTGATAGGAGTCCCAGGATTCCTTTGGCACGTGGAATGGGACCTTTGGTCTCCCGCCTCAGCTGGAGAGGCGTCCCAATTGCCCTGCCAAACCTCGAGGAAAATCCCGAGTTGTCCCTCGCAACTAGGCAGGAGTCCTGACGTCGCTGAACAAACACGTGTGTGGAAGGGCCATCCCCGTCGTAACTCGAGAGTATACCCCCGGTTCGCGCCGCAACTCGAGAAAAACCATGAGACTTCCCCCTCGCCGTGAGAAGAGGCCCGATTCCCCTGCACTGCGTGCAAAGCAATTCCGTGTTGCACATCACACATGAAAGGAGCCTTGATTTCCTTGATGGCACTCCAGAGAAACCCCAAGAACACTGTTTCAAGGCTACAGGGATCCTGAGGTCACTGTAGCAACACGAAAGAGCTCCGTGGACCAAAAATCAACTCGAGATGAGAGGTTAGTCCCTGGCTTCGACTCCAGAGAAATACCACCTTACCACAAGCACCTCAAGAGGAGGCTTCTCTCAGCTCTAGGTATGTGAGAGGGACCCTGAGTTTGCGGCCTCAAGTGGAATGGTCACCGCGATGCCCTGACTCGACATAAGGCCGGATATCCCTGCAGTGACTTGAAGGCAGGCTCGTCTTGCATCTCCCAAGACGAAAGGATGTCTGAATCCCCTGTGGAGACCACGGAGAAAGACCTACTTCCCCACCTCCTCGCGACCGGAGGCCTCACATCCTTTGAAAACTCCAGAGGAACGCGGAGATCAGTGCCTCCAAAGGAGACGATGCCTGACTCCTCGTGAAACTTGATAGGAGGCCCAGGATTCCTGTGACACGTCGAAAGGGACACTTTGTCTCCCGCCTCAGCTGGCGAGGTGTCCCAATTGCCCTGCCAAGCCTCGAGGAGAATCCCGTGTTGTCCCTCGCAACTAGGCAGGAGTCCTGACGTCGCTGAACAAACACGTGTGTGGAAGGGTCATCCCAGTCGTAACTCGAGAATGTATCCCAAATTCTCGCCGCAACTCGAGAAAAACCATGAGACTTCCCCCTCGCCGCGAGATGAGGCTCGATACCCCTGCACTGCGTGCAAAGTAATTCCGTGTTGCACTTCACACATGAAAGGAGCCTTGATTTCCTTGATGGCACTCCAGAGAAACCCCAAGAACACTGTTTCAAGGCTAGAGGGATCCTGAGGTCACTGTAGCAACACGAAAGAGCTCCGTGGACCAAAAATCAACTCGAGATGAGAGGTTAGTCCCTGGCTTCGACTCCAGAGGAATACCACCTTACCACAAGCACCTCAAGAGGAGGCTTCTCTCAGCTCTAGTTATGTTAGAGGGACCCTGAGTTTGCGGCCTCAAGTGGAATGGTCACCGCCATGCCCTGACTCGAAATAAGGGCGGATATCCCTGCAGCGACTTGAATGCAGGCTCGTCTTGCATCTCCCAAGACGAAAGGGTGTCAGAATCCCCTGTGGAGACCACAGAGAAAGACGTAGTTACCCACCTCATCGCGACCGGAAGCCTCACATCCTTGATAACTCCAGAGGTACGCGGAGATCAGTGCCTCCAAAGGAGACGATGCCTGACTCCTCGTGAAACTTGATAGGAGTCCCAGGATTCCGGGGGCACGTGGAAAGGGACCCTTGGTGTCCCGCCTCAGCTGGAGAGGCGTCCCAATTGCCCTGCCTAGCCTCGAGGAGAATCCCGAGTTGTCCCTCCCAACTAGGCAGGAGTCCTGACGTCGCTGAACAAACACGTGTATGGAAGGTCCATCCCTGTCTTAACTCGAGAATATAACCCAGGATCCCGCCGCAACTCGAGAAAAACCATGAGACTTCCCCCTCGCCGCGAGATGAGGCCCGATTCCCCTGCACTTTGTGCAGAGCAATTCCGTGTTGCACATCACACATGAAAGGAGCCTTGATTTCCTTGATGGCACTCCAGAGAAACCCCAAGAACACTGTTTCAAGGCTAGAGGGATCCTGATGTCACTGTAGCAACACGAAAGAGCTCCGTGCACCAAAAATCAACTCGAGATGAGAGGTTAGTCCCTGGCTTCGACTCCAGAGGAATACCACCTTACCACAAGCACCTCAAGAGGAGGCTTCTCTCAGCTCTAGGTATGTGAGAGGGACCCTAAGTTTGCGGCCTCAAGTGGAATGGTCACCGCCATGCCCTGACTCGAAATAAGGGCGGATATCCCTGCAGTGACTTGAATGCAGGCTCGTCTTGCATCTCCCAAGACGAAAGGATGTCTGAATCCCCTGTGGAGACGACAGAGAAAGACCTAGTTCCCCACCTCCTCGCGACCGGAGGCCTCACATCCTTTGAAAACTCCAGAGGAATGCAGAGATCAGGGCCTCCAAAGGAGACAATGCCTGACTCCTCGTCAAACTTGATAGGAGTCCCAGGATTCCGGGGGCACGTGGAAAGGGACTCTTGGTCTCCCGCCTCAGCTGGAGAGGCGTCCCAATTGCCCTGCCAAGCCTCGAGGAGAATCCCGAGTTGTCCCTCGCAACTAGGGAGGAGTCCTGACGTCGCTGAACAAACACGTGTGTGGAAGGGCCATCCCCGTCGTAACTCGAGAAAATACCCCAAATTCCCGCCGCAACTCGAGAAAAACCATGAGACTTCCCCCTCGTCGCGAGATGAGGCCCGATTCCCCTGCACTGCGTACAGAGCAATTCCGTGTTGCACATCACACATGAAAGGAGCCTTGATTTCCTTGATATCACTCCAGAGAAAGCCCAAGAACACTGTTTCAAGGCTAGAGGAATCCTGAGGTCACTGTAGCAACACGAAAGAGCTCCGTGGACCAAAACTCAACTCGAGATGAGAGGTTAGTCCCTGGCTTCGACTCCAGAGGAATACCACCTTACCACAAGCACCTCAAGAGGAGGCTTCTCTCAGCTCTAGGTATGTGAGAGGGACCCTGAGTTTGCGGCCTGAAGTGGAATGGTCACCGCGATGCCCTGACTCGAAATAAGGCCGGATATCCCTGCAGTGACTTGAATGCAGGCTCGTCTTGCATCTCCCAAGACGAAAGTATGTCTGAATCCCCTGTGGAGACCACAGAGAAAGACCTAGTTCCCCACCTCATCGCGACAGGAGGCCTCACATCCTTTGAAAATTCCAGAGGTATGCGGAGATCAGTGCCTCCAAAGGAGACGATGCCTGACTCCTCGTGAAACTTGACAGGAGTCCCAGGATTCCTGTGGCACGTGGATTGGGACACTTGGTCTCCCGCCTCAGCTAGAGAGGCGTCCCATTTTCCCTGCCAAGCCTAGAGGAAAATCCCGAGTTGTCCCTCGCAACTAGGCAGGAGACCTGACGTCGCTGAACAAACACGTGTGTGGAAGGGCCATCCCCGTCGTAATTTGAGAATATACTCCAGGTTCCCGCCGCAACTCGAGAAAAACCATGAGACTTCCCCCTCGCCGCGAGATGAGGCCCGATACCCCTGCACTGCGTGCAGAGCAATTCCGTGTTGCACATCACACATGAAAGGAGCCTTGATTTCCTTGATGGCACTCCAGAGAAACCCCAAGAACACTGTTTCAAGGCTAGAGGGATCCTGATGTCACTGTAGCAACACGGAAGAGCTCCGTGGACCAAAAATCAACTCGAGATGAGAGGTTAGTCCCTGGCTTCGACTCCAGAGGAATACCACCTTACCACAAGCACCTCAAGAGGAGGCTTCTCTCAGCTCTAGGTATGTGAGAGGGACCCTAAGTTTGCGGCCTCAAGTGGAATGGTTACCGCCATGCCCTGACTCGAAATAAGGGCGGATATCCCTGCAGTGACTTGAATGCAGGCTCGTCTTGCATCTCCCAAGACGAAAGGATGTCTGAATCCCCTGTGGAGACCACAGAGAGAGACCTACTTCCCCACCTCATCGCGACCGGAGGCCTCACATCCTTTGAAAACTCCAGAGTAACGCGGAGATCAGTGCCTCCAAAGGAGACGATGCCTGACTCCTCGTGAAACTTGATAGGAGTCCCAGGATTCCTGTGGCACGTGGAAAGGGACCCTTGGTCTCCCGCCTCAGCTGGAGAGGCGTCCCAATTTCCCTGCCAAGCCTCGAGGAGAATCCCGAGTTGTCCCTCGCAACTAGGCAGGAGTCCTGACGTCGCTGAACAAACACGTGTGTGGAAGGGCCATCCCCGTCGTAACTCGAGAATATACCCCAGGTTCCCGCCGCAACTCGAGAAAAACCATGAGACTTCCCCCTCGCCGCGAGATGTGGCCCGATTCCCCTGCACTGCGTACAGAGCAATTCCGTGTTGCACATCACACATGAAAGGAGCCTTGATTTCCTTGATATCTATCCAGAGAAATGCCAAGAACACTGTTTCAAGGCTGGAGGGATCCTGAGGTCACTGTAGCAACACGAAAGAGCTCCGTGGACCAAAAATCAACTCGAGATGAGAGGTTAGTCCCTGGCTTCGACTCCAGAGGAATACCACCTTACCACAAGCACCTCAAGAGGAGGCTTCTCTCAGCTCTAGGTATGTGAGAGGGACCCTGAGTTTGCGGCCTCAAGTGGAATGGTCACCGCGATGCCCTGACTCGGCATAAGGCCGGATTTCCCTGCAGTGACTTGAATGCAGGCTCGTCTTGCATCTCCCAAGACGAAAGGATGTCTGAATCCCCTGTGGAGACCACAGAGAAAGACCTAGTTCCCCACCTCATCGCGACCGGAGGCCTCACATCCTTTCAAAACTCCAGAGGAAGGCGGAGATCAGTGCCTCCAAAGGAGACGATGCCTGACTCCTCGTGAAACTTGATAGGAGTCCCAGGATTCCTGTGGCACGTGGATTGGGACCCTTGGTCTCCCGCCTCAGCTGGAGAGGCGTCCCAATTGCCCTGCCAAGCGTCGAGGAGAATCCCGAGTTGTCCCTCGCAACTAGGCAGGAGTCCTGACGTCGCTGAACAAACACGTGTGTGGAAGGGCCATCCCCGTCGTAACTCGAGAATATACCCCAGGTTCCCGCCGCAACTCGAGAAAAACCATGAGACTTCCCCCTCGCCGCGAGATGAGGCCCGATAGCCCTGCACTGCGTGCAAAGCAATTCCGTGTTGCACATCCCACATGAAAGGAGCCTTAATTTCCTTGATGGCACTCCAGAGAAAGCCCAAGAACACTGTTTCAAGGCTACAGGGATCCTGAGGTCACTGTAGCAACACGAAAGAGCTCCGTGGACCAAAAATGAACTCGAGATGAGAGGTTAGTCCCTGGCTTCGACTCCAGAGGAATACCACCTTACCACAAGCACCTCAAGAGGAGGCTTCTCTCAGCTCTAGGTATGTGAGAGGGACCCTGAGTTTGCGGCCTCAAGTGAAATGGTCACCGCGATGCCCTGACTCGAAATAAGGCCGGATATCCCTGCAGTAACTTGAATGCAGGCTCGCCTTGCATCTCCCAAGACGAAAGGATGTCTGAATCCCCTGTGGAGACCACAGAGAAAGACCTAGTTCCCCACCTCATCGCGACCGGAGGCCTCACATCCTTTGATAACTCCAGAGGTACGCGGAGATCAGTGCCTCCAAAGGAGACGATGCCTGACTCCTCGTGAAACTTGATAGGAGTCCCAGGGTTCCTTTGGCACGTGGAAAGGGATCCTTGGTCTCCCGCCTCAGCTGGAGAGGCGTCCCAATTGCCCTGCCTAGCCTCGAGGAAAATCCCGAGTTGTCCCTCGCAACTAGGCAGGAGTCCTGACGTCGCTGAACAAACACGTGTGTGGAAGGGCCATCCGCTGCGTAACTCGAGAATATACCCCAGGTTCCCGCCGCAACTCGAGAAAAACCATGAGACTTCCCCCTCGCCGCGAGATGAGGCCCGATTCCCCTGCACTGCGTGCAGAGCAATTCCGTGTTGCACATCACACATGTAGGAGCCTTGATTTCCATGATGGCACTCCAGAGAAACCCCAAGAACACTGTTTCAAGGCTAGAGGGATCCTGAGGTCACTGTAGCAACACGAAAGAGCTCCGTGGACCAAAAATCAACTCGAGATGAGAGGTTAGTCCCTGGCTTCGACTCCAGAGGAATACCACCTTACCACAAGCACCTCAAGAGGAGGCTTCTCTCAGCTCTAGGTATGTGAGAGGGACCCTGAGTTTGCGGCCTCAAGTGGAATGGTCACCGCGATGCCCTGACTCGACATAAGGCCGGATATCCCTGCAGTGACTTGAATGCAGGCTCGTCTTGCATTTCCCAAGATGAAAGGATGTCTGAATCCCTTGTGGAGACCAAGGAGAAAGACCTAGTTCCCACCTCATCGCGACCGGAGGCCTCACATCCTTTGAAAACTCCAGAGGAACGCGGAGATCAGGGCCTCCAAAGGAGAAGATGCCTGACTCCTCGTGAAACTTGATAGGAGTTCCAGGATTCCTGTGGCACGTGGAAAGGGACCCTTTGTGTCCCGCCTCAGCTGGAGAGGCGTCCCAGTTGCCCTGCCAAGCCTCGAGGAGAATCCCGAGTTGTCCCTCCCAACTAGGCAGGAGTCCTGACGTTGCTGATCAAACACGTGTGTGGAAGGGCCATCCCCGTCATAACTCGAGAATATACCCCAGGTTCCCGCCGCAACTCGAGAAAAACCATGAAACTTCCCCCTCGCCGCGAGATGAGGCCCGATTCCCCTGCACTTTGTGCAGAGCAATTCCGTGTTGCACATCACACATGAAAGGAGCCTTGATTTCCTTGATGGCACTCCAGAGAAACCCAAGAACACTGTTTCAAGGCTAGAGGGATCCTGATGTCACTGTAGCAACACGGAAGAGCTCCGTGGACCAAAAATCAACTCGAGATGAGAGGTTAGTCCCTGGCTTCGACTCCAGAGGAATACCACCTTACCACAAGCACCTCAAGAGGAGGCTTCTCTCAGCTCTAGGTATGTGAGAGGGACCCTGAGTTTACGGCCTCAAGTGGAATGGTTACCGCCATGCCCTGACTCGAAATAAGGGCGGATATCCCTGCTGTGACTTGAATGCAGGCTCGTCTTGCATCTCCCAAGATGAAAGGATGTCTGAATCCCCTGTGGAGACCACAGAGAAAGACCTACTTCCCCACCTCATCGCGACCGGAGGCCTCACATCCTTTGAAAACTCCAGAGGAACGCGGAGATCAGTGCCTCCAAAGGAGACGATGCCTGACTCCTCGTGAATCTTGATAGGAGTCCCAGGATTCCTGTGGCTCGTGGAAAGGGAACCTTGGTCTCCCGCCTCAGCTGGAGAGGCGTCCCAATTGCCCTGCCAAGCCTCGAGGAGAATCCCGAGTTGTCCCTCGCAACTAGGCAGGAGTCCTGACGTCGCTGAACAAACACGTGTGTGGAAGGGCCATCCCCGTCGTAACTCGAGAATATACCCCAGGTTCCCGCCGCAACTCGAGAAAACACATGAGACTTCCCCCTCGCCACGAGATGAGGCCCGATTCCCCTGCACTGCGTGCAGAGCAATTCCGTGTTGCACATCACACATGAAAGGAGCCTTGATTTCCTTGATGGCACCCCAGAGAAACCCCAAGAACACTGTTTCAAGGCTAGAGGGATCCTGAGGTCACTGTAGCAACACGAAAGAGCTCCGTGGACCAAAAATCAACTCGAGATGAGAGGTTAGTCCCTGGCTTCGACTCCAGAGGAATACCACCTTACCACAAGCATCTTAAGAGGAGGCTTCTCTCAGCTCTAGGTATGTGAGTGGGACCCTGAGTTTACAGCCTCAAGTGGAATGGTCACCGCGATGCCCTGACTCGACATAAGGCCGAATATCCCTGCAGTGACTTGAATGCAGGCTCGTCTTGCATCTCCCAAGACGAAAGGATGTCTGAATCCCCTGTGGAGACCACAGAGAAAGACCTAGTTCCCCACCTCATCGCGACCGGAGGCCTCACATCCTTTGAAAACTCCAGAGGTACGCGGAGATCAGTGCCTCCAAAGGAGACGATGCCTGACTCCTCGTGAATCTTGATAGGAGTCCCAGGATTCCTGTGGCACGTGGATTGGGACCCTTGGTCTCCCGCCTCAGCTGGAGAGGCGTCCCAATTGCCCTGCCAAGCCTCGAGGAAAATCCCGAGTTGTCCCTCGCAACTAGGCAGGAGTCCTGACGTCGCTGAACAAACACGTGTGTGGAAGGGCCATCCCTGTCGTAACTCGAGAATATACCCCAGATTCCCGCCGCAACTCGAGAAAAACCATGAGACTTCCCCCTCGCCGCGAGATGAGGCCCGATTCCCCTGCACTGCGTGCAGAGCAATTCCGTGTTGCACATCACACATGAAAGGAGCCTTGATTTCCTTGATGGCACTCCAGAGAAACCCCAAGAACACTGTTTCAAGGCTACAGGGATCCTGAGGTCACTGTAGCAACACGAAAGAGCTCCGTGGAACAAAAATCAACTCGAGATGAGAGGTTAGTCCCTGGCTTCGACTCCAGAGGAATACCACCTTACCACAAGCACCTCAAGAGGAGGCTTCTCTCATCTCTATGTATGTGAGAGGGACCCTGAGTTTGCGGCCTCAAGTGGAATGGTCACCGCCATGCCCTGACTCGAAATAAGGCCAGATATCTCTGCAGTGACTTGAATGCAGGCTCGTCTTGCATCTCCCAAGACGAAAGGATGTCTGAATCCCCTGTGGAGACCACAGAGAAAGACCTAGTTCCCCACCTCATCGCGACCTGAGGCCTCACATCCTTTGAAAACTCCAGAGGAACGCAGAGATCAGGGCCTCCAAAGGAGACGATGCCTGACTCCTCGTGAAACTTGATAGGAGTCCCAGGATTCCTGTGGCACGTGGAAAGGGACCCTTGGTCTCCCGCCTGAGCTGGAGAGGCGTCCCAATTTCCCTGCCAAGCCTCGAGGAGAATCCCGAGTTGTCCCTCGCAACTAGGCAGGAGTCCTGACGTCGCTGAACAAACACGTGTGTGGAAGGGCCATCCCTGTCGTAACTCGAGAATATATCCCAGGTTCCCGCAGCAACTCGAGAAAAACCATGAGACTTCCCCCTCGCCGGGAGATGAGGCCCGATTCCCCTGCACTGCGTGCAAAGCAATTCCGTGTTGCACATCACACATGAAAGGAGCCTTGATTTCCTTGATGGCACTCCAGAGAAACCCCAACAACACTGTTTCAAGGCTAGAGGGATCCTGAGGTCACTGTAGCAACACGAAAGAGCTCCGTGGACCAAAAATGAACTCGAGATGAGAGGTTAGTCCCTGGCTTCGACTCCAGAGGAATACCACCTTACCACAAGCACCTCAAGAGGAGGCTTCTCTCAGCTCTAGGTATGTGAGAGGGACCCTGAGTTTGCGGCCTCAAGTGGAATGGTCACCGCGATGCCCTGACTCGAAATAAGGCCGGATATCCCTGCAGTAACTTGAATGCAGGCTGGTCTTGCATCTCCAAAGACGAAAGGATGTCTGAATCCCCTGTGGAGACCACAGAGAAAGACCTAGTTCCCCACCTCATCGCGACCGGAGGCCTCACATCCTTTGATAACTCCAGAGGTACGCGGAGATCAGTGCCTCCAAAGGAGACGATGCCTGACTCCTCGTGAAACTTGATAGGAGTCCCAGGATTCCTGTGGCACGTGGAAAGGGACCCTTGGTGTCCCGCCTCAGCTGGAGAGGCGTCCCAGTTGCCCTGCCAAGCCTCTAGGAGAATCCCGAGTTGTCCCTCGAAACTAGGCAGGAGTCCTGACGTCGCTGAACAAACACGTGTGTGGAAGGGCCATCCCCGTCGTAACTCGAGAATATAACCCAGGATCCCGCCGCAACTCGAGAAAAACCATGAGACTTCCCCCTCGCCGTGAGATGAGGCCTGATTCCCCTGCACTTTGTGCAGAGCAATTCCGTGTTGCACATCACACATGATAGGAGCTTTGATTTCCTTGATGGAACTCCAGAGAAACCCCAAGAACACTGTTTCAAGGCTACAGGGATCCTGAGGTCACTGTAGCAACACGAAAGAGCTCCGTGGACCAAAAATCAACTGGATATGAGATGTTAGTCCCTGTCTTCGACTCCAGAGGAATACCACCTTACCACAAGCACCTCAAGAGGAGGCTTCTCTCAGCTCTAGTTATGTGAGAGGGACCCTGAGTTTGCGGTCTCAAGTGGAATGGTCACCGCCATGCCCTGACTCGAAATAAGACCAGATATCCCTGCAGTGACTTGAATGCAGGCTCGTCTTGCATCTCCCAAGACGAAAGCATGTCTGAATCCCCTGTGGAGACCACAGAGAAAGACCTAGGTCCCCACCTCATCGCGACCGGAGGCCTCACATCCTTTGAAAACTCCAGAGGAACGCAGAGATCAGTGCCTCCAACGGAGACGATGCCTGACTCCTCGTGAAACTTGATAGGAGTCCCAGGATTCCTGTGGCACGTGGAAAGGGACCCTTGGTCTCCCGCCTCAGCTGGCGAGGCGTCCCAATTGCCCTGCCAAGCCTCGAGGAGAATCCCGAGTTGTCCCTCGCAACTAGGCAGGAGTCCTGACGTCGCTGAACAAACACGTGTGTGGAAGGGTCATCCCTGTCGTAACTCGAGAATATATCTCAAATTCCCGCCGCAACTCGAGAAAAACCATGAGACTTCCCCCTCGCCGCGAGATGAGGCTCGATTCCCATGCACTGTGTGCGAAGTAATTCCGTGTTGCACATCACACATGAAAGGAGCCTTGATTTCCTTGATGGCACTCCAGGGAATCCCCAAGAACACTGTTTCAAGGCTAGAGGGATCCTGAGGTCACTGTAGCAACACGAAAGAGCTCCGTGGACCAAAAATCAACTCGAGATGAGAGGTTAGTCCCTGGCTTCGACTCCAGAGGAATACCACCTTACCACAAGCACTTCAAGAGGAGGCTTCTCTCAGCTCTAGGTATGTGAGAGGGACCCTGAGTTTGCGGCCTCAAGTGGAATGGTCACCGCGATGCCCTGACTCGAAATAAGGCCGGATATCCCTGCAATGACTTGAATGCAGGCTCGTCTTCCATCTCCCAAGACGAAAGGATGTCTGAATCCCCTGTGGAGACCACAGAGAAAGACCTAGTTCCCCACCTCATCGCAACCAGAGGCCTCACATCCTTTGAAAACTCCAGAGGTACGCGGAGATCAGTGCCTCCAAAGGAGACGATGCCTGACTCCTCGTGAAACTTGATAGGAGTCCCAGGATTCCTGTGGCACGTGGATTGGGACCCTTGGTCTCCCGCCTCAGCTGGAGAGGCGTCCCAATTGCCCTGCCTAGCCTCGAAGAGAATCCCGTGTTGTCCCTCGCAACTAGGCAGGAGTCCTGACGTCGCTGAACAAACACGTGTGTGGAAGGGCCATCCCCGTCGTAACTCGAGAATATACCCCAGGTTCCCGCCGCAACTCGAGAAAACCCATGAGACTTCCCCCTCGCCGCGGGATGAGGCCCGATTCCCCTGCACTGCGTGCAAAGCAATTCCGTGTTGCACATCACACATGAAAGGAGCCTTGATTTCCTTGATGGAACTCCAGAGAAACCCCAAGAACACTGTTTCAAGGCTAGAGGGATCCTGAGGTCACTGTAGCAACACGAAAGAGCTCCGTGGACCAAAAATCAACTCGAGATGAGAGGTTAGTCCCTGGCTTCGACTCCAGAGGAATACCACCTTACCACAAGCATCTTAAGAGGAGGCTTCTCTCAGCTCTAGGTATGTGAGTGGGACCCTGAGTTTGCGGCCTCAAGTGGAATGGTCACCGCGATGCCCTGACTCGACATAAGGCCGGATATCCCTGCAGTGACTTGAATGCAGGCTCGTCTTGCATCTCCCAAGACGAAAGGATGTCTGAATCCCCTGTGGAGACCACAGAGAAAGACCTATTTCCCCACCTCATCACGACCGGAGGCCTCACATCCTTTGAAAACTCCAGAGGAACGCGGAGATCAGTGCCTCCAAAGGAGACGATGCCTGACTCCTCGTGAAACTTGATAGGAGTCCCAGGATTCCTGTGGCATGTGGAAAGGGACCCTTGGTGTCCCGCCTCAGCTGGAGAGGCGTCCCAGTTGCCCTGCCAAGCCTCGAGGAGAATCCCGAGTTGTCCCTCGCAACTAGGCAGGAGTCCTGACGTCGCTGAACAAACACGTGTGTGGAAGGGCCATCCCCGTCATAACTCGAAAATATAACCCAGGATCCCGCCGCAACTCGAGAAAAACCATGAGACTTCCCCCTCGCCGCGAGATGAGGCCCGATTCCCCTGCACTGCGTGCAAAGCAATTCCGTGTTGCACATCACACATGAAAGGAGCCTTGATTTCCTTGATGGCACTCTAGAGAAACCCCAACAACACTGTTTCAAGGCTAGAGGGTTCCTGATGTCACTGTAGCAACAAGAAAGAGCTCCGTGGACCAAAAATCAACTCGAGATGAGAGGTTAGTCCCTGGCTTCGATTCCAGAGGAATACCACCTTACCACAAGCACCTCAAGAGGAGGCTGCTCTCAGCTCTAGGTATGTGAGATGGACCCTAAGTTTGCGGCATCAAGTGGAATGGTCACCGCCATGCCCTGACTCGACATAAGGGCGGATATCCCTGCTGTGACTTGAATGCAGGCTCGTCTTGCATCTCCCAAGACGAAAGCATGTCTGAATCCCCTGTGGAGACCACAAAGAAAGACCTAGTTCCCCACCTCATCGCGACCGGAGGCCTCACATCCTTTGAAAACTCCAGAGGAACCCGGAGATCAGTGCCTCCAAAGGAGACGATGCCTGACTCCTCGTGAAACTTGATAGGAGTCCCAGGATTCCGGGGGCACGTGGAAAGGGACTCTTGGTCTCCCGCCTCAGCTGGAGAGGCGTCCCAATTGCCCTGCCAAGCCTCGAGAAGAATCCCGAGTTGTCCCTCGCAACTAGGCAGGAGTCCTGAGGTCGCTGAACAAACACGTGTGTGGAAGGGCCATCCCCGTCGTAACTCGAGAATATACCCCAGGTTCCCGCCGCAACTCGAGAAAAACCATGAGACTTCCCCCTCGCCGCGAGATGAGGCCCGATTCCCCTGCACTGCGTACAGAGCAATTCCGTGTTGCACATCACACATGAAAGGAGCCTTGATTTCCTTGATATCACTCCAGAGAAACCCCAAGAACACTGTTTCAATGCTAGACGGATCCTGAGGTCACTGTAGCAACACGAAAGAGCTCCGTGGACCAAAAATCAACTCGAGATGAGAGGTTAGTCCCTGGCTTCGACTCCAGAGGAATACCACCTTACCACAAGCACCTTAAGAGGAGGCTTCTCTCAGCTCTAGGTATGTGAGAGGGACCCTGAGTTTGCGGCCTCAAGTGGAATGTTCACCGCGATGCCCTGACTCGAAATAAGGCCGAATATCCCTGCAGTGACTTGAATGCAGGCTCGTCTTGCATCTCCCAAGACGAAAGGATGTCTGAATCCCCTGTGGAGACCACAGAGAAAGACCTAGTTCCCCACCTCATCGCGACCGGAGGCCTCACATCCTTTGAAAACTCCAGAGGTACGCGGAGATCAGTGCCTCCAAAGGAGACGATGCCTGACTCCTCGTGAAACTTGATAGGAGTCCCAGGATTCCTGTGGCACGTGGATTGGGACCCTTGGTCTCCCGCCTCAGCTGGAGAGGCGTCTCAATTGCCCTGCCAAGCCTCGAGGAAAATCCCGAGTTGTCCCTCGCAAGTAGGCAGGAGTCCTGACGTCGCTGAACAAACACGTGTGTGGAAGGGCCATCCCTGTCGTAACTCGAGAATATACCCCAGGTTCCCGCCGCAACTCGAGAAAAACCATGAGACTTCCCCCTCGCCGCGAGATGAGGCCCGATTCCCCTGCACTGCGTACAGAGCAATTCCGTGTTGCACATCACACATGAAAGGAGCCTTGATTTCCTTGATGGCACTCCAGAGAAACCCCAAGAACACTGTTTCAAGGCTAGACGGATCCTGAGATCACTGTAGCAACACGAAAGAGCTCCGTGGACCCAAAATCAACTCGAGATGAGAGGTTAGTCCCTGGCTTCGACTCCAGAGGAATACCACCTTACCACAAGCACCTCAAGAGGAGGCTTCTCTCAGCTCTAGGTATGTGAAAGGGACCCTGAGTTTGCGTCCTCAAGTGGAATGGTCACCGCGATGCCCTGACTTGACATAAGGCCGGATATCCCTGCAGTGACTTGAATGCAGGCTCGTCTTGCATCTCCCAAGACGAAAGGATGTCTGAATCCCCTGTGGAGACCACAGAGAAAGACCTAGTTCCCCACCTCATCGCGACCGGAGGCCTCACATCCTTTGAAAACTCCAGAGGTACGCGGAGATCAGTGCCTCCAAAGGAGACGATGCCTGACTCCTCGTGAAACTTGATAGGAGTCCCAGGATTCCTGTGGCACGTGGAAAGGGACCCTTGGTCTCCCGCCTCAGCTGGAGAGGCGTCCCAATTGCCCTGCAAAGCCTCGAGGAGAATACCGAGTTGTCCCTCACAACTAGGCAGGAGTCCTGACGTCGCTGAACAAACACGTGTGTGGAAGGGCCATCCCCGTCGTAACTCGAGAATATACCCCAGGTTCCCACCGCAACTCGAGAAAAACCATGAGACTTCCCCCTCGCCGCGAGATGAGGCCCGATACCCCTGCAGTGCGTGCAAAGCAATTCCGTGTTGCACATCCCACATGAAAGGAGCCTTGATTTCCTTGATGGCACTCCAGAGAAACCCCAAGAACACTGTTTCAAGGCTACAGGGATCCTGAGGTCACTGTAGCAACACGAAAGAGCTCCGTGGAACAAAAATCAACTCGAGATGAGAGGTTAGTCCCTGGCTTCGACTCCAGAGGAATACCACCTTACCACAAGCACCTCAAGAGGAGGCTTCTCTCAGCTCTAGGTATGTGAGAGGGACCCTGAGTTTGCGGCCTCAAGTGGAATGGTCACCACGATGCCCTGACTCGAAATAAGGCCGGATATCCCTGCAGTAACTTGAATGCAGGCTGGTCTTGCATCTCCCAAGACGAAAGGATGTCTGAATCCCCTGTGGAGACCACAGAGAAAGACCTAGTTCCCCACCTCATCGCGACCGGAGGCCTCACATCCTTTGATAACTCCAGAGGTACGCGGAGATCAGTGCCTCCAAAGGAGACGATGCCTGACTCCTCGTGAAACTTGATAGGAGTCCCAGGATTCCTGTGGCACGTGGAAAGGGACCCTTGGTCTCCCGCCTCAGCTGGAGAGGCGTCCCAGTTGCCCTGCCAAGCCTCGAGGAGAATCCCGAGTTGTCCCTCGCAACTAGGCAGGAGTCCTGACGTCACTGAACAAACACGTGTGTGGAAGGGCCATCCCCGTCGTAACTCGAGAATATAACCCAGGATCCCGCCGCAACTCGAGAAAAACCATGAGACTTCCCCCTCGCCGTGAGATGAGGCCTGATTCCCCTGCACTTTGTGCAGAGCAATTCCGTGTTGCACATCACACATGAAAGGAGCTTTGATTTCCTTGATGGAACTCCAGAGAAACCCCAAGAACACTGTTTCAAGGCTACAGGGATCCTGAGGTCACTGTAGCAACACGAAAGAGCTCCGTGGACCAAAAATCAACTGGATATGACATGTTAGTCCCTGTCTTCGACTCCAGAGGAATACCACCTTACCACAAGCACCTCAAGGGGAGGCTTCTCTCAGCTCTAGTTATGTGAGAGGGACCCTGAGTTTGCGGTCTCAAGTGGAATGGTCACCGCCATGCCCTGACTCGAAATAAGACCAGATATCCCTGCAGTGACTTGAATGCAGGCTCGTCTTGCATCTCCCAAGACGAAAGCATGTCTGAATCCCCTGTGGAGACCACAGAGAAAGACCTAGGTCCCCACCTCATCGCGACCGGAGGCCTCACATCCTTTGAAAACTCCAGAGGAACGCGGAGCTCAGGGCCTCCAAAGGAGACGATGCCTGACTCCTCGTGAAACTTGATGGGAGTCCCAGGATTCCTGTGGCACGTGGATTGGGAACCTTGGTCTCCCGCCTCAGCTGGAGAGGCGTCCCAATTGCCCTGCCTAGCCCCGAAGAGAATCCCGAGTTGTCCCTCGCAACTAGGCAGGAGTCCTGACGTCGCTGAACAAACACGTGTGTGGAAGGGCCATGCCCGTCGTAACTCGAGAATATAACCCAGGTTCCCACCGCAACTCGAGAAAAACCATGAGACTTCCCCCTCGCCGCGAGATGAGGCCCGATTCCCCTGCACTGCGTACAGAGCAATTCCGTGTTGCACATCACACATGAAAGGAGCCTTGATTTCCTTGATGGCACTCCAGAGAAACCCCAAGAACACTGTTTCTAGGCTAGACGGATCCTGAGATCACTGTAGCAACACGAAAGAGCTCCGTGGACCCAAAATCAACTCGAGATGAGAGGTTAGTCCCTGGCTTCGACTCCAGAGGAATACCACCTTACCACAGGCACCTCAAGAGGAGGCTTCTCTCAGCTCTAGGTATGTGAAAGGGACCCTGAGTTTGCGTCCTCAAGTGGAATGGTCACCGCGATGCCCTGACTTGACATAAGGCCGGATATCCCTGCAGTGACTTGAATGCAGGCTCGTCTTGCATCTCCCAAGATGAAAGGATGTCTGAATCCCCTGTGGAGACCACAGAGAAAGACCTAGTTCCCCACCTCATCGCGACCGGAGGCCTCACATCCTTTGAAAACTCCAGAGGTACGCGGAGATCAGTGCCTCCAAAGGAGACGATGCCTGACTCCTTGTGAAACTTGATAGGAGTCCCAGGATTCCTGTGGCACGTGGAAAGGGACCCTTGGTCTCCCGCCTCAGCTGGAGAGGCGTCCCAATTGCCCTGCAAAGCCTCGAGGAGAATACCGAGTTGTCCCTCGCAACTAGGCAGGAGTCCTGACGTCGCTGAACAAACACGTGTGTGGAAGGGCCATCCCCGTCGTAACTCGAGAATATACCCCAGGTTCCCACCGCAACTCGAGAAAAACCATGAGACTTCCCCCTCGCCGCGAGATGAGGCCCGATACCCCTGCACTGCGTGCAAAGCAATTCCGTGTTGCACATCCCACATGAAAGGAGCCTTGATTTCCTTGATGGCACTCCAGAGAAACCCCAAGAACACTGTTTCAAGGCTACAGGGATCCTGAGGTCACTGTAGCAACACGAAAGAGCTCCGTGGAACAAAAATCAACTCGAGATGAGAGGTTAGTCCCTGGCTTCGACTCCAGAGGAATACCACCTTACCACAAGCACCTCAAGAGGAGGCTTCTCTCATCTCTATGTATGTGAGAGGGACCCTGAGTTTGCGGCCTCAAGTGGAATGGTCACCGCCATGCCCTGACTCGAAATAAGGCCAGATATCCCTGCAGTGACTTGAATGCAGGCTCGTCTTGCATCTCCCAAGACGAAAGGATGTCTGAATCCCCTGTGGAGACCACAGAGAAAGACCTAGTTCCCCACCTCATCGCGACCAGAGGCCTCACATCCTTTGAAAACTCCAGAGGTACGCGGAGATCAGTGCCTCCAAAGGAGACGATGCCTGACTCCTCGTGAAACTTGATAGGAGTCCCAGGATTCCTGTGGCACGTGGAAAGGGACTCTTGGTCTCCCGCCTCAGCTGGAGAGGCGTCCCAATTGCCCTGCCAAGCCTCGAGGAGAATCCCGAGTTGTCCCTCGCAACTAGGCAGGAGTCCTGAGGTCGCTGAACAAACACGTGTGTGGAAGGGCCATCCCCGTCGTAACTCGAGAATATACCCCAGGTTCCCGCCGCAACTCGAGAAAAACCATGAGACTTCCCCCTCGCCGCGAGATGAGGCCCGATTCCCCTGCACTGCGTACAGAGCAATTCCGTGTTGCACATCACACATGAAAGGAGCCTTGATTTCCTTGATATCACTCCAGAGAAACCCCAAGAACACTGTTTCAATGCTAGACGGATCCTGAGGTCACTGTAGCAACACGAAAGAGCTCCGTGGACCAAAAATCAACTCGAGATGAGAGGTTAGTCCCTGGCTTCGACTCCAGAGGAATACCACCTTACCACAAGCACCTTAAGAGGAGGCTTCTCTCAGCTCTAGGTATGTGAGAGGGACCCTGAGTTTGCGGCCTCAAGTGGAATGTTCACCGCGATGCCCTGACTCGAAATAAGGCCGAATATCCCTGCAGTGACTTGAATGCAGGCTCGTCTTGCATCTCCCAAGACGAAAGGATGTCTGAATCCCCTGTGGAGACCACAGAGAAAGACCTAGTTCCCCACCTCATCGCGACCGGAGGCCTCACATCCTTTGAAAACTCCAGAGGTACGCGGAGATCAGTGCCTCCAAAGGAGACGATGCCTGACTCCTCGTGAAACTTGATAGGAGTCCCAGGATTCCTGTGGCACGTGGATTGGGACCCTTGGTCTCCCGCCTCAGCTGGAGAGGCGTCTCAATTGCCCTGCCAAGCCTCGAGGAAAATCCCGAGTTTTCCCTCGCAAGTAGGCAGGAGTCCTGACGTCGCTGAACAAACACGTGTGTGGAAGGGCCATCCCTGTCGTAACTCGAGAATATACCCCAGGTTCCCGCCGCAACTCGAGAAAAACCATGAGACTTCCCCCTCGCCGCGAGATGAGGCCCGATTCCCCTGCACTGCGTACAGAGCAATTCCGTGTTGCACATCACACATGAAAGGAGCCTTGATTTCCTTGATGGCACTCCAGAGAAACCCCAAGAACACTGTTTCAAGGCTAGACGGATCCTGAGATCACTGTAGCAACACGAAAGAGCTCCGTGGACCCAAAATCAACTCGAGATGAGAGGTTAGTCCCTGGCTTCGACTCCAGAGGAATACCACCTTACCACAAGCACCTCAAGAGGAGGCTTCTCTCAGCTCTAGGTATGTGAAAGGGACCCTGAGTTTGCGTCCTCAAGTGGAATGGTCACCGCGATGCCCTGACTTGACATAAGGCCGGATATCCCTGCAGTGACTTGAATGCAGGCTCGTCTTGCATCTCCCAAGACGAAAGGATGTCTGAATCCCCTGTGGAGACCACAGAGAAAGACCTAGTTCCCCACCTCATCGCGACCGGAGGCCTCACATCCTTTGAAAACTCCAGAGGTACGCGGAGATCAGTGCCTCCAAAGGAGACGATGCCTGACTCCTCGTGAAACTTGATAGGAGTCCCAGGATTCCTGTGGCACGTGGAAAGGGACCCTTGGTCTCCCGCCTCAGCTGGAGAGGCGTCCCAGTTGCCCTGCAAAGCCTCGAGGAGAATACCGAGTTGTCCCTCACAACTAGGCAGGAGTCCTGACGTCGCTGAACAAACACGTGTGTGGAAGGGCCATCCCCGTCGTAACTCGAGAATATACCCCAGGTTCCCACCGCAACTCGAGAAAAACCATGAGACTTCCCCCTCGCCGCGAGATGAGGCCCGATACCCCTGCAGTGCGTGCAAAGCAATTCCGTGTTGCACATCCCACATGAAAGGAGCCTTGATTTCCTTGATGGCACTCCAGAGAAACCCCAAGAACACTGTTTCAAGGCTACAGGGATCCTGAGGTCACTGTAGCAACACGAAAGAGCTCCGTGGAACAAAAATCAACTCGAGATGAGAGGTTAGTCCCTGGCTTCGACTCCAGAGGAATACCACCTTACCACAAGCACCTCAAGAGGAGGCTTCTCTCAGCTCTAGGTATGTGAGAGGGACCCTGAGTTTGCGGCCTCAAGTGGAATGGTCACCACGATGCCCTGACTCGAAATAAGGCCGGATATCCCTGCAGTAACTTGAATGCAGGCTGGTCTTGCATCTCCCAAGACGAAAGGATGTCTGAATCCCCTGTGGAGACCACAGAGAAAGACCTAGTTCCCCACCTCATCGCGACCGGAGGCCTCACATCCTTTGATAACTCCAGAGGTACGCGGAGATCAGTGCCTCCAAAGGAGACGATGCCTGACTCCTCGTGAAACTTGATAGGAGTCCCAGGATTCCTGTGGCACGTGGAAAGGGACCCTTGGTCTCCCGCCTCAGCTGGAGAGGCGTCCCAGTTGCCCTGCCAAGCCTCGAGGAGAATCCCGAGTTGTCCCTCGCAACTAGGCAGGAGTCCTGACGTCACTGAACAAACACGTGTGTGGAAGGGCCATCCCCGTCGTAACTCGAGAATATAACCCAGGATCCCGCCGCAACTCGAGAAAAACCATGAGACTTCCCCCTCGCCGTGAGATGAGGCCTGATTCCCCTGCACTTTGTGCAGAGCAATTCCGTGTTGCACATCACACATGAAAGGATCTTTGATTTCCTTCATGGAACTCCAGAGAAACCCCAAGAACACTGTTTCAAGGCTACAGGGATCCTGAGGTCACTGTAGCAACACGAAAGAGCTCCGTGGACCAAAAATCAACTGGATATGACATGTTAGTCCCTGTCTTCGACTCCAGAGGAATACCACCTTACCACAAGCACCTCAAGGGGAGGCTTCTCTCAGCTCTAGTTATGTGAGAGGGACCCTGAGTTTGCGGTCTCAAGTGGAATGGTCACCGCCATGCCCTGACTCGAAATAAGACCAGATATCCCTGCAGTGACTTGAATGCAGGCTCGTCTTGCATCTCCCAAGACGAAAGCATGTCTGAATCCCCTGTGGAGACCACAGAGAAAGACCTAGGTCCCCACCTCATCGCGACCGGAGGCCTCACATCCTTTGAAAACTCCAGAGGAACGCGGAGCTCAGGGCCTCCAAAGGAGACGATGCCTGACTCCTCGTGAAACTTGATGGGAGTCCCAGGATTCCTGTGGCACGTGGATTTGGACCCTTGGTCTCCCGCCTCAGCTGGAGAGGCGTCCCAATTGCCCTGCCTAGCCCCGAAGAGAATCCCGAGTTGTCCCTCGCAACTAGGCAGGAGTCCTGACGTCGCTGAACAAACACGTGTGTGGAAGGGCCATGCCCGTCGTAACTCGAGAATATAACCCAGGTTCCCACCGCAACTCGAGAAAAACCATGAGACTTCCCCCTCGCCGCGAGATGAGGCCCGATTCCCCTGCACTGCGTACAGAGCAATTCCGTGTTGCACATCACACATGAAAGGAGCCTTGATTTCCTTGATGGCACTCCAGAGAAACCCCAAGAACACTGTTTCTAGGCTAGTCGGATCCTGAGATCACTGTAGCAACACGAAAGAGCTCCGTGGACCCAAAATCAACTCGAGATGAGAGGTTAGTCCCTGGCTTCGACTCCAGAGGAATACCACCTTACCACAGGCACCTCAAGAGGAGGCTTCTCTCAGCTCTAGGTATGTGAAAGGGACCCTGAGTTTGCGTCCTCAAGTGGAATGGTCACCGCGATGCCCTGACTTGACATAAGGCCGGATATCCCTGCAGTGACTTGAATGCAGGCTCGTCTTGCATCTCCCAAGATGAAAGGATGTCTGAATCCCCTGTGGAGACCACAGAGAAAGACCTAGTTCCCCACCTCATCGCGACCGGAGGCCTCACATCCTTTGAAAACTCCAGAGGTACGCGGAGATCAGTGCCTCCAAAGGAGACGATGCCTGACTCCTTGTGAAACTTGATAGGAGTCCCAGGATTCCTGTGGCACGTGGAAAGGGACCCTTGGTCTCCCGCCTCAGCTGGAGAGGCGTCCCAATTGCCCTGCAAAGCCTCGAGGAGAATACCGAGTTGTCCCTCGCAACTAGGCAGGAGTCCTGACGTCGCTGAACAAACACGTGTGTGGAAGGGCCATCCCCGTCGTAACTCGAGAATATACCCCAGGTTCCCACCGCAACTCGAGAAAAACCATGAGACTTCCCCCTCGCCGCGAGATGAGGCCCGATACCCCTGCACTGCGTGCAAAGCAATTCCGTGTTGCACATCCCACATGAAAGGAGCCTTGATTTCCTTGATGGCACTCCAGAGAAACCCCAAGAACACTGTTTCAAGGCTACAGGGATCCTGAGGTCACTGTAGCAACACGAAAGAGCTCCGTGGAACAAAAATCAACTCGAGATGAGAGGTTAGTCCCTGGCTTCGACTCCAGAGGAATACCACCTTACCACAAGCACCTCAAGAAGAGGCTTCTCTCATCTCTATGTATGTGAGAGGGACCCTGAGTTTGCGGCCTCAAGTGGAATGGTCACCGCCATGCCCTGACTCGAAATAAGGCCAGATATCTCTGCAGTGACTTGAATGCAGGCTCGTCTTGCATCTCCCAAGACGAAAGGATGTCTGAATCCCCTGTGGAGACCACAGAGAAAGACCTAGTTCCCCACCTCATCGCGACCAGAGGCCTCACATCCTTTGAAAACTCCAGAGGTACGCGGAGATCAGTGCCTCCAAAGGAGACGATGCCTGACTCCTCGTGAAACTTGATAGGAGTCCCAGGATTCCTGTGGCACGTGGAAAGGGAACCTTGGTCTCCCGCCTCAGCTGGAGAGGCGTCCCAATTGCCCTGCCAAGCCTCGAGGAGAATCCCGAGTTGTCCCTCGAAACTAGGCAGGAGTCCTGACGTCGCTGAACAAACACGTGTGTGGAAGGGCCATCCCTGTCGTAACTCGAGAATATATCCCAGGTTCCCGCCGCAACTCGAGAAAAACGATGAGACTTCCCCCTCGCCGCGAGATGAGGCCCGATTCCCCTGCACTGCGTGCAAAGCAATTCCGTGTTGCACATCACACATGAAAGGAGCCTTGATTTCCTTGATGGCACTCCAGAGAAATCCCAAGAACACTGTTTCAAGGCTAGAGGGATCCTGAGGTCACTGTAGCAACACGAAAGAGCTCCGTGGACCAAAAATGAACTCGAGATGAGAGGTTAGTCCCTGGCTTCGACTCCAGAGGAATACCACCTTACCACAAGCACCTCAAGAGGAGGCTTCTCTCAGCTCTAGGTATGTGAGAGGGACCCTGAGTTTGCGGCCTCAAGTGGAATGGTCACCGCGATGCCCTGACTCGAAATAAGGCCGGATATCCCTGCAGTAACTTGAATGCAGGCTGGTCTTGCATCTCCCAAGACGAAAGGATGTCTGAATCCCCTGTGGAGACCACAGAGAAAGACCTAGTTCCCCACCTCATCGCGACCGGAGGCCTCACATCCTTTGATAACTCCAGAGGTACTCGGAGATCAGTGCCTCCAAAGGAGACGATGCCTGACTCCTCGTGAAACTTGATAGGAGTCCCAGGATTCCTGTGGCACGTGGAAAGGGACCCTTGATGTCCCGCCTCAGCTGGAGTGGCGTCCCAGTTGCCCTGCCAAGCCTCGAGGAGAATCCCGAGTTGTCCCTCGCAACTAGGCAGGAGTCCTGACGTCGCTGAACAAACACGTGTGTGGAAGGGCCATCCCCGTCGTAACTCGAGAATATAACCCAGGATCCCGCCGCAACTCGAGAAAAACCATGAGACTTCCCCCTCGCCGTGAGATGAGGCCTGATTCCCCTGCACTTTGTGCAGAGCAATTCCGTGTTGCACATCACACATGAAAGGAGCTTTGATTTCCTTGATGGAACTCCAGAGAAACCCCAAGAACACTGTTTCAAGGCTACAGGGATCCTGAGGTCACTGTAGCAACACGAAAGAGCTCCGTGGACCAAAAATCAACTGGATATGAGATGTTACTCCCTGTCTTCGACTCCAGAGGAATACCACCTTACCACAAGCACCTCAAGAGGAGGCTTCTCTCAGCTCTAGTTATGTGAGAGGGACCCTGAGTTTGCGGTCTCAAGTGGAATGGTCACCGCCATGCCCTGACTCGAAATAAGACCAGATATCCCTGCAGTGACTTGAATGCAGGCTCGTCTTGCATCTCCCAAGACGAAAGCATGTCTGAATCCCCTGTGGAGACCACAGAGAAAGACCTAGGTCCCCACCTCATCGCGACCGGAGACCTCACATCCTTTGAAAACTCCAGAGGAACGCAGAGATCAGTGCCTCCAACGGAGACGATGCCTGACTCCTCGTGAAACTTGATAGTAGTCCCAGGATTCCTGTGGCACGTGGAAAGGGACCCTTGGTCTCCCGCCTCAGCTGGCGAGGCGTCCCAATTGCCCTGCCAAGCCTCGAGGAGAATCCCGAGTTGTCCCTCGCAACTAGGCAGGAGTCCTGACGTCGCTGAACAAACACGTGTGTGGAAGGGTCATCCCTGTCGTAACTCGAGAATATATCTCAAATTCCCGCCGCAACTCGAGAAAAACCATGAGACTTCCCCCTCGCCGCGAGATGAGGCTCGATTCCCCTGCACTGCGTGCAAAGTAATTCCGTGTTGCACATCACACATGAAAGGAGCCTTGATTTCCTTGATGGCACTCCAGGGAAACCCCAAGAACACTGTTTCAAGGCTAGAGGGATCCTGAGGTCACTGTAGCAACACGAAAGAGCTCCGTGGACCAAAAATCAACTCGAGATGAGAGGTTAGTCCCTGGCTTCGGCTCCAGAGGAATACCACCTTACCACAAGCACCTCAAGAGGAGGCTTCTCTCAGCTCTAGGTATGTGAGAGGGACCCTGAGTTTGCGGCCTCAAGTGGAATGGTCACCGCGATGCCCTGATTCGAAATAAGGCCGGATATCCCTGCAATGACTTGAATGCAGGCTCGTCTTCCATCTCCCAAGACGAAAGGATGTCTGAATCCCCTGTGGATCCCACAGAGAAAGACGTAGTTCCCCACCTCATCGCGACCGGAGGCCTCACATCCTTTCAAAACTGCAGAGGTACGCGGAGATCAGTGCCTCCAAAGGAGACGATGCCTGACTCCTCGTGAAACTTGATAGGAGTCCCAGGATTCCTGTGGCACGTGGAAAGGGACGCTTGGTCTCCCGCCTCAGCTGGAGAGGCGTCCCAATTGCCCTGCCAAGCCTCGAGGAGAATCCCGAGTTGTCCCTCGCAACTAGGCAGGAGTCCTGAGGTCGCTGAACAAACACGTGTGTGGAAGGGCCATCCCCGTCGTACCTCGAGAATATACCCCAGGTTCCCACCGCAACTCGAGAAAAACCATGAGACTTCCCCCTCGCCGCAAGATGAGGCCCGATACCCCTGCACTGCGTGCAGAGCAATTCCATGTTGCACATCCCACATGAAAGGAGCCTTGATTTCCTTGATGGCACTCCAGAGAAACCCCAAGAACACTGTTTCAAGGCTACAGGGATCCTGAGGTCACTGTAGCAACACGAAAGAGCTCCGTGGACGAAAAATCAACTCGAGATGAGAGGTTAGTCCCTGGCTTCGACTCCAGAGGAATACCACCTTACCACAAGCACCTCAAGAGGAGGCTTCTCTCATCTCTATGTATGTGAGAGGGACCCTGAGTTTGCGGCCTCAACTGGAATGGTCACCGCCATGCCCTGACTCAAAATAAGGCCAGATATCCCTGCAGTGACTTGAATGCAGGCTCGTCTTGCATCTCCCAAGACGAAAGGATGTCTGAATCCCCTGTGGAGACCACAGAGAAAGACCTAGTTCCCCACCTCATCACGACCGGAGGCTTCACATCCTTTGAAAACTCCAGAGGAACGCGGAGCTCAGGGCCTCCAAAGGAGACGATGCCTGACTCCTCGTGAAACTTGATAGGAGTCCCAGGATTCCTGTGGCACGTGGATTGGGACCCTTGGTCTCTCGCCTCAGCTGGAGAGGCGTCCCAATTGCCCTGCCTAGCCTCGAGGAGAATCCCGAGTTGTCCCTCGCAACTAGGCAGGAGTCCTGACGTCGCTGAACAAACACGTGTGTGGAAGGGCCATCCCCGTCGTAACTCGAGAATATACCCCAGGTTCCCGCGGCAACTCGAGAAAACCCATGAGACTTCCCCCTCGCCGCGAGATGAGGCCCGATTCCCCTGCCCTGCGTGCAGAGCAATTCCGTGTTGCACATCACACATGAAAGGAGCCTTGATTTCCTTGATGGCACCCCAGAGAAACCCCAAGAACACTGTTTCAAGGCTACAGGGATCCTGAGGTCACTGTAGCAACACGAAAGAGCTCCGTGGACCAAAAATCAACTCGAGATGAGAGGTTAGTCCCTGGCTTCGACTCCAGAGGAATACCACCTTACCACAGGCACCTCAAGAGGAGGCTTCTCTCAGCTCTAGGTATGTGAGAGGGACCCTGAGTTTGCGGCCTCAAGTGGAATGGTCACCGCGATGCCCTCACTCGAAATAAGGCCGGATATCCCTGCAGTGACTTGAATGCAGGCTCGTCTTGCATCTCCCAAGACGAAAGGATGTCTGAATCCCCTGTGGAGACCACAGAGAAAGACCTAGTTCCCCACCTCATCGCGACCGGAGGCCTCACATCCTTTCAAAACTCCAGAGGTACGCGGAGATGAGTGCCTCCAAAGGAGACGATGCCTGACTCCTCGTGAAACTTGATAGGAGTCCCAGGATTCCTGTGGCACGTGGAAAGGGACACTTGGTCTCCCGCCTCAGCTGGAGAGGCGTCCCAATTGCCCTGCCAAGCCTCGAGGAGAATCCCGAGTTGTCCCTCGCAACTAGGCAGGAGTCCTGACGTCGCTGAACAAACACGTGTGTGGAAGGGCCATCCCCGTCGTAACTCGAGAATATACCCCAGGTTCCCGCCGCAACTCGAGAAAAACCATGAGACTTCCCCCTCGCCGCGAGATGAGGCCCGATTCCCCTGCACTGTGTGCAAAGCAATTCCCGGTTGCACATCACACATGAAAGGAGCCTTGATTTCCTTGAGGGCACTCCAGAGAAAGCCCAAGAACACTGTTTCAAGGCTAGAGGGATCCTGAGATCACTGTAGCAAGACAAAAGAGCTCCGTGGACCAAAAATCAACTCGAGATGAGAGGATAGTCCCTGGCTTCGACTCCAGAGGAATACCACCTTACCACAAGCACCTCAAGAGAAGGCTTCTCTCAGCTCTAGGTATGTGAGAGGGACCCTGAGTTTGCGGCCTCAAGTGGAATGGTCACCGCGATGCCCTGACTCGAAATAAGGCCGGATATCCCTGCAGTGACTTGAATGCAGGCTCGTCTTGCATCTCCCAAGACGAAAGGATGTCTGAATCCCCTGTGGAGACCACAGAGAAAGACCTAGTTCCCCACCTCATCGCGACCGGAGGCCTCACATCCTTTGAAAACTCCAAAGGTATGCGGAGATCAGTGCCTCCAAAGGAGACAATGCCTGACTCCTCGTGAAACTTGATAGGAGTCCCAGGCTTCCTGTGGCACGGGGATTGGGACCCTTGGTCTCCCGCCTCAGCTGGAGAGGCGTCCCAATTGCCCTGCCAAACCTCGAGGAGAATCCCGAGTTGTCCCTCGAAACTAGGCAGGAGTCCTGACGTTGCTGAACAAACACGTGTGTGTAAGGGCCATCCCCGTCTTAACTCGAGAATATACCCCAGGTTCCCGCCGCAACTCGAGAAAAACCATGAGACTTCCCCCTCGCCGCGAGATGAGGCCCGATTCCACTGCACTGCGTGCAAAGCAATTCCGTGTTGCAGATCACACATGAAAGGAGCCTTGATTTCCTTGATGGCACTCCAGAGAAACCCCAAGAAAACTGTTTCAAGGCTACAGGGATCCTGAGGTCACTGTAGCAACACAAAAGAGCTCCGTGGACCAAAAATCAACTCGAGATGAGAGGTTAGTCCCTGGCTTCGACTCCAGAGGAATACCTCCTTACCACAAGCACCTCAAGAGGAGGCTTCTCTCAGCTCTAGGTATGTGAGAGGGACCCTGAGTTTGCGGCCTCAAGTGGAATGGACACCGCGATGCCCTGACTCGAAACAAGGACAGATATCCCTGCAGGGACTTGAATGCAGGCTCGTCTTGCATCTCCCAAGACGAAAGGATGTCTGAATCCCCTGTGGAGACCACAGAGAAAGACTTAGTTCCACACCTCATCGTGACCGGAGGCCTCTCATCCTTTGAAAATTCCAGAGGTACGCAGAGATCAGTGCCTCCAAAGGAGACGATGCCTGACTCCTCGTGAAACTTGATAGGAGTCCCAGGATTCCTGTGGCACGTGGAAAGGGACACTTGGTCTCCCGCCTCAGCTGGAGAGGCGTCCCAATTGCCCTGCAAAGCCTCGAGGAGAATCCCGAGTTGTCCCTCGCAACTAGGCAGGAGTCCTGACGTCGCTGAACAAACACGTGTGTGGAAGGGCCATCCCCGTCGTAACTCGAGAATATACCCCAGGTTCCCGCCGCAACTCGAGAAAAACCATGAGACTTCCCCCTCGCCGCGAGATGAGGCCCGATTTCCCTGCACTGCATGCAAAGCAATTCCGGGTTGCACATC
This sequence comes from Cervus elaphus, assembly GCF_910594005.1. Taxonomy (NCBI): domain Eukaryota; kingdom Metazoa; phylum Chordata; class Mammalia; order Artiodactyla; family Cervidae; genus Cervus; species Cervus elaphus. Next base: position 148,220 of record NW_025316707.1, on the reverse strand, counting down.
ACACATGAAAGGAGCCTTGATTTCCTTGATGGCACTCCAGAGAAACCCCAAGAACACTGTTTCAAGGCTAGAGGGATCCTGAGGTCACTGTAGCAACACAAAAGAGCTCCGTGAACCAAAAATCAACTCGAGATGAGAGGTTAGTCCCTGGCTTCGACTCCAGAGGAATACCACCTTACCACAAGCACCTCAAGAGGAGGCTTCTCTCAGGTCTAGGTATGTGAGAGGGACCCTGAGTTTGTGGCCTCAAGTGGAATGGTCACCGCGATGCCCTGAGTCGAAATAAGGCCAGATATCCTTGCAGTGACTTGAATGCAGGCTCGTCTTGCATCTCCCAAGACGAAAGGATGTCTGAATCCCCTGTGGAGACCACAGAGAAAGACCTAGTTCCCCACCTCATCGCGACCGGAGGCCTCACATCCTTTGACAACTCCAGAGGTACGCGGAGATCAGTGCCTCCAAAGGAGACGATGCCTGACTCCTCGTGAAACTTGATAGGAGTCCCAGGATTCCTGTGGCACATGGAAAGGGAGCCTTGGTCTCCCGCCTCAGCTGGAGAGGCCTCCCAATTGCCCTGCCAAGCCTCGAGGAGAATCCCGAGTTGTCCCTCACATCTAGGTAGGAGTCCTGACGTCGCTGAAAAAACACGTGTGTGGAAGAGCCATCCCCGTCGTAACTCGAGAATATACCCCAGGTTCCCGCCGCAACTCGAGAAAAACCATGAGACTTCCCCCTCGCCGCGAGATGAGGCCCGATTTCCCTGCACTGCATGCAAAGCAATTCCGGGTTGCACATCACACATGAAAGGAGCCTTGATTTCCTTGATGGCACTCCAGAGAAACCCCAAGAACACTGTTTCAAGGCTAGAGGGATCCTGAGGTCACTGTAGCAACACAAAAGAGCTCCGTGGACCAAAAATCAACTCGAGATGAGAGGTTAGTCCCTGGCTTCGACTCCAGAGGAATACCACCTTACCACAAGCACCTCAAGAGGAGGCTTCTCTCAGGTCTAGGTATGTGAGAGGGACCCTGAGTTTGTGGCCTCAAGTGGAATGGTCACCGCGATGCCCTGAGTCGAAATAAGGCCAGATATCCTTGCAGTGACTTGAATGCAGGCTCGTCTTGCATCTCCCAAGACGAAAGGATGTCTGAATCCCCTGTGGAGACCACAGAGAAAGACCTAGTTCCCCACCTCATCGCGACCGGAGGCCTCACATCCTTTGACAACTCCAGAGGTACGCGGAGATCAGTGCCTCCAAAGGAGACGATGCCTGACTCCTTGTGAAACTTGATAGGAGTCCCAGGATTCCTGTGGCACATGGAAAGGGAGCCTTGGTCTCCCGCCTCAGCTGGAGTGGCGTCCCAGTTGCCCTGCCAAGCCTCGAGGAGAATCCCGAGTTGTCCCTCGCAACTAGGCAGGAGTCCTGACGTCGCTGAACAAACACGTGTGTGGAAGGGCCATCCCCGTCGTAACTCGAGAATATAACCCAGGATCCCGCCGCAACTCGAGAAAAACCATGAGACTTCCCCCTCGCCGTGAGATGAGGCCTGATTCCCCTGCACTTTGTGCAGAGCAATTCCGTGTTGCACATCACACATGAAAGGAGCTTTGATTTCCTTGATGGAACTCCAGAGAAACCCCAAGAACACTGTTTCAAGGCTACAGGGATCCTGAGGTCACTGTAGCAACACGAAAGAGCTCCGTGGACCAAAAATCAACTGGATATGAGATGTTACTCCCTGTCTTCGACTCCAGAGGAATACCACCTTACCACAAGCACCTCAAGAGGAGGCTTCTCTCAGCTCTAGTTATGTGAGAGGGACCCTGAGTTTGCGGTCTCAAGTGGAATGGTCACCGCCATGCCCTGACTCGAAATAAGACCAGATATCCCTGCAGTGACTTGAATGCAGGCTCGTCTTGCATCTCCCAAGACGAAAGCATGTCTGAATCCCCTGTGGAGACCACAGAGAAAGACCTAGGTCCCCACCTCATCGCGACCGGAGACCTCACATCCTTTGAAAACTCCAGAGGAACGCAGAGATCAGTGCCTCCAACGGAGACGATGCCTGACTCCTCGTGAAACTTGATAGTAGTCCCAGGATTCCTGTGGCACGTGGAAAGGGACCCTTGGTCTCCCGCCTCAGCTGGCGAGGCGTCCCAATTGCCCTGCCAAGCCTCGAGGAGAATCCCGAGTTGTCCCTCGCAACTAGGCAGGAGTCCTGACGTCGCTGAACAAACACGTGTGTGGAAGGGTCATCCCTGTCGTAACTCGAGAATATATCTCAAATTCCCGCCGCAACTCGAGAAAAACCATGAGACTTCCCCCTCGCCGCGAGATGAGGCTCGATTCCCCTGCACTGCGTGCAAAGTAATTCCGTGTTGCACATCACACATGAAAGGAGCCTTGATTTCCTTGATGGCACTCCAGGGAAACCCCAAGAACACTGTTTCAAGGCTAGAGGGATCCTGAGGTCACTGTAGCAACACGAAAGAGCTCCGTGGACCAAAAATCAACTCGAGATGAGAGGTTAGTCCCTGGCTTCGGCTCCAGAGGAATACCACCTTACCACAAGCACCTCAAGAGGAGGCTTCTCTCAGCTCTAGGTATGTGAGAGGGACCCTGAGTTTGCGGCCTCAAGTGGAATGGTCACCGCGATGCCCTGATTCGAAATAAGGCCGGATATCCCTGCAATGACTTGAATGCAGGCTCGTCTTCCATCTCCCAAGACGAAAGGATGTCTGAATCCCCTGTGGATCCCACAGAGAAAGACGTAGTTCCCCACCTCATCGCGACCGGAGGCCTCACATCCTTTCAAAACTGCAGAGGTACGCGGAGATCAGTGCCTCCAAAGGAGACGATGCCTGACTCCTCGTGAAACTTGATAGGAGTCCCAGGATTCCTGTGGCACGTGGAAAGGGACGCTTGGTCTCCCGCCTCAGCTGGAGAGGCGTCCCAATTGCCCTGCCAAGCCTCGAGGAGAATCCCGAGTTGTCCCTCGCAACTAGGCAGGAGTCCTGAGGTCGCTGAACAAACACGTGTGTGGAAGGGCCATCCCCGTCGTACCTCGAGAATATACCCCAGGTTCCCACCGCAACTCGAGAAAAACCATGAGACTTCCCCCTCGCCGCAAGATGAGGCCCGATACCCCTGCACTGCGTGCAGAGCAATTCCATGTTGCACATCCCACATGAAAGGAGCCTTGATTTCCTTGATGGCACTCCAGAGAAACCCCAAGAACACTGTTTCAAGGCTACAGGGATCCTGAGGTCACTGTAGCAACACGAAAGAGCTCCGTGGACCAAAAATCAACTCGAGATGAGAGGTTAGTCCCTGGCTTCGACTCCAGAGGAATACCACCTTACCACAAGCACCTCAAGAGGAGGCTTCTCTCATCTCTATGTATGTGAGAGGGACCCTGAGTTTGCGGCCTCAACTGGAATGGTCACCGCCATGCCCTGACTCAAAATAAGGCCAGATATCCCTGCAGTGACTTGAATGCAGGCTCGTCTTGCATCTCCCAAGACGAAAGGATGTCTGAATCCCCTGTGGAGACCACAGAGAAAGACCTAGTTCCCCACCTCATCACGACCGGAGGCTTCACATCCTTTGAAAACTCCAGAGGAACGCGGAGCTCAGGGCCTCCAAAGGAGACGATGCCTGACTCCTCGTGAAACTTGATAGGAGTCCCAGGATTCCTGTGGCACGTGGATTGGGACCCTTGGTCTCTCGCCTCAGCTGGAGAGGCGTCCCAATTGCCCTGCCTAGCCTCGAAGAGAATCCCGAGTTGTCCCTCGCAACTAGGCAGGAGTCCTGACGTCGCTGAACAAACACGTGTGTGGAAGGGCCATCCCCGTCGTAACTCGAGAATATACCCCAGGTTCCCACCGCAACTCGAGAAAAACCATGAGACTTCCCCCTCGCCGCGAGATGAGGCCCGATTCCCCTGCCCTGCGTGCAGAGCAATTCCGTGTTGCACATCACACATGAAAGGAGCCTTGATTTCCTTGATGGCACTGCAGAGAAACCCCAAGAACACTGTTTCAAGGCTAGAGGGATCCTGAGGTCACTGTAGCAACACGAAAGAGCTCCGTGGACGAAAAATCAACTCGAGATGAGAGGTTAGTCCCTGGCTTCGACTCCAGAGGAATACCACCTTACCACAAGCACCTTAAGAGGAGGCTTCTCTCAGCTCTAGGTATGTGAGAGGGACCCTGAGTTTGCGGCCTCAAGTGGAATGGTCACCGCGATGCCCTGACTCGACATAAGGCCGGATATCCCTGCAGTGACTTGAATGCAGGCTCGTCTTGCATCTCCCAAGACGAAAGGATGTCTGAATCCCCTGTGGAGACCACAGAGAAAGACCTAGTTCCCCACCTCATCGCGACCTGAGGCCTCACATCCTTTGAAAACTCCAGAGGAATGCGGAGATCAGGGCCTCCAAAGGAGACGATGCCTGACTCCTCGTCAAACTTGATAGGAGTCCCAGGATTCCGGGGGCACGTGGAAAGGGACTCTTGGTCTCCCGCCTCAGCTGGAGAGGCGTCCCAATTGCCCTGCCAAGCCTCGAGGAGAATCCCGAGTTGTCCCTCGCAACTAGGCAGGAGTCCTGACGTCGCTGAACAAACACGTGTGTGGAAGGGCCATCCCCGTCGTAACTCGAGAATATACCCCAGGTTCCCGCGGCAACTCGAGAAAACCCATGAGACTTCCCCCTCGCCGCGAGATGAGGCCCGATTCCCCTGCACTGCGTGCAGAGCAATTCCGTGTTTCACATCACACATGAAAGGAGCCTTGATTTCCTTGATGGCACCCCAGAGAAACCCCAAGAACACTGTTTCAAGGCTAGAGGGATCCTGAGGTCACTGTAGCAACACGAAAGAGCTCCGTGGACCAAAAATGAACTCGAGATGAGAGGTTAGTCCCTGGCTTCGACTCCAGAGGAATACCACCTTACCACAGGCACCTCAAGAGGAGGCTTCTCTCAGCTCTAGGTATGTGAGAGGGACCCTGAGTTTGCGGCCTCAAGTGGAATGGTCACCGCGATGCCCTCACTCGAAATAAGGCCGGATATCCCTGCAGTGACTTGAATGCAGGCTCGTCTTGCATCTCCCAAGACGAAAGGATGTCTGAATCCCCTGTGGAGACCACAGAGAAAGACCTAGTTCCCCACCTCATCGCGACCGGAGGCCTCACATCCTTTCAAAACTCCAGAGGTACGTGGAGATCAGTGCCTCCAAAGGAGACGATGCCTGACTCCTCGTGAAACTTGATAGGAGTCCCAGGATTCCTGTGGCACGTGGAAAGGGACCCTTGGTCTCCCGCCTCAGCTGGAGAGGCGTCCCAATTGCCCTGCCAAGCCTCGAGGAGAATCCCGAGTTGTCCCTCGCAACTAGGCAGGAGTCCTGACGTCGCTGAACAAACACGTGTGTGGAAGGGCCATCCCCGTCGTAACTCGAGAATATACCCCAGGTTCCCGCCGCAACTCGAGAAAAACCATGAGACTTCCCCCTCGCCGCGAGATGAGGCCCGATTCCCCTGCACTGCGTGCAGAGCAATTCCGTGTTGCACATCACACATGAAAGGAGCCTTGATTTCCTTGATGGCACTGCAGAGAAACCCCAAGAACACTGTTTCAAGGCTAGAGGGATCCTGAGGTCACTGTAGCAACACGAAAGAGCTCCGTGGACGAAAAATCAACTCGAGATGAGAGGTTAGTCCCTAGCTTCGACTCCAGAGGAATACCACCTTACCACAAGCACCTTAAGAGGAGGCTTCTCTCAGCTCTAGGTATGTGAGAGGGACCCTGAGTTTGCGGCCTCAAGTGGAATGGTCACCGCGATGCCCTGACTCGACATAAGGCCGGATATCCCTGCAGTGACTTGAATGCAGGCTCGTCTTGCATCTCCCAAGACGAAAGGATGTCTGAATCCCCTGTGGAGACCACAGAGAAAGACCTAGTTCCCCACCTCATCGCGCCCTGAGGCCTCACATCCTTTGAAAACTCCAGAGGAACGCGGAGATCAGGGCCTCCAAAGGAGACGATGCCTGACTCCTCGTCAAACTTGATAGGAGTCCCAGGATTCCGGGGGCACGTGGAAAGGGACTCTTGGTCTCCCGCCTCAGCTGGAGAGGCGTCCCAATTGCCCTGCCAAGCCTCGAGGAGAATCCCGAGTTGTCCCTCGCAACTAGGCAGGAGTCCTGACGTCGCTGAACAAACACGTGTGTGGAAGGGCCATCCCCGTCATAACTCGAGAATATACCCCAGGTTCCCGCGGCAACTCGAGAAAACCCATGAGACTTCCCCCTCGCCGCGAGATGAGGCCCGATTCCCCTGCACTGCGTGCAGAGCAATTCCGTGTTGCACATCACACATGAAAGGAGCCTTGATTTCCTTGATGGCACCCCAGAGAAACCCCAAGAACACTGTTTCAAGGCTACAGGGATCCTGAGGTCACTGTAGCAACACGAAAGAGCTCCGTGGACCAAAAATCAACTCGAGATGAGAGGTTAGTCCCTGGCTTCGACTCCAGAGGAATACCACCTTACCACAGGCACCTCAAGAGGAGGCTTCTCTCAGCTCTAGGTATGTGAGAGGGACCCTGAGTTTGCGGCCTCAAGTGGAATGGTCACCGCGATGCCCTCACTCGAAATAAGGCCGGATATCCCTGCAGTGACTTGAATGCAGGCTCGTCTTGCATCTCCCAAGACGAAAGGATGTCTGAATCCCCTGTGGAGACCACAGAGAAAGACCTAGTTCCCCACCTCATCGCGACCGGAGGCCTCACATCCTTTCAAAACTCCAGAGGTACGCGGAGATGAGTGCCTCCAAAGGAGACGATGCCTGACTCCTCGTGAAACTTGATAGGAGTCCCAGGATTCCTGTGGCACGTGGAAAGGGACACTTGGTCTCCCGCCTCAGCTGGAGAGGCGTCCCAATTGCCCTGCCAAGCCTCGAGGAGAATCCCGAGTTGTCCCTCGCAACTAGGCAGGAGTCCTGACGTCGCTGAACAAACACGTGTGTGGAAGGGCCATCCCCGTCGTAACTCGAGAATATACCCCAGGTTCCCGCCGCAACTCGAGAAAAACCATGAGACTTCCCCCTCGCCGCGAGATGAGGCCCGATTCCCCTGCACTGTGTGCAAAGCAATTCCCGGTTGCACATCACACATGAAAGGAGCCTTGATTTCCTTGAGGGCACTCCAGAGAAAGCCCAAGAACACTGTTTCAAGGCTAGAGGGATCCTGAGATCACTGTAGCAAGACAAAAGAGCTCCGTGGACCAAAAATCAACTCGAGATGAGAGGATAGTCCCTGGCTTCGACTCCAGAGGAATACCACCTTACCACAAGCACCTCAAGAGAAGGCTTCTCTCAGCTCTAGGTATGTGAGAGGGACCCTGAGTTTGCGGCCTCAAGTGGAATGGTCACCGCGATGCCCTGACTCGAAATAAGGCCGGATATCCCTGCAGTGACTTGAATGCAGGCTCGTCTTGCATCTCCCAAGACGAAAGGATGTCTGAATCCCCTGTGGAGACCACAGAGAAAGACCTAGTTCCCCACCTCATCGCGACCGGAGGCCTCACATCCTTTGAAAACTCCAAAGGTATGCGGAGATCAGTGCCTCCAAAGGAGACAATGCCTGACTCCTCGTGAAACTTGATAGGAGTCCCAGGCTTCCTGTGGCACGGGGATTGGGACCCTTGGTCTCCCGCCTCAGCTGGAGAGGCGTCCCAATTGCCCTGCCAAACCTCGAGGAGAATCCCGAGTTGTCCCTCGAAACTAGGCAGGAGTCCTGACGTTGCTGAACAAACACGTGTGTGGAAGGGCCATCCCCGTCTTAACTCGAGAATATACCCCAGGTTCCCGCCGCAACTCGAGAAAAACCATGAGACTTCCCCCTCGCCGCGAGATGAGGCCCGATTCCACTGCACTGCGTGCAAAGCAATTCCGTGTTGCAGATCACACATGAAAGGAGCCTTGATTTCCTTGATGGCACTCCAGAGAAACCCCAAGAAAACTGTTTCAAGGCTACAGGGATCCTGAGGTCACTGTAGCAACACAAAAGAGCTCCGTGGACCAAAAATCAACTCGAGATGAGAGGTTAGTCCCTGGCTTCGACTCCAGAGGAATACCTCCTTACCACAAGCACCTCAAGAGGAGGCTTCTCTCAGCTCTAGGTATGTGAGAGGGACCCTGAGTTTGCGGCCTCAAGTGGAATGGACACCGCGATGCCCTGACTCGAAACAAGGACAGATATCCCTGCAGGGACTTGAATGCAGGCTCGTCTTGCATCTCCCAAGACGAAAGGATGTCTGAATCCCCTGTGGAGACCACAGAGAAAGACTTAGTTCCACACCTCATCGTGACCGGAGGCCTCTCATCCTTTGAAAATTCCAGAGGTACGCAGAGATCAGTGCCTCCAAAGGAGACGATGCCTGACTCCTCGTGAAACTTGATAGGAGTCCCAGGATTCCTGTGGCACGTGGAAAGGGACACTTGGTCTCCCGCCTCAGCTGGAGAGGCGTCCCAATTGCCCTGCAAAGCCTCGAGGAGAATCCCGAGTTGTCCCTCGCAACTAGGCAGGAGTCCTGACGTCGCTGAACAAACACGTGTGTGGAAGGGCCATCCCCGTCGTAACTCGAGAATATACCCCAGGTTCCCGCCGCAACTCGAGAAAAACCATGAGACTTCCCCCTCGCCGCGAGATGAGGCCCGATTTCCCTGCACTGCATGCAAAGCAATTCCGGGTTGCACATCACACATGAAAGGAGCCTTGATTTCCTTGATGGCACTCCAGAGAAACCCCAAGAACACTGTTTCAAGGCTAGAGGGATCCTGAGGTCACTGTAGCAACACAAAAGAGCTCCGTGAACCAAAAATCAACTCGAGATGAGAGGTTAGTCCCTGGCTTCGACTCCAGAGGAATACCACCTTACCACAAGCACCTCAAGAGGAGGCTTCTCTCAGGTCTAGGTATGTGAGAGGGACCCTGAGTTTGTGGCCTCAAGTGGAATGGTCACCGCGATGCCCTGAGTCGAAATAAGGCCAGATATCCTTGCAGTGACTTGAATGCAGGCTCGTCTTGCATCTCCCAAGACGAAAGGATGTCTGAATCCCCTGTGGAGACCACAGAGAAAGACCTAGTTCCCCACCTCATCGCGACCGGAGGCCTCACATCCTTTGACAACTCCAGAGGTACGCGGAGATCAGTGCCTCCAAAGGAGACGATGCCTGACTCCTCGTGAAACTTGATAGGAGTCCCAGGATTCCTGTGGCACATGGAAAGGGAGCCTTGGTCTCCCGCCTCAGCTGGAGAGGCCTCCCAATTGCCCTGCCAAGCCTCGAGGAGAATCCCGAGTTGTCCCTCACATCTAGGTAGGAGTCCTGACGTCGCTGAAAAAACACGTGTGTGGAAGAGCCATCCCCGTCGTAACTCGAGAATATACCCCAGGTTCCCGCCGCAACTCGAGAAAAACCATGAGACTTCCCCCTCGCCGCGAGATGAGGCCCGATTTCCCTGCACTGCATGCAAAGCAATTCCGGGTTGCACATCACACATGAAAGGAGCCTTGATTTCCTTGATGGCACTCCAGAGAAACCCCAAGAACACTGTTTCAAGGCTAGAGGGATCCTGAGGTCACTGTAGCAACACAAAAGAGCTCCGTGGACCAAAAATCAACTCGAGATGAGAGGTTAGTCCCTGGCTTCGACTCCAGAGGAATACCACCTTACCACAAGCACCTCAAGAGGAGGCTTCTCTCAGGTCTAGGTATGTGAGAGGGACCCTGAGTTTGTGGCCTCAAGTGGAATGGTCACCGCGATGCCCTGAGTCGAAATAAGGCCAGATATCCTTGCAGTGACTTGAATGCAGGCTCGTCTTGCATCTCCCAAGACGAAAGGATGTCTGAATCCCCTGTGGAGACCACAGAGAAAGACCTAGTTCCCCACCTCATCGCGACCGGAGGCCTCACATCCTTTGACAACTCCAGAGGTACGCGGAGATCAGTGCCTCCAAAGGAGACGATGCCTGACTCCTTGTGAAACTTGATAGGAGTCCCAGGATTCCTGTGGCACATGGAAAGGGAGCCTTGGTCTCCCGCCTCAGCTGGAGAGGCCTCCCAATTGCCCTGCCAAGCCTCGAGGAGAATCCCGAGTTGTCCCTCACATCTAGGTAGGAGTCCTGACGTCGCTGAAAAAACACGTGTGTGGAAGAGCCATCCCCGTCGTAACTCGAGAATATACCCCAGGTTCCCGCCGCAACTCGAGAAAAACCATGAGACTTCCCCCTCGCCGCGAGATGAGGCCCGATTCCCCTGCACTGCGTTCAGAGCAATTCCGTGTTGCACATCACACATGAAAGGAGCCTTGAATTCCTTGATGGAACTCCAGAGAAACCCCAAGAACACTGTTTCAAGGCTAGAGGGATCCTGAGGTCACTGTAGCAACACGAAAGAACTCCGTGGACCAAAAATCAACTCGAGATGAGAGGTTCGTCCCTGGCTTCGACTCCAGAGGAATACCACCTTACCACAAGCACCTCAAGAGAAGGCTTCTCTCATCTCTTTGGATGTGAGAGGGACCCTGAGTTTGTGGCCTCAAGTGGAATGGTCACCGTGATGCCCTGACTCGAAATTAGGACGGATATCCCTGCAGTGACTTGAATGCAGGCTCGTCTTGCATCTCCCAAGATGAAAGGATGTCTGAATCCCCTGTGGGGACCACAGAGAAAGACCTAGTTCCCCACCTCATCGCGACCGGAGGCCTCACATCCTTTGAAAACTCCAGAGGTACGCGGAGATCAGTGCCTCCAAAGGAGACGATGCCTGACTCCTTGTGAAACTTGATAGGAGTCCCAGGATTCCTGTGGCATGTGGAAAGGGACCCTTGGTCTCCCGCCTCAGCTGGAGAGGCGTCCCAATTGCCCTGCCAAGCCTCGAGGAGAATCCCGAGTTGTCCCTCGCAACTAGGCAGGAGTCCTGACGTCGCTGAACAAACACGTGTGTGGAAGGGCCATCCCCGTCGTAACTCGAGAATATACCCCAGGTTCCCGCCGCAACTCGAGAAAAACCATGAGACTTCCCCCTCGCCGCGAGATGAGGCCCGATTACCCTGCACTGCGTACAGAGCAATTCCGTGTTGCACATCACACATGAAAGGAGCCTTGATTTCCTTGATGGAACTCCATAAAAACCCCAAGAACACTATTTCAAGGCTAGAGGGATCCTGAGGTCACTGTAGCAACACGAAAGACCTCCATGGACCAAAAATCAACTCGAGATGAGAGGTTACACCCTGGCTTTGACTCCAGAGGAATACCACCTTACCACAAGCACCTCAAGAGGAGGCTTCTCTCAGCTCTAAGTATGTGAGAGGGACCCTGAGTTTGCGGCCTCAAGTGGAATGGTCACCGCGATGCCCTGACTCGAAATAAGGCCAGATATCCCTGTAGTGACTTGAATGCAGGCTCGTCTTGCATCTCCCAAGACGAAAGGATGTCTGAATGCCTTGTGGAGACCACAGAAAAAGACCTAGTTTCCCACCTCACCGCAACCGGAGGCCTCACATCCTTTGAAAACTCCAGAGGTACGCGGAGATCAGTGCCTCCAAAGGAGACGATGCCTGACTCCTCGTGAAACTTGATAGGAGTCCCAGGATTCCTGTGGCACGTGGAAAGGGACCCTTGGTCTCCCGCCTCAGCTGGAGAGGCGTCCCAATTGCCCTGCCAAGCCTCGAGGAGAATCCAGAGTTGTCCCTTGCAACTAGGCAGGAGTCCTGACGTCGCTGAACAAACACGTGTGTGGAAGGGCCATCCCCGTCGTACCTCGAGAATATACCCCAGGTTCCCGCCGCAACTCGAGAAAAACCATGAGACTTCCCCCTCGCCGCGAGATGAAGCCCGATTCCCCTGCACTGCGTGCCAAGCAATTCCGTGTTGCACATCATACATGAAAGGAGCCTTGATTTCCTTGATGGCACTCCAGAGAAACCCCAAGAACACTGTTTCAAGGCTAGAGGGATCCTGAGGGCACTGTAGCAACACGAAAGAGCTCCGTGGACCAAAAATCAACTCGAGATGAGAGGTTAGTCCCTGGCTTCGACTCCAGAGGAATACCACCTTACCACAAGCACCTCAAGAGAAGGCTTCTCTCATCTCTATGGATGTGAGAGGGACCCTGAGTTTGTGGCCTCAAGTGGAATGGTCACCGTGATGCCCTGACTCGACATTAGGACGGATATCCCTGCAGTGACTTGAATGCAGCCTCGTCTTGCATCTCCCAAGATGAAAGGATGTCTGAATCCCCTGTGGGGACCACAGAGAAAGACCTAGTTCCCCACCTCATCGCGACCGAAGGCCTCACATCCTTTGAAAACTCCAGAGGTACGCGGAGATCAGTGCCTCCAAAGGAGACGATGCCTGACTCCTCGTGAAACTTGATAGGAGTCCCAGGATTCCTGTGGCATGTGGAAAGGGACCCTTGGTCTCCCGCCTCAGCTGGAGAGGCGTCCCAATTGCCCTGCCAAGCCTCGAGGAGAATCCCGAGTTGTCCCTCGCAACTAGGCAGGAGTCCTGACGTCGCTGAACAAACACGTGTGTGGAAGGGCCATCCCCGTCGTAACTCGAGAATATACCCCAGGTTCCCGCCGCAACTCGAGAAAAACCATGAGACTTCCCCCTAGCCGCGAGATGAGGCCCGATTACCCTGCACTGCGTACAGAGCAATTCCGTGTTGCACATCACACATGAAAGGAGCCTTGATTTCCTTGATGGAACTCCATAAAAACCCCAAGAACACTATTTCAAGGCTAGAGGGATCCTGAGGTCACTGTAGCAACACAAAAGACCTCCGTGGACCAAAAATCAACTCGAGATGAGAGGTTAGACCCTGGCTTTGACTCCAGAGGAATACCACCTTACCACAAGCACCTCAAGAGGAGGCTTCTCTCAGCTCTAGGTATGTGAGAGGGACCCTGAGTGTGCGGCCTGAAGTGGAATGGTCACCGCGATGCCCTGACTCGAAATAAGGCCAGATATCCCTGTAGTGACTTGAATGCAGGCTCGTCTTGCATCTCCCAAGACGAAAGGATGTCTGAATGCCTTGTGGAGACCACAGAAAAAGACCTAGTTTCCCACCTCACCGCAACCGGAGGCCTCACATCCTTTGAAAACTCCAGAGGTACGCGGAGATCAGTGCCTCCAAAGGAGACGATGCCTGACTCCTCGTGAAACTTGATAGGAGTCCCAGGATTCCTGTGGCACGTGGAAAGGGACCCTTGGTCTCCCACCTCAGCTGGAGAGGCGTCCCAATTGCCCTGCCAAGCCTCGAGGAGAATCCAGAGTTGTCCCTTGCAACTAGGCAGGAGTCCTGACGTCGCTGAACAAACACGTGTGTGGAAGGGCCATCCCCGTCGTAACTCGAGAATATACCCCAGGTTCCCGCCGCAACTCGAGAAAAACCATGAAACTTCCCCCTCGCCGCGAGATGAAGCCCGATTCCCCTGCACTGCGTGCCAAGCAATTCCGTGTTGCACATCATACATGAAAGGAGCCTTGATTTCCTTCATGGCACTCCAGAGAAACCCCAAGAACACTGTTTCAAGGCTGGAGGGATCCTGAGGTCACTGTAGCAACACGAAAGAGCTCCGTGGACCAAAAATCAACTCGAGATGAGAGGTTAGTCCCTGGCTTCGACTCCAGAGGAATACCACCTTACCACAAGCACCTCAAGAGGAGGCTTCTCTCAGCTCTAGGTATGTGAGAGGGACCCTGAGTTTGCGGCCTCAAGTGGAATGGTCACCGCCATGCCCTGACTCGAAATAAGGCCGGATATCCCTGCAGTGACTTGAATGCAGGCTCGTCTTGCATCTCCCAAGACGAAAGGATGTCTGAATCCCCTGTGGAGACCACAGAGAAAGACCTAGTTCCCCACCTCATCGCGACCGGAGGCCTCACATCCTTTGAAAACTCCAGAGGAACGCGGAGATCAGTGCCTCCAAAGGAGACGATGCCTGACTCCTCGTGAAAATTGATAGGAGTCCCAGGATTCCTGTGGCACGGAGATTGGGACCCTTGGTCTCCCGCCTCAGCTGGAGAGGCGTCCCAATTGCCCTGCCTAGCCTCAAAGAGAATCCCGAATTGTCCATCGCAACGAGGCAGGAGTCCTGACGTCGCTGAACAAACACGTGTGTGGAAGGGCCGTCCCCGTCGTAACTCGAGAATATACCCCAGGTTCCCGCCGCAACTCGAGAAAAACCATGAGACTTCCCCCTCGCCGCGAGATGAGGCCCGATTCCCCTGCACTGTGTGCAGAGCAATTCCGTGTTGCACATCACACATGAAAGGAGCCTTGATTTACTTGATGGCACTCCAGAGAAACCCCAAGAACACTGTTTCAAGGCTAGAGGGATCCTGAGGTCACTGTAGCAACACGAAAGAGCTCCGTGGACCAAAAATCAACTCGAGATGAGAGGTTAGTCCCTGGCTTCGACGCCAGAGGAATACCACCTTACCACAAGCACCTCAAGAGGAGGCTTCTCTCAGCTCTAGGTATGTGAGAGGGACCCTGAGTTTGCGGCCTCAACTGTAATGGACACCGCGATGCCCTGACTCGAAATAAGGCCGGATATCCCTGCAGTGACTGGAATGCAGACTCGTCTTGCATCTCCCAAGATGAAAGGATGTCTGAATCCCGTGTGGAGACCACAGAGAAAGACCTAGTTCCCCACCTCATCGCGACCGGAGGCCTCACATCCTTTGAAAACTCCAGAGGAACGCGGAGATCAGTGCCTCCAAAGGAGACGATGCCTGACTCCTCGTGAAACTTGATAGGAGTCCCAGGATTCCTGTGGCACGTGGAAAGGGACCCTTGGTCACCCGCCTCAGCTGGAGAGGCGTCCCAATTGCCCTGCCAAGCCTCGAGGAGAATCCCGAGGTGTCCCTCGCAACTAGGCAGGAGTCATGACGTCGCTGAACAAACACGTGTGTGGAAGGACCATCCCCGTCGTAACTCGAGAATATACCGCAGGTTCCCGCCGCAACTGGAGAAAAACCATGAGACTTCCCCTTCGCTGCCAGATGAGGCCCGATTCCCCTGCACTGCGTGCAGAGCAATTCCGTGTTGCACATCACAGATGAAAGGAGCCTTGATTTCCTTGATGGCACTCCAGAGAAACCCCAAGAACACTGTTTCAAGTCTGGAGGGATCCTGAGGTCACTGTAGCAACACGAAAGAGCTCCGTGGACCAAAAATCAACTCGAGATGAGAGGTTAGTCCCTGGCGTCGACTCCAGAGGAATACCACCTTACCACAATCACCTCAAGAGGAGGCTTCTCTCAGCTCTAGGTATGTGAGAGGGACCCTGAGTTTGCGGCCTCAAGTGGAATGGTCACCGCCATGCCCTGACTCGAAATAAGGCCGGATATCCCTGCAGTGACTTGAATGCAGGCTCGTCTTGCATCTCCCAAGACGAAAGGATGTCTGAATCCCCTGTGGAGACCACAGAGAAAGACCTAGTTCCCCACCTCATCGCGACCGGAGGCCTCACATCCTTTGAAAACTCCAGAGGAACGCGGAGATCAGTGCCTCCAAAGGAGACGATGCCTGACTCCTCGTGAAAATTGATAGGAGTCCCAGGATTCCTGTGGCACGGAGATTGGGACCCTTGGTCTCCCGCCTCAGCTGGAGAGGCGTCCCAATTGCCCTGCCTAGCCTCAAAGAGAATCCCGAATTGTCCATCGCAACGAGGCAGGAGTCCTGACGTCGCTGAACAAACACGTGTGTGGAAGGGCCGTCCCCGTCGTAACTCGAGAATATACCCCAGGTTCCCGCCGCAACTCGAGAAAAACCATGAGACTTCCCCCTCGCCGCGAGATGAGGCCCGATTCCCCTGCACTGTGTGCAGAGCAATTCCGTGTTGCACATCACACATGAAAGGAGCCTTGATTTACTTGATGGCACTCCAGAGAAACCCCAAGAACACTGTTTCAAGGCTAGAGGGATCCTGAGGTCACTGTAGCAACACGAAAGAGCTCCGTGGACCAAAAATCAACTCGAGATGAGAGGTTAGTCCCTGGCTTCGACGCCAGAGGAATACCACCTTACCACAAGCACCTCAAGAGGAGGCTTCTCTCAGCTCTAGGTATGTGAGAGGGACCCTGAGTTTGCGGCCTCAACTGTAATGGACACCGCGATGCCCTGACTCGAAATAAGGCCGGATATCCCTGCAGTGACGGGAATGCAGACTCGTCTTGCATCTCCCAAGATGAAAGGATGTCTGAATCCCGTGTGGAGACCACAGAGAAAGACCTAGTTCCCCACCTCATCGCGACCGGAGGCCTCACATCCTTTGAAAACTCCAGAGGAACCCGGAGATCAGTGCCTCCAAAGGAGACGATGCCTGACTCCTCGTGAAACTTGATAGGAGTCCCAGGATTCCTGTGGCACGTGGAAAGGGACCCTTGGTCACCCGCCTCAGCTGGAGAGGCGTCCCAATTGCCCTGCCAAGCCTCGAGGAGAATCCCGAGGTGTCCCTCGCAACTAGGCAGGAGTCATGACGTCGCTGAACAAACACGTGTGTGGAAGGACCATCCCCGTCGTAACTCGAGAATATACCCCAGGTTCCCGCCGCAACTGGAGAAAAACCATGAGACTTCCCCTTCGCTGCCAGATGAGGCCCGATTCCCCTGCACTGCGTGCAAAGCAATTCCGGGTTGCAAATCACACATGAAAGGAGCCTTGAATTCCTTGATGGAACTCCAGAGAAACCCCAAGAACACTGTTTCAAGGCTAGAGGGATCCTGAAGTCACTGTAGCAACACGAAAGAGCTCCGTGGACCAAAAATCAACTCGAGATGAGAGGTTAGTCCCTGGCTTTGACTCCAGAGGAATACCACCTTACCACAAGCACCTCAAGAGGAGGCTTCTCTCAGCTCTAGGTATGTGAGAGGGACCCTGAGTGTGCGGCCTGAAGTGGAATGGTCACCGCGATGCCCTGACTCGAAATAAGGCCAGATATCCCTGTAGTGACTTGAATGCAGGCTCGTCTTGCATCTCCCAAGACGAATGGATGTCTGAATGCCTTGTGGAGACCACAGAAAAAGACCTAGTTTCCCACCTCACTGCAACCGGAGGCCTCACATCCTTTGAAAACTCCAGAGGTACGCGGAGATCAGTGCCTCCAAAGGAGACGATGCCTGACTCCTCGTGAAACTTGATAGGAGTCCCAGGATTCCTGTGGCACGTGGAAAGGGACCCTTGGTCTCCCACCTCAGCTGGAGAGGCGTCCCAATTGCCCTGCCAAGCCTCGAGGAGAATCCTGAGTTGTCCCTTGCAACTAGGCAGGAGTCCTGACGCCGCTGAACAAACACGTGTGTGGAAGGGCCATCCCCGTCGTAACTCGAGAATATACCCCAGGTTCCCGCCGCAACTCGAGAAAAACCATGAGACTTCCCCCTCGCCGCGAGATGAAGCCCGATTCCCCTGCACTGCGTGCCAAGCAATTCCGTGTTGCACATCACACATGAAAGGAGCCTTGATTTCCTTCATGGCACTCCAGAGAAACCCCAAGAACACTGTTTCAAGGCTAGAGGGATCCTGAGGTCACTGTAGCAACACGAAAGAACTCCGTGAACCAAAAATCAACTCGAGATGAGAGGTTAGTCCCTGGCTTCGACTCCAGAGGAATACCACCTTACCACAAGCACCTCAAGAGGAGGCTTCTCTCAGCTCTAGGTATGTGAGAGGGACCCTGAGTTTGCGGCCTCAAGTGGAATGGTCACCGCGATGCCCTGACTCGAAATAAGGCCAGATATCCCTGCAGTGACTTGAATGCAGGCTCGTCTTGCATCTCCCAAGACGAAAGGATGTCTGAATCCCCTGTGGAGACCACAGAGAAAGACCTAGTCCCCCACCTCATCGCGCCCGGAGGCCTCACCTCCTTTGAAAACTCCAGAGGAACGCGGAGATCAGTGCCTCCAAAGGAGACGATGCCTGACTCCTCGTGAAACTTGAAAGGAGTCTCAGGATTCCTGTGGCTCGTGGAAAGGGACCCTTGGTCTCCCGCCTCAGCTGGAGAGGCGTCCCAATTGCCCTGCCAAGCCTCGAGGAGAATCCCGAGTTGTCCCTCGCAACTAGGCAGGAGTCATGACGTCGCTGAACAAACACGTGTTTGGAAGGGCCATCCCCGTCGTAACTCGAGAATATACCCCAGGTTCCCGCCGCAACTCGAGAAAAACCATGAGACTTCCCCCTCGCTGCGAGATGAGGCCCGATTCCCCTGCACTGCGTGCAAAGCAATTCCGTGTTGCACATCACACATGAAAGGAGCCTTGATTTCCTTGATGGCACTCCAGAGAAACCCCAAGAACACTGTTTCAAGGCTGGAGGGATCCTGAGGTCACTGTAGCAACACGAAAGAGCTCCGTGGACCAAAAATCAACTCGAGATGAGAGGTTAGTCCCTGGCGTCGATTCCAGAGGAATACCACCTTACCACAAGCACCTCAAGAGGACGCTTCTCTCAGCTCTAGGTATGTGAGAGGGACCCTGAGTTTGCGGCCTCAAGTGGAATGGCCACCGCCATGCCCTGACTCGAAATAAGGCCAGATATCCCTGCAGTGACTTGAATGCAGGCTCGTCTTGCATCTCCCAAGACGAAAGGATGTCTGAATCCCCTGTGGAGACCACAGAGAAAGAACTAGTCTCCCACCTCATCGCGACCGGAGGCCTCACATCCTTTGAAAACTCCAGAGGAACGCGGAGATCAGTGCCTCCAAAGGAGACGATGCCTGACTCCTCGTGAAACTTGATAGGAGTCCCAGGATTCCTGTGGCACGTGGAAAGGGACCCTTGGTCTCCCGCCTCAGCTGGAGAGGCGTCCCAATTGCCCTGCCAATCCTCAAGGAGAATCCCGAGTTGTCCCTCGCAACTAGGCAGGAGTCCTGACGTCGCTGAACAAACACGTGTGTGGAAGGACCATCCCCGTCGTAACTCGAGAATATACCCCAGGTTCCCGCCGCAACTCGAGAAAAACCATGAGACTTCCCCTTCGCTGCGAGATGAGGCCCGATTCCCCTGCACTGCGTGCAAAGCAATTCCGTGTTGCACATCACACATGAAAGGAGCCTTGATTTCCTTGATGGCACCCCAGAGAAACCCCAAGAACACTGTTTCAAGTCTGGAGGGATCCTGAGTTCACTGTAGCAACAAGAAAGAGCTCCGTGGACCAAAAATCAACTCGAGATGAGAGGTTAGTCCCTGGCGTCGACTCCAGAGGAATACCACCTTACCACAAGCACCTCAAGAGGAGGCTTCTCTCAGCTCTAGGTATGTGAGAGGGACCCTGAGTTTGCGGCCTCAAGTGGAATGGTCACCGCCATGCCCTGACTCGAAATAAGGCGGGATATCCCTGCAGTGACTTGAATGCAGGCTCGTCTTGCATCTCCCAAGACGAATGGATGTCTGAATGCCTTGTGGAGACCACAGAAAAAGACCTAGTTTCCCACCTCACCGCAACCGGAGGCCTCACATCCTTTGAAAACTCCAGAGGTACGCGGAGATCAGTGCCTCCAAAGGAGACGATGCCTGACTCCTCGTGAAACTTGATAGGAGTCCCAGGATTCCGGGGGCACGTGGAAAGGGACTCTTGGTCTCCCGCCTCAGCTGGAGAGGCGTCCCAATTGCCCTGCCAAGCCTCGAGGAGAATCCCGAGTTGTCCCTCGCAACTAGGCAGGAGTCCTGACGTCGCTGAACAAACACGTGTGTGGAAGGGCCATCCCCGTCATAACTCGAGAATATACCCCAGGTTCCCGCGGCAACTCGAGAAAACCCATGAGACTTCCCCCTCGCCGCGAGATGAGGCCCGATTCCCCTGCACTGCGTGCAGAGCAATTCCGTGTTGCACATCACACATGAAAGGAGCCTTGATTTCCTTGATGGCACCCCAGAGAAACCCCAAGAACACTGTTTCAAGGCTACAGGGATCCTGAGGTCACTGTAGCAACACGAAAGAGCTCCGTGGACCAAAAATCAACTCGAGATGAGAGGTTAGTCCCTGGCTTCGACTCCAGAGGAATACCACCTTACCACAGGCACCTCAAGAGGAGGCTTCTCTCAGCTCTAGGTATGTGAGAGGGACCCTGAGTTTGCGGCCTCAAGTGGAATGGTCACCGCGATGCCCTCACTCGAAATAAGGCCGGATATCCCTGCAGTGACTTGAATGCAGGCTCGTCTTGCATCTCCCAAGACGAAAGGATGTCTGAATCCCCTGTGGAGACCACAGAGAAAGACCTAGTTCCCCACCTCATCGCGACCGGAGGCCTCACATCCTTTCAAAACTCCAGAGGTACGCGGAGATGAGTGCCTCCAAAGGAGACGATGCCTGACTCCTCGTGAAACTTGATAGGAGTCCCAGGATTCCTGTGGCACGTGGAAAGGGACACTTGGTCTCCCGCCTCAGCTGGAGAGGCGTCCCAATTGCCCTGCCAAGCCTCGAGGAGAATCCCGAGTTGTCCCTCGCAACTAGGCAGGAGTCCTGACGTCGCTGAACAAACACGTGTGTGGAAGGGCCATCCCCGTCGTAACTCGAGAATATACCCCAGGTTCCCGCCGCAACTCGAGAAAAACCATGAGACTTCCCCCTCGCCGCGAGATGAGGCCCGATTCCCCTGCACTGTGTGCAAAGCAATTCCCGGTTGCACATCACACATGAAAGGAGCCTTGATTTCCTTGAGGGCACTCCAGAGAAAGCCCAAGAACACTGTTTCAAGGCTAGAGGGATCCTGAGATCACTGTAGCAAGACAAAAGAGCTCCGTGGACCAAAAATCAACTCGAGATGAGAGGATAGTCCCTGGCTTCGACTCCAGAGGAATACCACCTTACCACAAGCACCTCAAGAGAAGGCTTCTCTCAGCTCTAGGTATGTGAGAGGGACCCTCAGTTTGCGGCCTCAAGTGGAATGGTCACCGCGATGCCCTGACTCGAAATAAGGCCGGATATCCCTGCAGTGACTTGAATGCAGGCTCGTCTTGCATCTCCCAAGACGAAAGGATGTCTGAATCCCCTGTGGAGACCACAGAGAAAGACCTAGTTCCCCACCTCATCGCGACCGGAGGCCTCACATCCTTTGAAAACTCCAAAGGTATGCGGAGATCAGTGCCTCCAAAGGAGACAATGCCTGACTCCTCGTGAAACTTGATAGGAGTCCCAGGCTTCCTGTGGCACGGGGATTGGGACCCTTGGTCTCCCGCCTCAGCTGGAGAGGCGTCCCAATTGCCCTGCCAAACCTCGAGGAGAATCCCGAGTTGTCCCTCGAAACTAGGCAGGAGTCCTGACGTTGCTGAACAAACACGTGTGTGGAAGGGCCATCCCCGTCTTAACTCGAGAATATACCCCAGGTTCCCGCCGCAACTCGAGAAAAACCATGAGACTTCCCCCTCGCCGCGAGATGAGGCCCGATTCCACTGCACTGCGTGCAAAGCAATTCCGTGTTGCAGATCACACATGAAAGGAGCCTTGATTTCCTTGATGGCACTCCAGAGAAACCCCAAGAAAACTGTTTCAAGGCTACAGGGATCCTGAGGTCACTGTAGCAACACAAAAGAGCTCCGTGGACCAAAAATCAACTCGAGATGAGAGGTTAGTCCCTGGCTTCGACTCCAGAGGAATACCTCCTTACCACAAGCACCTCAAGAGGAGGCTTCTCTCAGCTCTAGGTATGTGAGAGGGACCCTGAGTTTGCGGCCTCAAGTGGAATGGACAACGCGATGCCCTGACTCGAAACAAGGACAGATATCCCTGCAGGGACTTGAATGCAGGCTCGTCTTGCATCTCCCAAGACGAAAGGATGTCTGAATCCCCTGTGGAGACCACAGAGAAAGACTTAGTTCCACACCTCATCGTGACCGGAGGCCTCTCATCCTTTGAAAATTCCAGAGGTACGCAGAGATCAGTGCCTCCAAAGGAGACGATGCCTGACTCCTCGTGAAACTTGATAGGAGTCCCAGGATTCCTGTGGCACGTGGAAAGGGACACTTGGTCTCCCGCCTCAGCTGGAGAGGCGTCCCAATTGCCCTGCAAAGCCTCGAGGAGAATCCCGAGTTGTCCCTCGCAACTAGGCAGGAGTTCTGACGTCGCTGAACAAACACGTGTGTGGAAGGGCCATCCCCGTCGTAACTCGAGAATATACCCCAGGTTCCCGCCGCAACTCGAGAAAAACCATGAGACTTCCCCCTCGCCGCGAGATGAGGCCCGATTTCCCTGCACTGCATGCAAAGCAATTCCGGGTTGCACATCACACATGAAAGGAGCCTTGATTTCCTTGATGGCACTCCAGAGAAACCCCAAGAACACTGTTTCAAGGCTAGAGGGATCCTGAGGTCACAGTAGCAACACAAAAGAGCTCCGTGAACCAAAAATCAACTCGAGATGAGAGGTTAGTCCCTGGCTTCGACTCCAGAGGAATACCACCTTACCACAAGCACCTCAAGAGGAGGCTTCTCTCAGGTCTAGGTATGTGAGAGGGACCCTGAGTTTGTGGCCTCAAGTGGAATGGTCACCGCGATGCCCTGAGTCGAAATAAGGCCAGATATCCTTGCAGTGACTTGAATGCAGGCTCGTCTTGCATCTCCCAAGACGAAAGGATGTCTGAATCCCCTGTGGAGACCACAGAGAAAGACCTAGTTCCCCACCTCATCGCGACCGGAGGCCTCACATCCTTTGACAACTCCAGAGGTACGCGGAGATCAGTGCCTCCAAAGGAGACGATGCCTGACTCCTCGTGAAACTTGATAGGAGTCCCAGGATTCCTGTGGCACATGGAAAGGGAGCCTTGGTCTCCCGCCTCAGCTGGAGAGGCCTCCCAATTGCCCTGCCAAGCCTCGAGGAGAATCCCGAGTTGTCCCTCACATCTAGGTAGGAGTCCTGACGTCGCTGAAAAAACACGTGTGTGGAAGAGCCATCCCCGTCGTAACTCGAGAATATACCCCAGGTTCCCGCCGCAACTCGAGAAAAACCATGAGACTTCCCCCTCGCCGCGAGATGAGGCCCGATTTCCCTGCACTGCATGCAAAGCAATTCCGGGTTGCACATCACACATGAAAGGAGCCTTGATTTCCTTGATGGCACTCCAGAGAAACCCCAAGAACACTGTTTCAAGGCTAGAGGGATCCTGAGGTCACTGTAGCAACACAAAAGAGCTCCGTGGACCAAAAATCAACTCGAGATGAGAGGTTAGTCCCTGGCTTCGACTCCAGAGGAATACCACCTTACCACAAGCACCTCAAGAGGAGGCTTCTCTCAGGTCTAGGTATGTGAGAGGGACCCTGAGTTTGTGGCCTCAAGTGGAATGGTCACCGCGATGCCCTGAGTCGAAATAAGGCCAGATATCCTTGCAGTGACTTGAATGCAGGCTCGTCTTGCATCTCCCAAGACGAAAGGATGTCTGAATCCCCTGTGGAGACCACAGAGAAAGACCTAGTTCCCCACCTCATCGCGACCGGAGGCCTCACATCCTTTGACAACTCCAGAGGTACGCGGAGATCAGTGCCTCCAAAGGAGACGATGCCTGACTCCTTGTGAAACTTGATAGGAGTCCCAGGATTCCTGTGGCACATGGAAAGGGAGCCTTGGTCTCCCGCCTCAGCTGGAGAGGCCTCCCAATTGCCCTGCCAAGCCTCGAGGAGAATCCCGAGTTGTCCCTCACATCTAGGTAGGAGTCCTGACGTCGCTGAAAAAACACGTGTGTGGAAGAGCCATCCCCGTCGTAACTCGAGAATATACCCCAGGTTCCCGCCGCAACTCGAGAAAAACCATGAGACTTCCCCCTCGCCGCGAGATGAGGCCCGATTCCCCTGCACTGCGTTCAGAGCAATTCCGTGTTGCACATCACACATGAAAGGAGCCTTGAATTCCTTGATGGAACTCCAGAGAAACCCCAAGAACACTGTTTCAAGGCTAGAGGGATCCTGAGGTCACTGTAGCAACACGAAAGAACTCCGTGGACCAAAAATCAACTCGAGATGAGAGGTTCGTCCCTGGCTTCGACTCCAGAGGAATACCACCTTACCACAAGCACCTCAAGAGAAGGCTTCTCTCATCTCTTTGGATGTGAGAGGGACCCTGAGTTTGTGGCCTCAAGTGGAATGGTCACCGTGATGCCCTGACTCGAAATTAGGACGGATATCCCTGCAGTGACTTGAATGCAGGCTCGTCTTGCATCTCCCAAGATAAAAGGATGTCTGAATCCCCTGTGGGGACCACAGAGAAAGACCTAGTTCCCCACCTCATCGCGACCGGAGGCCTCACATCCTTTGAAAACTCCAGAGGTACGCGGAGATCAGTGCCTCCAAAGGAGACGATGCCTGACTCCTTGTGAAACTTGATAGGAGTCCCAGGATTCCTGTGGCATGTGGAAAGGGACCCTTGGTCTCCCGCCTCAGCTGGAGAGGCGTCCCAATTGCCCTGCCAAGCCTCGAGGAGAATCCCGAGTTGTCCCTCGCAACTAGGCAGGAGTCCTGACGTCGCTGAACAAACACGTGTGTGGAAGGGCCATCCCCGTCGTAACTCGAGAATATACCCCAGGTTCCCGCCGCAACTCGAGAAAAACCATGAGACTTCCCCCTCGCCGGGAGATGAGGCCCGATTACCCTGCACTGCGTACAGAGCAATTCCGTGTTGCACATCACACATGAAAGGAGCCTTGATTTCCTTGATGGAACTCCATAAAAACCCCAAGAACACTATTTCAAGGCTAGAGGGATCCTGAGGTCACTGTAGCAACACGAAAGACCTCCGTGGACCAAAAATCAACTCGAGATGAGAGGTTAGACCCTGGCTTTGACTCCAGAGGAATACCACCTTACCACAAGCACCTCAAGAGGAGGCTTCTCTCAGCTCTAGGTATGTGAGAGGGACCCTGAGTTTGCGGCCTCAAGTGGAATGGTCACCGCGATGCCCTGACTCGAAATAAGGCCAGATATCCCTGTAGTGACTTGAATGCAGGCTCGTCTTGCATCTCCCAAGACGAAAGGATGTCTGAATGCCTTGTGGAGACCACAGAAAAAGACCTAGTTTCCCACCTCACCGCAACCGGAGGCCTCACATCCTTTGAAAACTCCAGAGGTACGCGGAGATCAGTGCCTCCAAAGGAGACGATGCCTGACTCCTCGTGAAACTTGATAGGAGTCCCAGGATTCCTGTGGCACGTGGAAAGGGACCCTTGGTCTCCCGCCTCAGCTGGAGAGGCGTCCCAATTGCCCTGCCAAGCCTCGAGGAGAATCCAGAGTTGTCCCTTGCAACTAGGCAGGAGTCCTGACGTCGCTGAACAAACACGTGTGTGGAAGGGCCATCCCCGTCGTACCTCGAGAATATACCCCAGGTTCCCGCCGCAACTCGAGAAAAACCATGAGACTTCCCCCTCGCCGCGAGATGAAGCCCGATTCCCCTGCACTGCGTGCCAAGCAATTCCGTGTTGCACATCATACATGAAAGGAGCCTTGATTTCCTTGATGGCACTCCAGAGAAACCCCAAGAACACTGTTTCAAGGCTAGAGGGATCCTGAGGGCACTGTAGCAACACGAAAGAGCTCCGTGGACCAAAAATCAACTCGAGATGAGAGGTTAGTCCCTGGCTTCGACTCCAGAGGAATACCACCTTACCACAAGCACCTCAAGAGAAGGCTTCTCTCATCTCTATGGATGTGAGAGGGACCCTGAGTTTGTGGCCTGAAGTGGAATGGTCACCGTGATGCCCTGACTTGACATTAGGACGGATATCCCTGCAGTGACTTGAATGCAGCCTCGTCTTGCATCTCCCAAGATGAAAGGATGTCTGAATCCCCTGTGGGGACCACAGAGAAAGACCTAGTTCCCCACCTCATCGCGACCGAAGGCCTCACATCCTTTGAAAACTCCAGAGGTAGGCGGAGATCAGTGCCTCCAAAGGAGACGATGCCTGACTCCTCGTGAAACTTGATAGGAGTCCCAGGATTCCTGTGGCATGTGGAAAGGGACCCTTGGTCTCCCGCCTCAGCTGGAGAGGCGTCCCAATTGCCCTGCCAAGCCTCGAGGAGAATCCCGAGTTGTCCCTCGCAACTAGGCAGGAGTCCTGACGTCGCTGAACAAACACGTGTGTGGAAGGGCCATCCCCGTCGTAACTCGAGAATATACCCCAGGTTCCCGCCGCAACTCGAGAAAAACCATGAAACTTCCCCCTCGCCGCGAGATGAAGCCCGATTCCCCTGCACTGCGTGCCAAGCAATTCCGTGTTGCACATCATACATGAAAGGAGCCTTGATTTCCTTCATGGCACTCCAGAGAAACCCCAAGAACACTGTTTCAAGGCTGGAGGGATCCTGAGGTCACTGTAGCAACACGAAAGAGCTCCGTGGACCAAAAATCAACTCGAGATGAGAGGTTAGTCCCTGGCTTCGACTCCAGAGGAATACCACCTTACCACAAGCACCTCAAGAGGAGGCTTCTCTCAGCTCTAGGTATGTGAGAGGGACCCTGAGTTTGCGGCCTCAAGTGGAATGGTCACCGCCATGCCCTGACTCGAAATAAGGCCGGATATCCCTGCAGTGACTTGAATGCAGGCTCGTCTTGCATCTCCCAAGACGAAAGGATGTCTGAATCCCCTGTGGAGACCACAGAGAAAGACCTAGTTCCCCACCTCATCGCGACCGGAGGCCTCACATCCTTTGAAAACTCCAGAGGAACGCGGAGATCAGTGCCTCCAAAGGAGACGATGCCTGACTCCTCGTGAAAATTGATAGGAGCCCCAGGATTCCTGTGGCACGGAGATTGGGACCCTTGGTCTCCCGCCTCAGCTGGAGAGGCGTCCCAATTGCCCTGCCTAGCCTCAAAGAGAATCCCGAATTGTCCATCGCAACGAGGCAGGAGTCCTGACGTCGCTGAACAAACACGTGTGTGGAAGGGCCGTCCCCGTCGTAACTCGAGAATATACCCCAGGTTCCCGCCGCAACTCGAGAAAAACCATGAGACTTCCCCCTCGCCGCGAGATGAGGCCCGATTCCCCTGCACTGTGTGCAGAGCAATTCCGTGTTGCACATCACACATGAAAGGAGCCTTGATTTACTTGATGGCACTCCAGAGAAACCCCAAGAACACTGTTTCAAGGCTAGAGGGATCCTGAGGTCACTGTAGCAACACGAAAGAGCTCCGTGGACCAAAAATCAACTCGAGATGAGAGGTTAGTCCCTGGCTTCGACGCCAGAGGAATACCACCTTACCACAAGCACCTCAAGAGGAGGCTTCTCTCAGCTCTAGGTATGTGAGAGGGACCCTGAGTTTGCGGCCTCAACTGTAATGGACACCGCGATGCCCTGACTCGAAATAAGGCCGGATATCCCTGCAGTGACTGGAATGCAGACTCGTCTTGCATCTCCCAAGATGAAAGGATGTCTGAATCCCGTGTGGAGACCACAGAGAAAGACCTAGTTCCCCACCTCATCGCGACCGGAGGCCTCACATCCTTTGAAAACTCCAGAGGAACGCGGAGATCAGTGCCTCCAAAGGAGACGATGCCTGACTCCTCGTGAAACTTGATAGGAGTCCCAGGATTCCTGTGGCACGTGGAAAGGGACCCTTGGTCACCCGCCTCAGCTGGAGAGGCGTCCCAATTGCCCTGCCAAGCCTCGAGGAGAATCCCGAGGTGTCCCTCGCAACTAGGCAGGAGTCATGACGTCGCTGAACAAACACGTGTGTGGAAGGACCATCCCCGTCGTAACTCGAGAATATACCGCAGGTTCCCGCCGCAACTGGAGAAAAACCATGAGACTTCCCCTTCGCTGCCAGATGAGGCCCGATTCCCCTGCACTGCGTGCAGAGCAATTCCGTGTTGCACATCACAGATGAAAGGAGCCTTGATTTCCTTGATGGCACTCCAGAGAAACCCCAAGAACACTGTTTCAAGTCTGGAGGGATCCTGAGGTCACTGTAGCAACACGAAAGAGCTCCGTGGACCAAAAATCAACTCGAGATGAGAGGTTAGTCCCTGGCGTCGACTCCAGAGGAATACCACCTTACCACAAGCACCTCAAGAGGAGGCTTCTCTCAGCTCTAGGTATGTGAGAGGGACCCTGAGTTTGCGGCCTCAAGTGGAATGGTCACCGCCATGCCCTGACTCGAAATAAGGCCGGATATCCCTGCAGTGACTTGAATGCAGGCTCGTCTTGCATCTCCCAAGACGAAAGGATGTCTGAATCCCCTGTGGAGACCACAGAGAAAGACCTAGTTCCCCACCTCATCGCGACCGGAGGCCTCACATCCTTTGAAAACTCCAGAGGAACGCGGAGATCAGTGCCTCCAAAGGAGACGATGCCTGACTCCTCGTGAAAATTGATAGGAGTCCCAGGATTCCTGTGGCACGGAGATTGGGACCCTTGGTCTCCCGCCTCAGCTGGAGAGGCGTCCCAATTGCCCTGCCTAGCCTCAAAGAGAATCCCGAATTGTCCATCGCAACGAGGCAGGAGTCCTGACGTCGCTGAACAAACACGTGTGTGGAAGGGCCGTCCCCGTCGTAACTCGAGAATATACCCCAGGTTCCCGCCGCAACTCGAGAAAAACCATGAGACTTCCCCCTCGCCGCGAGATGAGGCCCGATTCCCCTGCACTGTGTGCAGAGCAATTCCGTGTTGCACATCACACATGAAAGGAGCCTTGATTTACTTGATGGCACTCCAGAGAAACCCCAAGAACACTGTTTCAAGGCTAGAGGGATCCTGAGGTCACTGTAGCAACACGAAAGAGCTCCGCGGACCAAAAATCAACTCGAGATGAGAGGTTAGTCCCTGGCTTCGACGCCAGAGGAATACCACCTTACCACAAGCACCTCAAGAGGAGGCTTCTCTCAGCTCTAGGTATGTGAGAGGGACCCTGAGTGTGCGGCCTGAAGTGGAATGGTCACCGCGATGCCCTGACTCGAAATAAGGCCAGATATCCCTGTAGTGACTTGAATGCAGGCTCGTCTTGCATCTCCCAAGACGAATGGATGTCTGAATGCCTTGTGGAGACCACAGAAAAAGACCTAGTTTCCCACCTCACTGCAACCGGAGGCCTCACATCCTTTGAAAACTCCAGAGGTACGCGGAGATCAGTGCCTCCAAAGGAGACGATGCCTGACTCCTCGTGAAACTTGATAGGAGTCCCAGGATTCCTGTGGCACGTGGAAAGGGACCCTTGGTCTCCCGCCTCAGCTGGAGAGGCGTCCCAATTGCCCTGCCAAGCCTCGAGGAGAATCCTGAGTTGTCCCTTGCAACTAGGCAGGAGTCCTGACGCCGCTGAACAAACACGTGTGTGGAAGGGCCATCCCCGTCGTAACTCGAGAATATACCCCAGGTTCCCGCCGCAACTCGAGAAAAACCATGAGACTTCCCCCTCGCCGCGAGATGAAGCCCGATTCCCCTGCACTGCGTGCCAAGCAATTCCGTGTTGCACATCACACATGAAAGGAGCCTTGATTTCCTTCATGGCACTCCAGAGAAACCCCAAGAACACTGTTTCAAGGCTAGAGGGATCCTGAGGTCACTGTAGCAACACGAAAGAACTCCGTGGACCAAAAATCAACTCGAGATGAGAGGTTAGTCCCTGGCTTCGACTCCAGAGGAATACCACCTTACCACAAGCACCTCAAGAGGAGGCTTCTCTCAGCTCTAGGTATGTGAGAGGGACCCTGAGTTTGCGGCCTCAAGTGGAATGGTCACCGCGATGCCCTGACTCGAAATAAGGCCAGATATCCCTGCAGTGACTTGAATGCAGGCTCGTCTTGCATCTCCCAAGACGAAAGGATGTCTGAATCCCCTGTGGAGACCACAGAGAAAGACCTAGTCCCCCACCTCATCGCGCCCGGAGGCCTCACCTCCTTTGAAAACTCCAGAGGAACGCGGAGATCAGTGCCTCCAAAGGAGACGATGCCTGACTCCTCGTGAAACTTGAAAGGAGTCTCAGGATTCCTGTGGCTCGTGGAAAGGGACCCTTGGTCTCCCGCCTCAGCTGGAGAGGCGTCCCAATTGCCCTGCCAAGCCTCGAGGAGAATCCCGAGTTGTCCCTCGCAACTAGGCAGGAGTCATGACGTCGCTGAACAAACACGTGTTTGGAAGGGCCATCCCCGTCGTAACTCGAGAATATACCCCAGGTTCCCGCCGCAACTCGAGAAAAACCATGAGACTTCCCCCTCGCTGCGAGATGAGGCCCGATTCCCCTGCACTGCGTGCAAAGCAATTCCGTGTTGCACATCACACATGAAAGGAGCCTTGATTTCCTTGATGGCACTCCAGAGAAACCCCAAGAACACTGTTTCAAGGCTGGAGGGATCCTGAGGTCACTGTAGCAACACGAAAGAGCTCCGTGGACCAAAAATCAACTCGAGATGAGAGGTTAGTCCCTGGCGTCGACTCCAGAGGAATACCACCTTACCACAAGCACCTCAAGAGGAGGCTTCTCTCAGCTCTAGGTATGTGAGAGGGACCCTGAGTTTGCGGCCTCAAGTGGAATGGTCACCGCCATGCCCTGACTCGAAATAAGGCCGGATATCCCTGCAGTGACTTGAATGCAGGCTCGTCTTGCATCTCCCAAGACGAAAGGATGTCTGAATCCCCTGTGGAGACCACAGAGAAAGACCTAGTCCCCCACCTCATCGCGCCCGGAGGCCTCACATCCTTTGAAAACTCCAGAGGAACGCGGAGCTCAGGGCCTCCAAAGGAGACGATGCCTGACTCCTCGTGAAACTTGATAGGAGTCCCAGGATTCCTGTGGCACGTGGAAAGGGACCCTTGGTCTCCCGCCTCAGCTGGAGAGGCGTCCCAATTGCCCTGCCAAGCCTCGAGGAGAATCCCGAGTTGTCCCTCGCAACTAGGCAGGAGTCATGACGTCGCTGAACAAACACGTGTTTGGAAGGGCCATCCCCGTCGTAACTCGAGAATATACCCCAGGTTCCCGCCGCAACTCGTGAAAAACCATGAGACTTCCCCCTCGCTGCGAGATGAGGCCCGATTCCCCTGCACTGCGTGCAAAGCAATTCCGTGTTGCACATCACACATGAAAGGAGCCTTGATTTCCTTGATGGCACTCCAGAGAAACCCCAAGAACACTGTTTCAAGGCTGGAGGGATCCTGAGGTCACTGTAGCAACACGAAAGAGCTCCGTGGACCAAAAATCAACTCGAGATGAGAGGTTAGTCCCTGGCGTCGATTCCAGAGGAATACCACCTTACCACAAGCACCTCAAGAGGACGCTTCTCTCAGCTCTAGGTATGTGAGAGGGACCCTGAGTTTGCGGCCTCAAGTGGAATGGCCACCGCCATGCCCTGACTCGAAATAAGGCCAGATATCCCTGCAGTGACTTGAATGCAGGCTCGTCTTGCATCTCCCAAGACGAAAGGATGTCTGAATCCCCTGTGGAGACCACAGAGAAAGACCTAGTTCCCCACCTCATCGCGACCGGAGGCCTCACATCCTTTGACAACTCCAGAGGTACGCGGAGATCAGTGCCTCCAAAGGAGACGATGCCTGACTCCTTGTGAAACTTGATAGGAGTCCCAGGATTCCTGTGGCACATGGAAAGGGAGCCTTGGTCTCCCGCCTCAGCTGGTGAGGCCTCCCAATTGCCCTGCCAAGCCTCGAGGAGAATCCCGAGTTGTCCCTCACATCTAGGTAGGAGTCCTGACGTCGCTGAAAAAACACGTGTGTGGAAGAGCCATCCCCGTCGTAACTCGAGAATATACCCCAGGTTCCCGCCGCAACTCGAGAAAAACCATGAGACTTCCCCCTCGCCGCGAGATGAGGCCCGATTCCCCTGCACTGCGTTCAGAGCAATTCCGTGTTGCACATCACACATGAAAGGAGCCTTGAATTCCTTGATGGAACTCCAGAGAAACCCCAAGAACACTGTTTCAAGGCTAGAGGGATCCTGAGGTCACTGTAGCAACACGAAAGAACTCCGTGGACCAAAAATCAACTCGAGATGAGAGGTTCGTCCCTGGCTTCGACTCCAGAGGAATACCACCTTACCACAAGCACCTCAAGAGAAGGCTTCTCTCATCTCTTTGGATGTGAGAGGGACCCTGAGTTTGTGGCCTCAAGTGGAATGGTCACCGTGATGCCCTGACTCGAAATTAGGACGGATATCCCTGCAGTGACTTGAATGCAGGCTCGTCTTGCATCTCCCAAGATGAAAGGATGTCTGAATCCCCTGTGGGGACCACAGAGAAAGACCTAGTTCCCCACCTGATCGCGACCGGAGGCCTCACATCCTTTGAAAACTCCAGAGGTACGCGGAGATCAGTGCCTCCAAAGGAGACGATGCCTGACTCCTTGTGAAACTTGATAGGAGTCCCAGGATTCCTGTGGCATGTGGAAAGGGACCCTTGGTCTCCCGCCTCAGCTGGAGAGGCGTCCCAATTGCCCTGCCAAGCCTCGAGGAGAATCCCGAGTTGTCCCTCGCAACTAGGCAGGAGTCCTGACGTCGCTGAACAAACACGTGTGTGGAAGGGCCATCCCCGTCGTAACTCGAGAATATACCCCAGGTTCCCGCCGCAACTCGAGAAAAACCATGAGACTTCCCCCTCGCCGCGAGATGAGGCCCGATTACCCTGCACTGCGTACAGAGCAATTCCGTGTTGCACATCACACATGAAAGGAGCCTTGATTTCCTTGATGGAACTCCATAAAAACCCCAAGAACACTATTTCAAGGCTAGAGGGATCCTGAGGTCACTGTAGCAACACGAAAGACCTCCGTGGACCAAAAATCAACTCGAGATGAGAGGTTAGACCCTGGCTTTGACTCCAGAGAAATACCACCTTACCACAAGCACCTCAAGAGGAGGCTTCTCTCAGCTCTAGGTATGTGAGAGGGACCCTGAGTTTGCGGCCTCAAGTGGAATGGTCACCGCGATGCCCTGACTCGAAATAAGGCCAGATATCCCTGTAGTGACTTGAATGCAGGCTCGTCTTGCATCTCCCAAGACGAAAGGATGTCTGAATGCCTTGTGGAGACCACAGAAAAAGACCTAGTTTCCCACCTCACCGCAACCGGAGGCCTCACATCCTTTGAAAACTCCAGAGGTACGCGGAGATCAGTGCCTCCAAAGGAGACGATGCCTGACTCCTCGTGAAACTTGATAGGAGTCCCAGGATTCCTGTGGCACGTGGAAAGGGACCCTTGGTCTCCCGCCTCAGCTGGAGAGGCGTCCCAATTGCCCTGCCAAGCCTCGAGGAGAATCCAGAGTTGTCCCTTGCAACTAGGCAGGAGTCCTGACGTCGCTGAACAAACACGTGTGTGGAAGGGCCATCCCCGTCGTACCTCGAGAATATACCCCAGGTTCCCGCCGCAACTCGAGAAAAACCATGAGACTTCCCCCTCGCCGCGAGATGAAGCCCGATTCCCCTGCACTGCGTGCCAAGCAATTCCGTGTTGCACATCATACATGAAAGGAGCCTTGATTTCCTTGATGGCACTCCAGAGAAACCCCAAGAACACTGTTTCAAGGCTAGAGGGATCCTGAGGGCACTGTAGCAACACGAAAGAGCTCCGTGGA
This sequence comes from Cervus elaphus, assembly GCF_910594005.1. NCBI lineage: Eukaryota > Metazoa > Chordata > Mammalia > Artiodactyla > Cervidae > Cervus > Cervus elaphus. Next base: position 114,673 of record NW_025316707.1, on the reverse strand, counting down.
CCAAAAATCAACTCGAGATGAGAGGTTAGTCCCTGGCTTCGACTCCAGAGGAATACCACCTTACCACAAGCACCTCAAGAGAAGGCTTCTCTCATCTCTATGGATGTGAGAGGGACCCTGAGTTTGTGGCCTCAAGTGGAATGGTCACCGTGATGCCCTGACTCGACATTAGGACGGATATCCCTGCAGTGACTTGAATGCAGCCTCGTCTTGCATCTCCCAAGATGAAAGGATGTCTGAATCCCCTGTGGGGACCACAGAGAAAGACCTAGTTCCCCACCTCATCGCGACCGAAGGCCTCACATCCTTTGAAAACTCCAGAGGTACGCGGAGATCAGTGCCTCCAAAGGAGACGATGCCTGACTCCTCGTGAAACTTGATAGGAGTCCCAGGATTCCTGTGGCATGTGGAAAGGGACCCTTGGTCTCCCGCCTCAGCTGGAGAGGCGTCCCAATTGCCCTGCCAAGCCTCGAGGAGAATCCCGAGTTGTCCCTCGCAACTAGGCAGGAGTCCTGACGTCGCTGAACAAACACGTGTGTGGAAGGGCCATCCCCGTCGTAACTCGAGAATATACCCCAGGTTCCCGCCGCAACTCGAGAAAAACCATGAGACTTCCCCCTAGCCGCGAGATGAGGCCCGATTACCCTGCACTGCGTACAGAGCAATTCCGTGTTGCACATCACACATGAAAGGAGCCTTGATTTCCTTGATGGAACTCCATAAAAACCCCAAGAACACTATTTCAAGGCTAGAGGGATCCTGAGGTCACTGTAGCAACACAAAAGACCTCCGTGGACCAAAAATCAACTCGAGATGAGAGGTTAGACCCTGGCTTTGACTCCAGAGGAATACCACCTTACCACAAGCACCTCAAGAGGAGGCTTCTCTCAGCTCTAGGTATGTGAGAGGGACCCTGAGTGTGCGGCCTGAAGTGGAATGGTCACCGCGATGCCCTGACTCGAAATAAGGCCAGATATCCCTGTAGTGACTTGAATGCAGGCTCGTCTTGCATCTCCCAAGACGAAAGGATGTCTGAATGCCTTGTGGAGACCACAGAAAAAGACCTAGTTTCCCACCTCACCGCAACCGGAGGCCTCACATCCTTTGAAAACTCCAGAGGTACGCGGAGATCAGTGCCTCCAAAGGAGACGATGCCTGACTCCTCGTGAAACTTGATAGGAGTCCCAGGATTCCTGTGGCACGTGGAAAGGGACCCTTGGTCTCCCACCTCAGCTGGAGAGGCGTCCCAATTGCCCTGCCAAGCCTCGAGGAGAATCCAGAGTTGTCCCTTGCAACTAGGCAGGAGTCCTGACGTCGCTGAACAAACACGTGTGTGGAAGGGCCATCCCCGTCGTAACTCGAGAATATACCCCAGGTTCCCGCCGCAACTCGAGAAAAACCATGAAACTTCCCCCTCGCCGCGAGATGAAGCCCGATTCCCCTGCACTGCGTGCCAAGCAATTCCGTGTTGCACATCATACATGAAAGGAGCCTTGATTTCCTTCATGGCACTCCAGAGAAACCCCAAGAACACTGTTTCAAGGCTGGAGGGATCCTGAGGTCACTGTAGCAACACGAAAGAGCTCCGTGGACCAAAAATCAACTCGAGATGAGAGGTTAGTCCCTGGCTTCGACTCCAGAGGAATACCACCTTACCACAAGCACCTCAAGAGGAGGCTTCTCTCAGCTCTAGGTATGTGAGAGGGACCCTGAGTTTGCGGCCTCAAGTGGAATGGTCACCGCCATGCCCTGACTCGAAATAAGGCCGGATATCCCTGCAGTGACTTGAATGCAGGCTCGTCTTGCATCTCCCAAGACGAAAGGATGTCTGAATCCCCTGTGGAGACCACAGAGAAAGACCTAGTTCCCCACCTCATCGCGACCGGAGGCCTCACATCCTTTGAAAACTCCAGAGGAACGCGGAGATCAGTGCCTCCAAAGGAGACGATGCCTGACTCCTCGTGAAAATTGATAGGAGCCCCAGGATTCCTGTGGCACGGAGATTGGGACCCTTGGTCTCCCGCCTCAGCTGGAGAGGCGTCCCAATTGCCCTGCCTAGCCTCAAAGAGAATCCCGAATTGTCCATCGCAACGAGGCAGGAGTCCTGACGTCGCTGAACAAACACGTGTGTGGAAGGGCCGTCCCCGTCGTAACTCGAGAATATACCCCAGGTTCCCGCCGCAACTCGAGAAAAACCATGAGACTTCCCCCTCGCCGCGAGATGAGGCCCGATTCCCCTGCACTGTGTGCAGAGCAATTCCGTGTTGCACATCACACATGAAAGGAGCCTTGATTTACTTGATGGCACTCCAGAGAAACCCCAAGAACACTGTTTCAAGGCTAGAGGGATCCTGAGGTCACTGTAGCAACACGAAAGAGCTCCGTGGACCAAAAATCAACTCGAGATGAGAGGTTAGTCCCTGGCTTCGACGCCAAAGGAATACCACCTTACCACAAGCACCTCAAGAGAAGGCTTCTCTCATCTCTTTGGATGTGAGAGGGCCCCTGAGTTTGTGGCCTCAAGTGGAATGGTCACCGTGATGCCCTGACTCGAAATTAGGACGGATATCCCTGCAGTGACTTGAATGCAGGCTCGTCTTGCATCTCCCAAGATGAAAGGATGTCTGAATCCCCTGTGGGGACCACAGAGAAAGACCTAGTTCCCCACCTCATCGCGACCGGAGGCCTCACATCCTTTGAAAACTCCAGAGGTACGCGGAGATCAGTGCCTCCAAAGGAGACGATGCCTGACTCCTTGTGAAACTTGATAGGAGTCCCAGGATTCCTGTGGCATGTGGAAAGGGACCCTTGGTCTCCCGCCTCAGCTGGAGAGGCGTCCCAATTGCCCTGCCAAGCCTCGAGGAGAATCCCGAGTTGTCCCTCGCAACTAGGCAGGAGTCCTGACGTCGCTGAACAAACACGTGTGTGGAAGGGCCATCCCCGTCGTAACTCGAGAATATACCCCAGGTTCCCGCCGCAACTCGAGAAAAACCATGAGACTTCCCCCTCGCCGCGAGATGAGGCCCGATTACCCTGCACTGCGTACAGAGCAATTCCGTGTTGCACATCACACATGAAAGGAGCCTTGATTTCCTTGATGGAACTCCATAAAAACCCCAAGAACACTATTTCAAGGCTAGAGGGATCCTGAGGTCACTGTAGCAACACGAAAGACCTCCGTGGACCAAAAATCAACTCGAGATGAGAGGTTAGACCCTGGCTTTGACTCCAGAGGAATACCACCTTACCACAAGCACCTCAAGAGGAGGCTTCTCTCAGCTCTAGGTATGTGAGAGGGACCCTGAGTTTGCGGCCTCAAGTGGAATGGTCACCGCGATGCCCTGACTCGAAATAAGGCCAGATATCCCTGTAGTGACTTGAATGCAGGCTCGTCTTGCATCTCCCAAGACGAAAGGATGTCTGAATGCCTTGTGGAGACCACAGAAAAAGACCTAGTTTCCCACCTCACCGCAACCGGAGGCCTCACATCCTTTGAAAACTCCAGAGGTACGCGGAGATCAGTGCCTCCAAAGGAGACGATGCCTGACTCCTCGTGAAACTTGATAGGAGTCCCAGGATTCCTGTGGCACGTGGAAAGGGACCCTTGGTCTCCCGCCTCAGCTGGAGAGGCGTCCCAATTGCCCTGCCAAGCCTCGAGGAGAATCCAGAGTTGTCCCTTGCAACTAGGCAGGAGTCCTGACGTCGCTGAACAAACACGTGTGTGGAAGGGCCATCCCCGTCGTACCTCGAGAATATACCCCAGGTTCCCGCCGCAACTCGAGAAAAACCATGAGACTTCCCCCTCGCCGCGAGATGAAGCCCGATTCCCCTGCACTGCGTGCCAAGCAATTCCGTGTTGCACATCATACATGAAAGGAGCCTTGATTTCCTTGATGGCACTCCAGAGAAACCCCAAGAACACTGTTTCAAGGCTAGAGGGATCCTGAGGGCACTGTAGCAACACGAAAGAGCTCCGTGGACCAAAAATCAACTCGAGATGAGAGGTTAGTCCCTGGCTTCGACTCCAGAGGAATACCACCTTACCACAAGCACCTCAAGAGAAGGCTTCTCTCATCTCTATGGATGTGAGAGGGACCCTGAGTTTGTGGCCTCAAGTGGAATGGTCACCGTGATGCCCTGACTCGACATTAGGACGGATATCCCTGCAGTGACTTGAATGCAGCCTCGTCTTGCATCTCCCAAGATGAAAGGATGTCTGAATCCCCTGTGGGGACCACAGAGAAAGACCTAGTTCCCCACCTCATCGCGACCGAAGGCCTCACATCCTTTGAAAACTCCAGAGGTACGCGGAGATCAGTGCCTCCAAAGGAGACGATGCCTGACTCCTCGTGAAACTTGATAGGAGTCCCAGGATTCCTGTGGCATGTGGAAAGGGACCCTTGGTCTCCCGCCTCAGCTGGAGAGGCGTCCCAATTGCCCTGCCAAGCCTCGAGGAGAATCCCGAGTTGTCCCTCGCAACTAGGCAGGAGTCCTGACGTCGCTGAACAAACACGTGTGTGGAAGGGCCATCCCCGTCGTAACTCGAGAATATACCCCAGGTTCCCGCCGCAACTCGAGAAAAACCATGAGACTTCCCCCTAGCCGCGAGATGAGGCCCGATTACCCTGCACTGCGTACAGAGCAATTCCGTGTTGCACATCACACATGAAAGGAGCCTTGATTTCCTTGATGGAACTCCATAAAAACCCCAAGAACACTATTTCAAGGCTAGAGGGATCCTGAGGTCACTGTAGCAACACAAAAGACCTCCGTGGACCAAAAATCAACTCGAGATGAGAGGTTAGACCCTGGCTTTGACTCCAGAGGAATACCACCTTACCACAAGCACCTCAAGAGGAGGCTTCTCTCAGCTCTAGGTATGTGAGAGGGACCCTGAGTGTGCGGCCTGAAGTGGAATGGTCACCGCGATGCCCTGACTCGAAATAAGGCCAGATATCCCTGTAGTGACTTGAATGCAGGCTCGTCTTGCATCTCCCAAGACGAAAGGATGTCTGAATGCCTTGTGGAGACCACAGAAAAAGACCTAGTTTCCCACCTCACCGCAACCGGAGGCCTCACATCCTTTGAAAACTCCAGAGGTACGCGGAGATCAGTGCCTCCAAAGGAGACGATGCCTGACTCCTCGTGAAACTTGATAGGAGTCCCAGGATTCCTGTGGCACGTGGAAAGGGACCCTTGGTCTCCCACCTCAGCTGGAGAGGCGTCCCAATTGCCCTGCCAAGCCTCGAGGAGAATCCAGAGTTGTCCCTTGCAACTAGGCAGGAGTCCTGACGTCGCTGAACAAACACGTGTGTGGAAGGGCCATCCCCGTCGTAACTCGAGAATATACCCCAGGTTCCCGCCGCAACTCGAGAAAAACCATGAAACTTCCCCCTCGCCGCGAGATGAAGCCCGATTCCCCTGCACTGCGTGCCAAGCAATTCCGTGTTGCACATCATACATGAAAGGAGCCTTGATTTCCTTCATGGCACTCCAGAGAAACCCCAAGAACACTGTTTCAAGGCTGGAGGGATCCTGAGGTCACTGTAGCAACACGAAAGAGCTCCGTGGACCAAAAATCAACTCGAGATGAGAGGTTAGTCCCTGGCTTCGACTCCAGAGGAATACCACCTTACCACAAGCACCTCAAGAGGAGGCTTCTCTCAGCTCTAGGTATGTGAGAGGGACCCTGAGTTTGCGGCCTCAAGTGGAATGGTCACCGCCATGCCCTGACTCGAAATAAGGCCGGATATCCCTGCAGTGACTTGAATGCAGGCTCGTCTTGCATCTCCCAAGACGAAAGGATGTCTGAATCCCCTGTGGAGACCACAGAGAAAGACCTAGTTCCCCACCTCATCGCGACCGGAGGCCTCACATCCTTTGAAAACTCCAGAGGAACGCGGAGATCAGTGCCTCCAAAGGAGACGATGCCTGACTCCTCGTGAAAATTGATAGGAGCCCCAGGATTCCTGTGGCACGGAGATTGGGACCCTTGGTCTCCCGCCTCAGCTGGAGAGGCGTCCCAATTGCCCTGCCTAGCCTCAAAGAGAATCCCGAATTGTCCATCGCAACGAGGCAGGAGTCCTGACGTCGCTGAACAAACACGTGTGTGGAAGGGCCGTCCCCGTCGTAACTCGAGAATATACCCCAGGTTCCCGCCGCAACTCGAGAAAAACCATGAGACTTCCCCCTCGCCGCGAGATGAGGCCCGATTCCCCTGCACTGTGTGCAGAGCAATTCCGTGTTGCACATCACACATGAAAGGAGCCTTGATTTACTTGATGGCACTCCAGAGAAACCCCAAGAACACTGTTTCAAGGCTAGAGGGATCCTGAGGTCACTGTAACAACACGAAAGAGCTCCGTGGACCAAAAATCAACTCGAGATGAGAGGTTAGTCCCTGGCTTCGACGCCAGAGGAATACCACCTTACCACAAGCACCTCAAGAGGAGGCTTCTCTCAGCTCTAGGTATGTGAGAGGGACCCTGAGTTTGCGGCCTCAAGTGGAATGGTCACCGCGATGCCCTGACTCGAAATAAGGCCGGATATCCCTGCAGTGACTGGAATGCAGACTCGTCTTGCATCTCCCAAGATGAAAGGATGTCTGAATCCCGTGTGGAGACCACAGAGAAAGACCTAGTTCCCCACCTCATCGCGACCGGAGGCCTCACATCCTTTGAAAACTCCAGAGGAACGCGGAGATCAGTGCCTCCAAAGGAGACGATGCCTGACTCCTCGTGAAACTTGATAGGAGTCCCAGGATTCCTGTGGCACGTGGAAAGGGACCCTTGGTCACCCGCCTCAGCTGGAGAGGCGTCCCAATTGCCCTGCCAAGCCTCGAGGAGAATCCCGAGGTGTCCCTCGCAACTAGGCAGGAGTCATGACGTCGCTGAACAAACACGTGTGTGGAAGGACCATCCCCGTCGTAACTCGAGAATATACCGCAGGTTCCCGCCGCAACTGGAGAAAAACCATGAGACTTCCCCTTCGCTGCCAGATGAGGCCCGATTCCCCTGCACTGCGTGCAGAGCAATTCCGTGTTGCACATCACAGATGAAAGGAGCCTTGATTTCCTTGATGGCACTCCAGAGAAACCCCAAGAACACTGTTTCAAGTCTGGAGGGATCCTGAGGTCACTGTAGCAACACGAAAGAGCTCCGTGGACCAAAAATCAACTCGAGATGAGAGGTTAGTCCCTGGCGTCGACTCCAGAGGAATACCACCTTACCACAAGCACCTCAAGAGGAGGCTTCTCTCAGCTCTAGGTATGTGAGAGGGACCCTGAGTTTGCGGCCTCAAGTGGAATGGTCACCGCCATGCCCTGACTCGAAATAAGGCCGGATATCCCTGCAGTGACTTGAATGCAGGCTCGTCTTGCATCTCCCAAGACGAAAGGATGTCTGAATCCCCTGTGGAGACCACAGAGAAAGACCTAGTTCCCCACCTCATCGCGACCGGAGGCCTCACATCCTTTGAAAACTCCAGAGGAACGCGGAGATCAGTGCCTCCAAAGGAGACGATGCCTGACTCCTCGTGAAAATTGATAGGAGTCCCAGGATTCCTGTGGCACGGAGATTGGGACCCTTGGTCTCCCGCCTCAGCTGGAGAGGCGTCCCAATTGCCCTGCCTAGCCTCAAAGAGAATCCCGAATTGTCCATCGCAACGAGGCAGGAGTCCTGACGTCGCTGAACAAACACGTGTGTGGAAGGGCCGTCCCCGTCGTAACTCGAGAATATACCCCAGGTTCCCGCCGCAACTTGAGAAAAACCATGAGACTTCCCCCTCGCCGCGAGATGAGGCCCGATTCCCCTGCACTGTGTGCAGAGCAATTCCGTGTTGCACATCACACATGAAAGGAGCCTTGATTTACTTGATGGCACTCCAGAGAAACCCCAAGAACACTGTTTCAAGGCTAGAGGGATCCTGAGGTCACTGTAGCAACACGAAAGAGCTCCGTGGACCAAAAATCAACTCGAGATGAGAGGTTAGTCCCTGGCTTCGACGCCAGAGGAATACCACCTTACCACAAGCACCTCAAGAGGAGGCTTCTCTCAGCTCTAGGTATGTGAGAGGGACCCTGAGTGTGCGGCCTGAAGTGGAATGGTCACCGCGATGCCCTGACTCGAAATAAGGCCAGATATCCCTGTAGTGACTTGAATGCAGGCTCGTCTTGCATCTCCCAAGACGAATGGATGTCTGAATGCCTTGTGGAGACCACAGAAAAAGACCTAGTTTCCCACCTCACTGCAACCGGAGGCCTCACATCCTTTGAAAACTCCAGAGGTACGCGGAGATCAGTGCCTCCAAAGGAGACGATGCCTGACTCCTCGTGAAACTTGATAGGAGTCCCAGGATTCCTGTGGCACGTGGAAAGGGACCCTTGGTCTCCCGCCTCAGCTGGAGAGGCGTCCCAATTGCCCTGCCAAGCCTCGAGGAGAATCCTGAGTTGTCCCTTGCAACTAGGCAGGAGTCCTGACGCCGCTGAACAAACACGTGTGTGGAAGGGCCATCCCCGTCGTAACTCGAGAATATACCCCAGGTTCCCGCCGCAACTCGAGAAAAACCATGAGACTTCCCCCTCGCCGCGAGATGAAGCCCGATTCCCCTGCACTGCGTGCCAAGCAATTCCGTGTTGCACATCACACATGAAAGGAGCCTTGATTTCCTTCATGGCACTCCAGAGAAACCCCAAGAACACTGTTTCAAGGCTAGAGGGATCCTGAGGTCACTGTAGCAACACGAAAGAACTCCGTGGACCAAAAATCAACTCGAGATGAGAGGTTAGTCCCTGGCTTCGACTCCAGAGGAATACCACCTTACCACAAGCACCTCAAGAGGAGGCTTCTCTCAGCTCTAGGTATGTGAGAGGGACCCTGAGTTTGCGGCCTCAAGTGGAATGGTCACCGCGATGCCCTGACTCGAAATAAGGCCAGATATCCCTGCAGTGACTTGAATGCAGGCTCGTCTTGCATCTCCCAAGACGAAAGGATGTCTGAATCCCCTGTGGAGACCACAGAGAAAGACCTAGTCCCCCACCTCATCGCGCCCGGAGGCCTCACCTCCTTTGAAAACTCCAGAGGAACGCGGAGATCAGTGCCTCCAAAGGAGACGATGCCTGACTCCTCGTGAAACTTGAAAGGAGTCTCAGGATTCCTGTGGCTCGTGGAAAGGGACCCTTGGTCTCCCGCCTCAGCTGGAGAGGCGTCCCAATTGCCCTGCCAAGCCTCGAGGAGAATCCCGAGTTGTCCCTCGCAACTAGGCAGGAGTCATGACGTCGCTGAACAAACACGTGTTTGGAAGGGCCATCCCCGTCGTAACTCGAGAATATACCCCAGGTTCCCGCCGCAACTCGAGAAAAACCATGAGACTTCCCCCTCGCTGCGAGATGAGGCCCGATTCCCCTGCACTGCGTGCAAAGCAATTCCGTGTTGCACATCACACATGAAAGGAGCCTTGATTTCCTTGATGGCACTCCAGAGAAACCCCAAGAACACTGTTTCAAGGCTGGAGGGATCCTGAGGTCACTGTAGCAACACGAAAGAGCTCCGTGGACCAAAAATCAACTCGAGATGAGAGGTTAGTCCCTGGCGTCGATTCCAGAGGAATACCACCTTACCACAAGCACCTCAAGAGGACGCTTCTCTCAGCTCTAGGTATGTGAGAGGGACCCTGAGTTTGCGGCCTCAAGTGGAATGGCCACCGCCATGCCCTGACTCGAAATAAGGCCAGATATCCCTGCAGTGACTTGAATGCAGGCTCGTCTTGCATCTCCCAAGACGAAAGGATGTCTGAATCCCCTGTGGAGACCACAGAGAAAGAACTAGTCTCCCACCTCATCGCGACCGGAGGCCTCACATCCTTTGAAAACTCCAGAGGAACGCGGAGATCAGTGCCTCCAAAGGAGACGATGCCTGACTCCTCGTGAAACTTGATAGGAGTCCCAGGATTCCTGTGGCACGTGGAAAGGGACCCTTGGTCTCCCGCCTCAGCTGGAGAGGCGTCCCAATTGCCCTGCCAATCCTCAAGGAGAATCCCGAGTTGTCCCTCGCAACTAGGCAGGAGTCATGACGTCGCTGAACAAACACGTGTGTGGAAGGACCATCCCCGTCGTAACTCGAGAATATACCCCAGGTTCCCGCCGCAACTCGAGAAAAACCATGAGACTTCCCCTTCGCTGCGAGATGAGGCCCGATTCCCCTGCACTGCGTGCAAAGCAATTCCGTGTTGCACATCACACATGAAAGGAGCCTTGATTTCCTTGATGGCACCCCAGAGAAACCCCAAGAACACTGTTTCAAGTCTGGAGGGATCCTGAGTTCACTGTAGCAACAAGAAAGAGCTCCGTGGACCAAAAATCAACTCGAGATGAGAGGTTAGTCCCTGGCGTCGACTCCAGAGGAATACCACCTTACCACAAGCACCTCAAGAGGAGGCTTCTCTCAGCTCTAGGTATGTGAGAGGGACCCTGAGTTTGCGGCCTCAAGTGGAATGGTCACCGCCATGCCCTGACTCGAAATAAGGCGGGATATCCCTGCAGTGACTTGAATGCAGGCTCGTCTTGCATCTCCCAAGACGAATGGATGTCTGAATGCCTTGTGGAGACCACAGAAAAAGACCTAGTTTCCCACCTCACCGCAACCGGAGGCCTCACATCCTTTGAAAACTCCAGAGGTACGCGGAGATCAGTGCCTCCAAAGGAGACGATGCCTGACTCCTCGTGAAACTTGATAGGAGTCCCAGGATTCCTGTGGCACGTGGAAAGGGACCCTTGGTCTCCCGCCTCAGCTGGAGAGGCGTCCCAATTGCCCTGCCAAGCCTCGAGGAGAATCCCGAGTTGTCCCTCGCAACTAGGCAGGAGTCATGACGTCGCTGAACAAACACGTGTTTGGAAGGGCCATCCCGGTCGTAACTCGAGAATATACCCCAGGTTCCCGCCGCAACTCGAGAAAAACCATGAGACTTCCCCCTCGCTGCGAGATGAGGCCCGATTCCCCTGCACTGCGTGCAAAGCAATTCCGTGTTGCACATCACACATGAAAGGAGCCTTGATTTCCTTGATGGCACTCCAGAGAAACCCCAAGAACACTGTTTCAAGGCTGGAGGGATCCTGAGGTCACTGTAGCAACACGAAAGAGCTCCGTGGACCAAAAATCAACTCGAGATGAGAGGTTAGTCCCTGGCGTCGACTCCAGAGGAATACCACCTTACCACAAGCACATCAAGAGGAGGCTTCTCTCAGCTCTAGGTATGTGAGAGGGACCCAGAGTTTGCGGCCTCAAGTGGAATGGTCACCGCCATGCCCTGACTCGAAATAAGGCCGGATATATCTGCAGTGACTTGAATGCAGGCTCGTCTTGCATCTCCCAAGACGAAAGGATGTCTGAATCCCCTGTGGAGACCACAGAGAAAGACCTAGTCCCCCACCTCATCGCGCCCGGAGGCCTCACATCCTTTGAAAACTCCAGAGGAACGCGGAGATCAGTGCCTCCAAAGGAGACGATGCCTGACTCCTCGTGAAACTTGATAGGAGTCCCAGGATTCCTGTGGCACGTGGAAAGGGACCCTTGGTCTCCCGCCTCAGCTGGAGAGGCGTCCCAATTGCCCTGCCAAGCCTCGAGGAGAATCCCGAGTTGTCCCTCGCAACTAGGCCGGAGTCATGACGTCGCTGAACAAACACGTGTTTGGAAGGGCCATCCCCGTCGTAACTCGAGAATATACCCCAGGTTCCCGCCGCAACTCGTGAAAAACCATGAGACTTCCCCCTCGCCGCGAGATGAAGCCCGATTCCCCTGCACTGCGTGCCAAGCAATTCCGTGTTGCACATCACACATGAAAGGAGCCTTGATTTCCTTCATGGCACTCCAGAGAAAACCCAAGAACACTATTTCAAGGCTAGAGGGATCCTGAGGTCACTGTAGCAACACGAAAGAACTCCGTGGACTAAAAATCAACTCGAGATGAGAGGTTAGTCCCTGGCTTCGACTCCAGAGGAATACCACCTTACCACAAGCACCTCAAGAGGACGCTTCTCTCAGCTCTAGGTATGTGAGAGGGACCCTGAGTTTGCGGCCTCAAGTGGAATGGCCACCGCCATGCCCTGACTCGAAATAAGGCCAGATATCCCTGCAGTGACTTGAATGCAGGCTCGTCTTGCATCTCCCAAGACGAAAGGATGTCTGAATCCCCTGTGGAGACCACAGAGAAAGAACTAGTCTCCCACCTCATCGCGACCGGAGGCCTCACATCCTTTGAAAACTCCAGAGGAACGCGGAGATCAGTGCCTCCAAAGGAGACGATGCCTGACTCCTCGTGAAACTTGATAGGAGGCCCAGGATTCCTGTGGCACGTGGAAAGGGACCCTTGGTCTCCCGCCTCAGCTGGAGAGGCGTCCCAATTGCCCTGCCAATCCTCAAGGAGAATCCCGAGTTGTCCCTCGCAACTAGGCAGGAGTCATGACGTCGCTGAACAAACACGTGTGTGGAAGGACCATCCCCGTCGTAACTCGAGAATATACCCCAGGTTCCCGCCGCAACTCGAGAAAAACCATGAGACTTCCCCTTCGCTGCGAGATGAGGCCCGATTCCCCTGCACTGCGTGCAAAGCAATTCCGTGTTGCACATCACACATGAAAGGAGCCTTGATTTCCTTGATGGCACCCCAGAGAAACCCCAAGAACACTGTTTCAAGTCTGGAGGGATCCTGAGTTCACTGTAGCAACACGAAAGAGCTCCGTGGACCAAAAATCAACTCGAGATGAGAGGTTAGTCCCTGGCGTCGACTCCAGAGGAATACCACCTTACCACAAGCACCTCAAGAGGAGGCTTCTCTCAGCTCTAGGTATGTGAGAGGGACCCTGAGTTTGCGGCCTCAAGTGGAATGGTCACCGCCATGCCCTGACTCGAAATAAGGCGGGATATCCCTGCAGTGACTTGAATGCAGGCTCGTCTTGCATCTCCCAAGACGAAAGGATGTCTGAATCCCCTGTGGAGACCACAGAGAAAGACCTAGTTCCCCACCTCATCGCGACCGGAGGCCTCACATCCTTTGAAAACTCCAGAGGAACGCGGAGATCAGGTCCTCCAAAGGAGACGATGCCTGACTCCTCGTGAAACTTGATAGGAGTCCCAGGATTCCTGTGGCACGTGGAAAGGGACCCTTGGTCACCCGCCTCAGCTGGAGAGGCGTCCCAATTGCCCTGCCAAGCCTCGAGGAGAATCCCGAGTTGTCCATCACAACTAGGCAGGAGTCCTGACGTCGCTGAACAAACACGTGTGTGGAAGGGCCATCCCCGTCTTAACTCAAGAATATACCCCAGGTTCCCGCCGCAACTCGAGAAAAACCATGAGACTTCCCCCTCGCCGCGAGATGATGCCCGATTCCCCTACACTGCGTGCAGAGCAATTCCGTGTTGCACATCACACATGAAAGGAGCTTTGATTTCCTTGATGGCACTCCAGAGAAACCCCAAGAACACTGTTTCAAGGCTAGAGGGATCCTGAGGTCACTGTAGCAACACGAAAGAGCTGCGTGGACCAAAAATCAATTCGAGATGAGAGGTTAGTCCCTGGCTTCGACTCCAGAGGAATACCACCTTACCACAAGCACTTCAAGAGGAGGCTTCTCTCAGCTCTAAGTATGTGAGAGGGACCCTGAGTTTGCGACCTCAAGTGGAATGGACACCGCGATGCCCTGACTCGAAATAAGGCCGGATATCCCTGCAGTGACTTGAATGCAGGCTCGTCTTGCATCTCCCAAGACGAAAGGATGTCTGAATCCCCTGTGGAGACCACAGAAAAAGACCTAGTTCCCCACCTCATTGCGACCGGAGGCCTCACATCCTTTGAAAACGCCACAGTTACGTGGAGATAAGTGCCTCCAAAGGAGACGATGCCTGACTCCTCGTGAAACTTGATAGGAGTCCCAGGATTCCTGTGGCACCTGGAAAGGGACCCTTGGTCTCCCACCTCAGCTGGAGAGGCGTCCCAATTGCCCTGCAAAGCCTCGAGGAGAATCCCGAGTTGTCCCTCACATCTAGGTAGGAGTCCTGACGTCGCTGAACAAACACGTGTGTGGAAGGGCCATCCCCGTCGTAACTCGAGAATATACCCCAGGTTCCCGCCGCAACTCGAGAAAAACCATGAGACTTCCCCCTCGCCGCGAGATGAGGCCCGATTACCCTGCACTGCGTACAGAGCAATTCCGTGTTGCACATCACACATGAAAGGAGCCTTGATTTCCTTGATGGAACTCCATAAAAACCCCAAAAACACTATTTCAAGGCTAGAGGGATCCTGAGGTCACTGTAGCAACACGAAAGAGGTCTGTGGACCAAAAATCAACTCGAGATGAGAGGTTAGTCCCTGGCTTTGACTCCAGAGGAATACCACCTTACCACAAGCACCTCAAGAGGAGGCTTCTCTCAGCTCTAGGTATGTGAGAGGGACCCTGAGTGTGCGGCCTGAAGTGGAATGGTCACCGCGATGCCCTGACTCGAAATAAGGCCAGATATCCCTGTAGTGACTTGAATGCAGGCTCGTCTTGCATCTCCCAAGACGAATGGATGTCTGAATGCCTTGTGGAGACCACAGAAAAAGACCTAGTTTCCCACCTCACCGCAACCGGAGGCCTCACATCCTTTGAAAACTCCAGAGGTACGCGGAGATCAGTGCCTCCAAAGGAGACGATGCCTGACTCCTCGTGAAACTTGATAGGAGTCCCAGGATTCCTGTGGCACCTGGAAAGGGACCCTTGGTCTCCCACCTCAGCTGGAGAGGCGTCCCAATTGCCCTGCAAAGCCTCGAGGAGAATCCCGAGTTGTCCCTCACATCTAGGTAGGAGTCCTGACGTCGCTGAACAAACACGTGTGTGGAAGGGCCATCCCCGTCGTAACTCGAGAATATACCCCAGGTTCCCGCCGCAACTCGAGAAAAACCATGAGACTTCCCCCTCGCCGCGAGATGTGGCCCGATTCCCCTGCACTGCGTGCAAAGCAATTCCGGGTTGCAAATCACACATGAAAGGAGCCTTGAATTCCTTGATGGAACTCCAGAGAAACCCCAAGAACACTGTTTCAAGGCTAGAGGGATCCTGAGGTCACTGTAGCAACACGAAAGAGCTCCGTGGACCAAAAATCAACTCGAGATGAGAGGTTAGTCCCTGGCTTCGACTCCAGAGGAATACCACCTTACCACAAGCACCTCAAGAGAAGGCTTCTCTCATCTCTATGGAAGTGAGAGGGACCCTGAGTTTGTGGCCTCAAGTGGAATGGTCACCGTGATGCCCTGACTCGAAATTAGGACGGATATCCCTGCAGTGACTTGAATGCAGGCTCGTCTTGCATCTCCCAAGATGAAAGGATGTCTGAATCCCCTGTGGAGACCACAGAGAAAGACCTAGTTCCCCACCTCATCGCGACCGGAGGCCTCACATCCTTTGAAAACTCCAGAGGTACGCAGAGATCAGTGCCTCCAAAGGAGACGATGCCTGACTCCTCGTGAAACTTGATAGGAGTCCCAGGATTCCTGTGGCACGTGGAAAGGGACCCTTGGTCTCCCGCCTCAGCTGGAGAGGCGTCCCAATTGCCCTGCCAAGCCTCGAGGAGAATCCCGAGTTGTCCCTCGCAACTAGGCAGGAGTCCTGACGTCGCTGAACAAACACGTGTGTGGAAGGGCCATCCCCGTCGTAACTCGAGAATATACCCCAGGTTCCCGCCGCAACTCGAGAAAAACCATGAGACTTCCCCCTCGCCGCGAGATGATGCCCGATTACACTGCACTGCGTACAGAGCAATTCCGTGTTGCACATCACACATGAAAGGAGCCTTGATTTCCTTGATGGCACTCCAGAGAAACCCCAAGAACACTGTTTCAAGGCTGGAGGGATCCTGAGGTCACTGTAGCAACACGAAAGTGCTCTGTGGACCAAAAATCAACTCTAGATGAGAGGTTAGTCCCTGGCTTCGACTCCAGAGGAATACCACCTTACCACAAGCACCTCAAGAGGAGGCTTCTCTCAGCTCTAGGTATGTGAGAGGGACCCTGAGTTTGCGGCCTCAAGTGGAATGGTCACCGCCATGCCCTGACTCGAAATAAGGCCGGATATCCCTGCAGTGACTAGAATGCAGGCTCGTCTTGCACCTCCCAAGATGAAAGGATGTCTGAATCCCCTGTGGAGACCACAGAGAAAGACCTAGTCCCCCACCTCATCGCGCCCGGAGTCCTCACATCCTTTGAAAACTCCAGAGGAACGCGGAGATCAGTGCCTCCAAAGGAGACGATGCCTGACTCCTCGTGAAACTTGATAGGAGTCCCAGGATTCCTGTGGCACGTGGAAAGGGACCCTTGGTCTCCCGCCTCAGCTGGAGAGGCGTCCCAATTGCCCTGCCAAGCCTCGAGGAGAATCCCGAGTTGTCCCTCGCAACTAGGCAGGAGTCATGACGTCGCTGAACAAACACGTGTTTGGAAGGGCCATCCCCGTCGTAACTCGAGAATATACCCCAGGTTCCCGCCGCAACTCGAGAAAAACCATGAGACTTCCCCCTCGCTGCGAGATGAGGCCCGATTCCCCTGCACTGCGTGCAAAGCAATTCCGTGTTGCACATCACACATGAAAGGAGCCTTGATTTCCTTGATGGCACTCCAGAGAAACCCCAAGAACACTGTTTCAAGGCTAGAGGGATCCTGAGGTCACTGTAGCAACACGAAAGAGCTCTGTGGACCAAAAATCAACTCGAGATGAGAGGTTAGTCCCTGGCGTCGACTCCAGAGGAATACCACCTTACCACAAGCACCTCAAGAGGAGGCTTCTCTCAGCTCTAGGTATGTGAGAGGGACCCTGAGTTTGCGGCCTCAAGTGGAATGGTCACCGCCATGCCCTGACTCGAAATAAGGCCGGATATCCCTGCAGTGACTTGAATGCAGGCTCGTCTTGCATCTCCCAAGACGAAAGGATGTCTGAATCCCCTGTGGAGACCACAGAGAAAGACCTAGTTCCCCACCTCATCGCGACCGGAGGCCTCACGTCCTTTGAAAACTCCAGAGGTACGCGGAGATCAGTGCCTCCAAAGGAGACGATGCCTGACTCCTCGTGAAACTTGATAGGAGTCCCAGGATTCCTGTGGCACGTGGAAAGGGATCCTTGGTCTCCCACCTCAGCTGGAGAGGCATCCCAATGGCCCTGCCAAGCCTCGAGGAGAATCCCGAGTTGTCCCTCGCAACTAGGCAGGAGTCCTGACGTCGCGGAACAAACCCATGTGTGGAAGGGCCATCTCCGTCGTAACTCCAGAATATACCCCAGGTTCCCGCCGCAACTCGAGAAAAACCAAGAGACTTCCCCCTCGCCGCGAGATGAAGCCCGATTCTCCTGCACTGTGTGCCAAGCAATTCCGTGTTGCACATCACACATGAAAGGAGCCTTGATTTCCTTCATGGCACTCCAGAGAAAACCCAAGAACACTATTTCAAGGCTAGAGGGATCCTGAGGTCACTGTAGCAACACGAAAGAGCTCCGTGGACCAAAAATCAACTCGAGATGAGAGGTTAGTCCCTGGCGTCGACTCCAGAGGAATACCACCTTACCACAAGCACCTCAAGAGGAGGCTTCTCTCAGCTCTAGGTATGTGAGAGGGACCCTGAGTTTGCGGCCTCAAGTGGAATGGTCACCGCCATGCCCTGACTCGAAATAAGGCCGGATATCCCTGCAGTGACTTGAATGCAGGCTCGTCTTGCATCTCCCAAGACGAAAGGATGTCTGAATCCCCTGTGGAGACCACAGAGAAAGACCTAGTTCCCCACCTCATCGCGACCGGAGGCCTCACATCCTTTGAAAACTCCAGAGGTACGCGGAGATCAGTGCCTCCAAAGGAGACGATGCCTGACTCCTCGTAAAACTTGATAGGAGCCCCAGGATTCCTGTGGCACGGAGATTGGGACCCTTGGTCTCCCGCCTCAGCTGGAGAGGCGTCCCAATTGCCCTGCCTAGCCTCAAAGAGAATCCCGAATTGTCCATCGCAACGAGGCAGGAGTCCTGACGTCGCTGAACAAACACGTGTGTGGAAGGGCCATCCCCGTCGTAACTCGAGAATATACCCCAGGTTCCCGCCGCAACTCGAGAAAAACCATGAGACTTCCCCCTCGCTGCGAGATGAGGCCCGATTCCCCTGCACTGCGTGCAAAGCAATTCCGTGTTGCACATCACACATGAAAGGAGCCTTGATTTCCTTGATGGCACTCCAGAGAAACCCCAAGAACACTGTTTCAAGGCTGGAGGGATCCTGAGGTCACTGTAGCAACACGAAAGAGCTCCGTGGACCAAAAATCAACTCGAGATGAGAGGTTAGTCCCTGGCTTCGACTCCAGAGGAATACCACCTTACCACAAGCACCTCAAGAGAAGGATTCTCTCATCTCTATGTATGTGAGAGGGACCCTGAGTTTGTGGCCTCAAGTGGAATGGTCACCGCGATGCCCTGACTCGAAATAAGGGCGGATATCCCTGCAGTGACTTAAATGCAGGCTCGTCTTGCACCTCCCAAGACGAAAGGATGTCTGAATCCCCTGTGGAGACCACAGAAAAAGAACTAGTTCCCCACCTCATCGTGACCGGAGGCCTCAAATCCTTTGAAAACTCCAGAGGTACGCGGAGATCAGTGCCTCCAAAGGAGACGATGCCTGACTCCTCGTGAAACTTGATAGGAGTCCCAGGATTCCTGTGGCACGGGGATTGGAACCATTGGTCTCCCGCCTCAGTTGGAGAGGCGACCCAATTGCCCTGCCTAGCCTCAAAGAGAATCCCGAGTTGTCCCTCGCAACTAGGCAGGAGTCCTGACGTCGCTGAACAAACACGTGTGTGGAAGGGCCATCCCCGTCGTAACTCGAGAATATACCCCAGGTTCCCGCCGCAACTCGAGAAAAACCATGAGACTTCCCCCTCGCCGCGAAATGAGGCCTGATTCCCCTGCACTGCGTGCAGAGCAATTCCGTGTTGCACATCACACATGAAAGGAGCCTTGATTTCCTTGATGGCACTCCAGAGAAACCCCAAGAACACTGTTTCAAGGCTAGAGGGATCCTGAGGTCACTGTAGCAACACGAAAGAGGACTGTGGACCAAAAATCAACTCGAGATGAGAGGTTAGTCCCTGGCTTCGACTCCAGAGGAATACCACCTTCCCACAAGCACCTCGAGAGGAGGCTTCTCTCAGCTCTAGGTATGTGAGAGGGACCCTGAGTTTGCGGCCTCAAGTGGAATGGACACCGCGATGCCCTGACTCGAAATAAGGCCGGATATCCCGGCAGGGACTTGAATGCAGGCTCGTCTTGCATCTCCCAAGACGAAAGGATGTCTGAATCCCCTGTGGAGACCACAGAGAAAGACCTAGTTCCCCACCTCATCGCGACCGGAGGCCTCACATCCTTTGAAAACTCCAGAGGTACGCAGAGATCAGTGCCTCTAAAGAAGACGATGCCTGACTCCTCGTGAAACTTGATAGGAGTCCCAGGATTCCTGTGGCACGTGGAAAGGGACACTTGGTCTCCCGCCTCAGCTGGAGAGGCGTCCCAATTGCCCTGCAAAGCCTCGAGGAGAATCCCGAGTTGTCCCTCGCAACTAGGCAGGAGTCCTGACGTCGCTGAACAAACACGTGTGTGGAAGGGCCATCCCCGTCGTAACTCCAGAATATACCCCAGGTTCCCGCCGCAACTCGAGAAAAACCATGAGACTTCCCCCTCGCCGCGAGATGAGGCCCGATTCCCCTGCACTGCGTGCAAAGCAATTCCGGGTTGCACATCACACATGAAAGGAGCCTTGATTTCCTTGATGGCACTCCAGAGAAACCCCAAGAACACTGTTTCAAGGCTGGAGGGATCCTGAGGTCACTGTAGCAACACGAAAGAGCTCCGTGGACCAAAAATCAACTCGAGATGAGAGGTTAGTCCCTGGCGTCGACTCCAGAGGAATACCACCTTACCACAAGCACCTCAAGAGGAGGCTTCTCTCAGCTCTAGGTATGTGAGAGGGACCCTGAGTTTGCGGCCTCAAGTGGAATGGTCACCGCCATGCCCTGACTCGAAATAAGGCCGGATATCCCTGCAGTGACTTGAATGCAGGCTCGTCTTGCATCTCCCAAGACGAAAGGATGTCTGAATCCCCTGTGGAGACCACAGAGAAAGACCTAGTTCCCCACCTCATCACGACCGGAGGCCTCACATCCTGTGAAAACTCCAGAGGTACGCGGAGATCAGTGCCTCCAAAGGAGACGATGCCTGACTCCTCGTGAAACTTGATAGGAGTCCCAGGATTCCTGTGGCACCTGGAAAGGGACCCTTGGTCTCCCACCTCAGCTGGAGAGGCGTCCCAATTGCCCTGCAAAGCCTCGAGGAGAATCCCGAGTTGTCCCTCACATCTAGGTAGGAGTCCTGACGTCGCTGAACAAACACGTGTGTGGAAGGGCCATCCCCGTCGTAACTCGAGAATATACCCCAGGTTGCCGCCGCAACTCGAGAAAAACCATGAGACTTCCCCCTCGCCGCGAGATGTGGCCCGATTCCCCTGCACTGCGTGCAAAGCAATTCCGGGTTGCAAATCACACATGAAAGGAGCCTTGAATTCCTTGATGGAACTCCAGAGAAACCCCAAGAACACTGTTTCAAGGCTAGAGGGATCCTGAGGTCACTGTAGCAACACGAAAGAGCTCCGTGGACCAAAAATCAACTCGAGATGAGAGGTTAGTCCCTGGCTTCGACTCCAGAGGAATACCACCTTACCACAAGCACCTCAAGAGAAGGCTTCTCTCATCTCTATGGAAGTGAGAGGGACCCTGAGTTTGTGGCCTCAAGTGGAATGGTCACCGTGATGCCCTGACTCGAAATTAGGACGGATATCCCTGCAGTGACTTGAATGCAGGCTCGTCTTGCATCTCCCAAGATGAAAGGATGTCTGAATCCCCTGTGGAGACCACAGAGAAAGACCTAGTTTCCCACCTCATCGCGACCGGAGGCCTCACATCCTTTGAAAACTCCAGAGGTACGCGGAGATCAGTGCCTCCAAAGGAGACGATGCCTGACTCCTCGTGAAACTTGATAGGAGTCCCAGGATTCCTGTGGCACGTGGAAAGGGACCCTTGGTCTCCCGCCTCAGCTGGAGAGGCGTCCCAATTGCCCTGCCAAGCCTCGAGGAGAATCCCGAGTTGTCCCTCGCAACTAGGCAGGAGTCCTGACGTCACTGAACAAACACGTGTGTGGAAGGGCCATCCCCGTCGTAACTCGAGAATATACCCCAGGTTCCCGCCGCAACTTGAGAAAAACCATGAGACTTCCCCCTCGCCGCGAGATGATGCCCGATTACCCTGCACTGCGTACAGAGCAATTCCGTGTTGCACATCACACATGAAAGGAGCCTTGATTTCCTTGATGGCACTCCAGAGAAACCCCAAGAACACTGTTTCAAGGCTGGAGGGATCCTGAGGTCACTGTAGCAACACGAAAGAGCTCCGTGGACCAAAAATCAACTCGAGATGAGAGGTTAGTCCCTGGCGTCGACTCCAGAGGAATACCACCTTACCACAAGCACCTCAAGAGGAGGCTTCTCTCAGCTCTAGGTATGTGAGAGGGACCCTGAGTTTGCGGCCTCAAGTGGAATGGTCACCGCCATGCCCTGACTCGAAATAAGGCCGGATATCCCTGCAGTGACTTGAATGCAGGCTCGTCTTGCATCTCCCAAGACGAAAGGATGTCTGAATCCCCTGTGGAGACCACAGAAAAAGAACTAGTTCCCCACCTCATCGTGACCATAGGCCTCAAATCCTTTGAAAACTCCAGAGGTACGCGGAGATCAGTGCCTCCAAAGGAGACGATGCCTGACTCCTCGTGAAACTTGATAGGAGTCCCAGGATTCCTGTGGCACGGGGATTGGAACCATTGGTCTCCCGCCTCAGTTGGAGAGGCGACCCAATTGCCCTGCCTAGCCTCAAAGAGAATCCCGAGTTGTCCCTCGCAACTAGGCAGGAGTCCTGACGTCGCTGAACAAACACGTGTGTGGAAGGGCCATCCCCGTCGTAACTCGAGAATATACCCCAGGTTCCCGCCGCAACTCGAGAAAAACCATGAGACTTCCCCCTCGCCTCGAAATGAGGCCTGATTCCCCTGCACTGCGTGCAGAGCAATTCCGTGTTGCACATCACACATGAAAGGAGCCTTGATTTCCTTGATGGCACTCCAGAGAAACCCCAAGAACACTGTTTCAAGGCTAGAGGGATCCTGAGGTCACTGTAGCAACACGAAAGAGGACTGTGGACCAAAAATCAACTCGAGATGAGAGGTTAGTCCCTGGCTTCGACTCCAGAGGAATACCACCTTCCCACAAGCACCTCAAGAGGAGGCTTCTCTCAGCTCTAGGTATGTGAGAGGGACCCTGAGTTTGCGGCCTCAAGTGGAATGGACACCGCGATGCCCTGACTCGAAATAAGGCCGGATATCCCGGCAGGGACTTGAATGCAGGCTCGTCTTGCATCTCCCAAGATGAAAGGATGTCTGAATCCCCTGTGGAGACCACAGAGAAAGAACTAGTTCCCCACCTCATCGTGACCGGAGGCCTCAAATCCTTTGAAAACTCCAGAGGTACGCGGAGATCAGTGCCTCCAAAGGAGACGATGCCTGACTCCTCGTGAAACTTGATAGGAGTCCCAGGATTCCTGTGGCACGGGGATTGGAACCATTGGTCTCCCGCCTCAGTTGGAGAGGCGACCCAATTGCCCTGCCTAGCCTCAAAGAGAATCCCGAGTTGTCCCTCGCAACTAGGCAGGAGTCCTGACGTCGCTGAACAAACACGTGTGTGGAAGGGCCATCCCCGTCGTAACTCGAGAATATACCCCAGGTTCCCGCCGCAACTCGAGAAAAACCATGAGACTTCCCCCTCGCCGCGAAATGAGGCCTGATTCCCCTGCACTGCGTGCAGAGCAATTCCGTGTTGCACATCACACATGAAAGGAGCCTTGATTTCTTTGATGGCACTCCAGAGAAACCCCAAGAACACTGTTTCAAGGCTAGAGGGATCCTGAGGTCACTGTAGCAACACGAAAGAGGACTGTGGACCAAAAATCAACTCGAGATGAGAGGTTAGTCCCTGGCTTCGACTCCAGAGGAATACCACCTTCCCACAAGCACCTCAAGAGGAGGCTTCTCTCAGCTCTAGGTATGTGAGAGGGACCCTGAGTTTGCGGCCTCAAGTGGAATGGACACCGCGATGCCCTGACTCGAAATAAGGCCGGATATCCCGGCAGGGACTTGAATGCAGGCTCGTCTTGCATCTCCCAAGACGAAAGGATGTCTGAATCCCCTGTGGAGACCACAGAGAAAGACCTAGTTCCCCACCTCATCGCGACCGGAGGCCTCACATCCTTTGAAAACTCCAGAGGTACGCAGAGATCAGTGCCTCTAAAGAAGACGATGCCTGACTCCTCGTGAAACTTGATAGGAGTCCCAGGATTCCTGTGGCACGTGGAAAGGGACACTTGGTCTCCCGCCTCAGCTGGAGAGGCGTCCCAATTGCCCTGCAAAGCCTCGAGGAGAATCCCGAGTTGTCCCTCGCAACTAGGCAGGAGTCCTGACGTCGCTGAACAAACACGTGTGTGGAAGGGCCATCCCAGTCGTAACTCCAGAATATATCCCAGGTTCCCGCCGCAACTGGAGAAAAACCATGAGACTTCCCCCTCGCCGCGAGATGAGGCCCGATTCCCCTGCACTGCGTTCAAAGCAATTCCGGGTTGCACATCACACATGAAAGGAGACTTCATTTCCTTGATGGCACTCCAGAGAAACCCCAAGAACACTGTTTCAAGGCTAGAGGGATCCTGAGGTCACTGTAGCAACACAAAAGAGCTCCGTGGACCAAAAATCAACTCCAGATGAGAGGTTAGTCCCTGGCTTCGACTCCAGAGGAATACCACTTTACCACAAGCACTTCAAGAGGAGGCTTCTCTCAGGTCTAGGTATGTGAGAGGGACCCTGAGTTTGTGGCCTCAAGAGGAATGGTCACCGCGATGCCCTGAGTCGAAATAAGGCCAGATATCCTTGCAGTGACTTGAATGCAGGCTCGTCTTGCATCTCCCAAGATGAAAGGATGTCTGAATCCCCTGTGGAGACCACAGAGAAAGACCTAGTTCCCCACCTCATCGCGACCGGAGGTCTCACATCCTTTGACAACTCCAGAGGTACGCGGAGATCAGTGCCTCCAAAGGAGACGATGCCTGACTCCTCGTGAAACTTGATAGGAGTCCCAGGATTCCTGTGGCACATGGAAAGGGAGCCTTGGTCTCCCGCCTCAGCTGGAGAGGCGTCCCAATTGCCCTGCCAAGCCTCGAGGAGAATCCCGAGTTGTCCCTCACATCTAGGTAGGAGTCCTGACGTCGCTGAACAAACACGTGTGTGGAAGGGCCTTCCCCGTCGTAACTCGAGAATATACCCCAGGTTCCCGCCGCAACTCGAGAAAAACCATGAGACTTCCCCCTCGCCGCGAGATGTGGCCCGATTCCCCTGCACTGCGTGCAAAGCAATTCCGGGTTGCAAATCACACATGAAAGGAGCTTTGATTTCCTTGATGGAACTCCAGAGAAACCCCAAGAACACTGTTTCAAGGCTAGAGGGATCCTGAGGTCACTGTAGCAACACGATAGAGCTCCGTGGACCAAAAATCAACTCGAGATGAGAGGTTAGTCCCTGGCTTCGACTCCAGAGGAACACCACCTTACCACAAGCACCTCAAGAGAAGGCTTCTCTCATCTCTATGGATGTGAGAGGGACCCTGAATTTGTGGCCTTAAGTGGAATGGTCACCGTGATGCCCTGACTCGAAATTAGGACGGATATCCCTGCAGTGACTTGAATGCAGGCTCGTCTTGCATCTCCCAAGACGAAAGGATGTCTGAATCCCCTGTGGAGACCACAGAGAAAGACCTAGTTCCCCACCTCATCGCGACCGGAGGCCTCACATCCTTTGAAAACTCCAGAGGTACGCGGAGATCAGTGCCTCCAAAGGAGACGATGCCTGACTCCTCGTGAAACTTGATAGGAGGCCCAGGATTCCTGTGGCACGTGGAAAGGGACCCTTGGTCTCCCGCCTCAGCTGGAGAGGCGTCCCAATTGCCCAGCCAAGCCTCGAGGAGAATCCAGAGTTGTCCCTTGCAACTAGGCAGGAGTCCTGACGTCGCTGAACAAACACGTGTGTGGAAGGGCCATCCCCGTCGTAACTCCAGAATATACCCCAGGTTCCCGCCGCTACTCGAGAAAAACCATGAGACTTCCCCGTCGCCGCGAGATGAGGCCCGATTTCCCTGCACTGCGTGCAAAGCAATTCCGTGTTGCACATCACACATGAAAGGAGCCTTGATTTCCTTGATTGCACTCCAGAGAAACCCCAAGAACACTGTTTCAAGGCTGGAGGGATCCTGAGGGCACTGTAGCAACACGAAAGACCTCCGTGGACCAAAAATCAACTCGAGATGAGAGGTTAGTCCCTGGCTTCGACTCCAAAGGAATACCACCTTACCACAAGCACCTCAAGAGGAGGCTTCTCTCAGCTCTATGTATGTGAGAGGGAACCTGAGTGTGCGGCCTCAAGTGGAATGGACACCGCGATGCCCTGACTCGACATAAGGCCGGATATCCCTGCAGTGACTTGAATGCAGGCTCGTCTTGCATCTCCCAAGACGAAAGGATGTCTGAATCCCCTGTGGAGACCACAGAGAAAGACCTAGTTCCCCACCTCATCGCGACCGGAGGCCTCACATCCTTTGAAAACTCCAGAGGTACGCAGAGATCAGTGCCTCCAAAGGAGACGATGCCTGACTCCTCGTGAAACTTGACAGGAGTCCCAGGATTCTTGTGGCACGGGGATTGGGACCCTTGGTCTTCCACCTCAGCTGGAGAGGCGTCCCAATTGCCCTGCCTAGCCTCGAAGAGAATCCCGAGTTGTCCCTCGCAACTAGGCAGGAGTCCTGACGTCACTGAACAAACACGTGTGTGGAAGGGCCATCCCCGTCGTAACTCGAGAATATACCCCAGGTTCCCGCCGCAACTCGAGAAAAACCATGAGACTTCCCCCTCGCCGCGGGATGAGGCCCGATTCCCCTGCACTGCGTGCAAAGAAATTCCGTGTTGCACATCACACATGAAAGGAGCCTTGATTTCCTTGATGGTACTCCAGAGAAACCCCAAGAACACTGTTTCAAGGCTAGAGGGATCCTGAGGTCACTGTAGCAACACGAAAGAGCTCCGTGGACCAAACATCAACTCGAGATGAGAGGTTAGTCCCTGGCTTCGACTCCAGAGGAATACCACCTTCCCACAAGCACCTCAAGAGGAGGCTTCTCTCAGCTCTAGGTATGTGAGAGGGACCCTGAGTTTTCGGCCTCAAGTGGAATGGTCACCGTGATGCCCTGACTCGAAATAAGGCCGGATATCCCTGCAGTGACTTGAATGCAGGCTCGTCTTGCATCTCCCAAGACGAAAGGATGTCTGAATCACCTGTGGAGACCACAGAGAAAGACCTAGTTCCCCACTTCATCGTGACCGGACGCCTCAAATCCTTTGAAAACTCCAGAGGTACGCGGAGATCAGTGCCTCCAAAGGAGACGATGCCTGACTCCTCGTGAAACTTGATAGGAGCCCCAGATTCCTGTGGCACGTGGAAAGGGACCCTTGGTCTCCCGCCTCAGCTGGAGAGGCGTCCCAATTGCCCTGCCAAGCCTCGAGGAGAATCCTGAGTTGTCCATCGCAACTAGGCAGGAGTCCTGACGTCGCTGAACAAACACGTGTGTGGAAGGGCCATCCCCGTCGTAACTCGAGAATATACCCCAGGTTCCCCCCGCAACTCGAGAAAAACCATGAGACTTCCCCCACGGCGCGAGATGAGGCCCGATTCCCCTGCACTGCGTGCAGAGCAATTCCGTGTTGCACATCACACATGAAAGCAGCCTTGATTTCCTTGATGGCACTCCAGAGAAACCCCAAGAACACTGTTTCAAGGCTACAGGGATCCTGAGGTCACTGTAGCAACACGAAAGAGCTCCGTGGACCAAAAATGAACTCCAGATGAAAGGTTAGTCCCTGGCTTCGACTCCAGAGGAATACCACCTTTCCACAAGCACCTCAAGAGGAGGCTTCTCTCAGCTCTAGGTATGTGAGAGGGACCCTAAGTTTGCGGCCTCAAGTGGAATGGTCACCGCGATGCCCTGACTCGAAATAAGGCCGGATATCCCTGCAGTGTCTTGAATGCAGGCTCGTCTTGCATCTCCCAAGACGAAAGGATGTCTGAATCCCCTGTGGAGACCACAGAGAAAGACCTAGTTCCCCACCTCATCGCGACCGGAGGCCTCACATCCTTTGAAAACTCCAGAGGTGCGCGGAGATCAGTGCCTCCAAAGGAGACGATGCCTGACTCCTCATGAAACATGATAGGAGTCCCAGGATTCCTGTGGCACGTGGAAAGGGACCCTTGGTCTCCCGCCTCAGCTGGAGAGGCGTCCCAATTGCCCTGCATAGCCTCGAAGAGAATCCCGAGTTGTCCCTCGCAACTAGGCAGGAGTCCTGACGTCGCTGAACAAACACGTGTGTGGAAGGGCCATCCCCGTCGTAACTCGAGAATATACCCCAGGTTCCCGCCGCAACTCGAGAAAAACCATGAGACTTCCCCCTCGCCGCGAGATGAGGCCCGATTCCCCAGCACTGCGTGCAGAGCAATTCCGTGTTGCACATCACACATGAAAGGAGCCTTGATTTCCTTGATGGCACGCCAGAGAAACCCCAAGAACACTGTTTCAAGGCTATAGGGATCCTGAGATCACTGTAGCAACACGAAAGTGCTCTGTGGACCAAAAATCAACTCGAGATGAGAGGTTAGTACCTGGCTTCGACTCCCGAGGAATACCACCTTACCACAAGCACCTCAAGAGGAGGCTTGTCTCAGCTCTAGGTATGTGAGAGGGACCCTGAGTTTGCGGACTCAAGTGGAATGGACACCGCGATGCCCTGACTCGAAATAAGGCCGGATATCCCTGCAGTGACTTGAATGCAGGCTCGTCTTTCATCTCCCAAGACGAAAGGATGTCTGAATCCCCTGTGGAGACCACAGAGAAAGACCTAGTTCCCCACCTTATCACGACCGGAGACCTCACATCCTTTGAAAACTCCAGAGGTACGCGGAGATCAGTGCCTCCAAAGGAGACGATGCCTGACTCCTCGTGAAACTTGATAGGAGTCCCAGGATTCCTGTGGCACCTGGATTGGGACCCTTGGTCTCCCACCTCAGCTGGAGAGGCATCCCAATTGCCCTGCCTAGCCTCGAAGAGAATCCCGAGTTGTCCCTCGCAACTAGGCAGGAGTCCTGACGTCGCTGAACAAACACGTGTGTGGAAGGACCATCCCCGTCGTAACTCGAGAATATACCCCAGGTTCCCGCCGAAACTCGAGAAAAACCATGAGACTTCCCCCTCGCCACGAGATGAGGCCCGATTCCCCTGCACTGCGTGCAGAGCAATTCCGTGTTGCACATCACACATGAAAGGAGCCTTGATTTCCTTGATGGCACTCCAGAGAAACCCCACGAACACTGTTTCAAGGCTAGAGGGATCCTGAGGTCACTGTAGCAACACGAAAGAGCTCCGTGGACCAAAAATCAACTCGAGATGAGAGGTTAGTCCCTGGCTTCGACTCCAGAGGAATACCACCTTTCCACAAGCACCTCAAGAGGAGGCTTCTCTCAGCTCTAGGTATGTGAGAGGGACCCTAAGTTTGCGGCCTCAAGTGGAATGGTCACCGCGATGCCCTGACTCGAAATAAGGCCGGATATCCCTGCAGTGACTGGAATGCAGGCTCGTCTTGAATCTCCCAAGACGAAAGGATGTCTGAATCCCCTGTGGAGCCCACAGAGAATGACCTAGTTCCCCACCTCATCGCGACCGGAGGCCTCACATCCTTTGAAAACTCCAGAGGTACGCGGAGATCAGTGCCTCCAAAGGAGACGATGCCTGACTCCTCGTGAAACTTGATAGGAGTCCCAGGATTCCTGTGGCACGTGGAAAGGGACCCTTGGTCTCCCGCCTCAGCTGGAGAGGCGTCCCAATTGCCCTGCCTAGCCTCGAAGAGAATCCCGAATTGTCCCTCGCAACTAGGCAGGAGTCCTGACGTCGCTGAACAAACACGTGTGTGGAAGGGCCATCCCCGTCGTAACTCGAGAATATACCCCAGGTTCCCGCCGCAACTCGAGAAAAACCATGAGACTTCCCCCTCGCCGCGAGATGAGGCCCGATTCCCCTGCACTGCGTGCAGAGCAATTCCGTGTTGCACATCACACATGAAAGGAGCCTTGATTTCCTTGATGGCACTCCAGAGAAACCCCAAGAACACTGTTTCATGGCTAAAGGGATCCTGAGGTTACTGTAGAAACACGAAAGAACTCGGTGGAACAAAAATCAACTCGAGATGAGAGGTTAGTCCCTGGCTTCGACTCCAGAGGATTACCACCTTTCCACAAGCACCTCAAGAGGAGGCTTCTCTCAGCTCTAGGTATGTGAGAGGGACCCTGAGTTTGCGGCCTCAAGTGGAATGGGCACCACGATGCCCTGACTCGAAATAAGGCCGGATATCCCTGCAGTGACTTGAATGCAGGCTCGTCTTGCTTCTCCCAAGACGAAAGGATGTTTGAATCCCCTGTGGAGACCACAGAGAAAGACCTAGTTCCCCACCTCATCGCGACCGGAGGCGTTACATCCTTTGAAAACTCCAGAGGTACGCGGAGATCAGTGCCTCCAAGGAGACGATGCCTGACTCCTCGTGAAACTTGACAGGAGTCCCAGGATTCCTGTGGCACGTGGATTGGGACCCTTGGTCTCCCACTTCAGCTGGAGAGGCGTCCCAATTGCCCTGCCTAGCCTCGAAGAGAATCCCGAATTGTCCCTCGCAACTAGGCAGGAGGCCTGACGTCGCTGAACAAACACGTGTGTGGAAGGACCATCCCCGTCGTAACTCGAGAATATACCCCAGGTTCCCGCCGCAACACGAGAAAAACCATGAGACTTCCCCCTCGCCACGAGATGAGGCCCGATTCCCCTGCACTGCGTGCAGAGCAATTCCGTGTTGCACATCACACATGAAAGGACCCTTGATTTCCTTGATGGCACTCCAGAGAAACCCCAAGAACACTGTTTCAAGGCTAGAGGGATCCTGAGGTCACTGTAGCAACACGAAAGAGCTCCGTGGACCAAAAATGAACTCCAGATGAAAGGTTAGTCCCTGGCTTCGACTCCAGAGGAATACCACCTTACCACAAGCACCTCAAGAGGAGGCTTCTCTCAGCTCTAGGTATGTGAGAGGGACCCTGAGTTTGCGGCCTCAAGTGGAATGGTCACCGCGATGCCCTGACTCGAAATAAGGACGGATATCCCTGCAGTGACTGGAATGCAGGCTCGTCTTGCATCTCCCAAGATGAAAGGATGTCTGTATCCCCTGTGGAGACCACAGAGAAAGACCTAGTTCCCCACCTCATCGCGAACGGAGGCCTCTCATCCTTTGAAAACTCCAGAGGTACGCGGAGATCACTGCCTCCAAAGGAGACGATGCCTGACTCCTCGTGAAACTTGATAGGAGTCCCAGGATTCCTGTGGCACGTGGAAAGGGACCCTTGGTCTCCCGCCTCAGCTGGAGGGGCGTCCCAATTGCCCTGCCAAGCCTCAAGGAGAATCCCGAGTTGTCCCTCGCAACTAGGCAGGAGTCCTGACGTCGCTGAACAAACACGTGTGTGGAAGGGCCATCCCCGTCGTAACTCGAAAATATACCCCAGGTTCCCGCCGCAACTCGAGAAAAACCATGAGACTTCCCCCTCTGCACGAGATGAGGCCCGATTCCCCTACACTGCGTGCAGAGCAATTCCGTGTTGCACATCACACATGAAAGGAGCCTTGATTTCCTTGATGGCACTCCAGAGAAACCCCAAGAACACTGTTTCATGGCTAAAGGGATCCTGAGGTTACTGTAGTAACAGGAAAGAACTCGGTGGACCAAAAATCAACTCGAGATGAAAGGTTAGTCCCTGGCTTCGACTCCAGAGGAATACCACCTTACCACAAGCACCTCAAGAGGAGGCTTCTCTCAGCTCTAGGTATGTGAGAGGGACCCTGAGTTTGCGGCCTCAAGTGGAATGGGCACCGCGATGCCCTGACTCGAAATAAGGACGGATATCCCTGCAGTGACTTGAATGCAGGCTCGTCTTGCATCTCCCAAGACGAAAGGATGTCTGAATCCCCTGAGGAGACCACAGAGAAAGACCTAGTTCCCCACCTCTTCGCGACCGGAGGCGTCACATCCTTTGAAAACTCCAGAGGTACGCGGAGATCAGTGCCTCCAAGGAGACGATGCCTGACTCCTCGTGAAACTTGACAGGAGTCACAGGATTCCTGTGGCACGTGGATTGGGACCCTTGGTCTCCCACCTCAGCTGGAGAGGCGTCCCAATTGCCCTGCCTAGCCTCGAAGAGAATCCCGAATTGTCCCTCGCAACTAGGCAGGAGTCCTGACGACGCTGAACAAACACGTGTGTGGAAGGATCATCCCCGTCGTAACTCGAGAATATACCCCAGGTTCCCGCCGCAACTCGAGAAAAACCATGAGACTTCCCCCTCGCCACGAGATGAGGCCCGATTCGCCTGCACTGCGTGCAGAGCAATTCCGTGTTGCACATCACACATGAAAGCAGCCTTGATTTCCTTGATTGCACTCCAGAGAAACCCCAAGAACACTGTTTCAAGGCTACAGGGATCCTGAGGTCACTGTAGCAACACGAAAGAGCTCCGTGGACCAAAAATGAACTCCAGATGAAAGGTTAGTCCCTGTCTTCGACTCCAGAGGAATACCACCTTTCCACAAGCACCTCAAGAGGAGGCTTCTCTCAGCTCTAGGTATGTGAGAGGGACCCTAAGTTTGCGGCCTCAAGTGGAATGGTCACCACGATGCCCTGACTCGAAATAAGGCCGGATATCCCTGCAGTGACTTGAATGCAGGCTCGTCTTGCATCTCCCAAGACGAAAGGATGTCTGAATCCCCTGTGGAGACCACAGAGAAAGACCTAGTTCCCCACCTCACCGCAACCGGACGCCTCACATCCTTTGAAAAATCCAGAGGTACGCGGAGATCAGTGCCTCCAAAGGAGACGATGCCTGACTCCTCGTGAAACGTGATACAAGTCCCAGGATTCCTGTGGCACGTGGAAAGGGACCCTTGGTCTCCTGCCTCAGCTGGAGAGGCGTCCCAATTGCCCTGCAAAGCCTCGAGGAGAATCCCGAGTTGTCCCTCGCAACGAGGCAGGAGTCCTGACGTCGCTGAACAAACACGTGTGTGGAAGGGACATCCCCGTCGTAAATCGAGAATATACCCCAGGTTCCCGCCGCAACTCGAGAAAAACCATGAGACTTCCAACTCGCCGCGAGATGAGGCCCGATTCCCCTGCACTGCGTGCAGAGCAATTCCGTGTTGCACATCACACATGAAAGGAGCCTTGATTTCCTTGATGGCACTCCAGAGAAACCCCAAGAACACTGTTTCAAGGCTACAGGGATCCTTAGGTCACTGTAGCAACACGAAAGAGCTCCGTGGACCAAAAATGAACTCGAGATGAGAGGTTAGTCCCTGCCTTCGACTCCAGAGGAATACCACCTTACCACAAGCACCTCAAGAGGAGGCTTCTCTCAGCTCTAGGTATGTGAGAGGGACCCTGAGTTTGTGGCCTCAAGTGGAATGGTCACCGCGATGCCCTGACTCGAAATAAGGCCAGATATCCCTGCAGTGACTTGAATGCAGGCTCGTCTTGCATCTCCCAAGACGAAAGGATGTCTGAATCCCCTGTGGAGACCACAGAGAAAGACCTAGTTCCCCACCTCATCGCGACCGGAGGCCTCACATCCTTTGAAAACTCCAGAGGTAAGCGGAGATCAGTGCCTGCAAAGGAGACGATGCCTGACTCCTCGTGAAACTTGATAGGAGTGCCAGGATTCCTGAGGCACGTAGATTGGGACGCTTAGTCTCCCTCCTCAGCTGTAGAGGCGTCCCAATTGCCCTGCCTAGCCTCGAAGAGAATCCCGAATTGTCCCTCGCAACTAGGCAGGAGTCCTGACGTCGCTGAACAAACACGTGTGTGGAAGGGCCATCCCCGTCGTAACTCGAGAATATACCCCAGGTTCCCGCCGCAACTCGAGAAAAACCATGAGACTTCCCCCTCACCGCGAGATGAGGCCCGATTCCCCTGCACTGCGTGCAGAGCAATTCCGTGTTGCACATCACACATGAAAGGAGCCTTGATTTCCTTGATGGCACTCCAGAGAAACCCCAAGAACACTGTTTCATGGCTAAAGGGATCCTGAGGTTACTGTAGAAACACGAAAGAACTCGGTGGAACAAAAATCAACTCGAGATGAGAGGTTAGTCCCTGGCTTCGACTCCAGAGGATTACCACCTTTCCACAAGCACCTCAAGAGGAGGCTTCTCTCAGCTCTAGGTATGTGAGAGGGACCCTGAGTTTGCGGCCTCAAGTGGAATGGGCACCGCGATGCCCTGACTCGAAATAAGGCCGGATATCCCTGCAGTGACTTGAATGCAGGCTCGTCTTGCTTCTCCCAAGACGAAAGGATGTTTGAATCCCCTGTGGAGACCACAGAGAAAGACCTAGTTCCCCACCTCATCGCGACCGGAGGCGTTACATCCTTTGAAAACTCCAGAGGTACGCGGAGATCAGTGCCTCCAAGGAGACGATGCCTGACTCCTCGTGAAACTTGACAGGAGTCCCAGGATTCCTGTGGCACGTGGATTGGGACCCTTGGTCTCCCACTTCAGCTGGAGAGGCGTCCCAATTGCCCTGCCTAGCCTCGAAGAGAATCCCGAATTGTCCCTCGCAACTAGGCAGGAGGCCTGACGTCGCTGAACAAACACGTGTGTGGAAGGACCATCCCCGTCGTAACTCGAGAATATACCCCAGGTTCCCGCCGCAACACGAGAAAAACCATGAGACTTCCCCCTCGCCACGAGATGAGGCCCGATTCCCCTGCACTGCGTGCAGAGCAAGTCCGGGTTGCCCATCACACATGAAAGGACCCTTGATTTCCTTGATGGCACTCCAGAGAAACCCCAAGAACACTGTTTCAAGGCTAGAGGGATCCTGAGGTCACTGTAGCAACACGAAAGAGCTCCGTGGACCAAAAATGAACTCCAGATGAAAGGTTAGTCCCTGGCTTCGACTCCAGAGGACTACCACCTTACCACAAGCACCTCAAGAGGAGGCTTCTCTCAGCTCTAGGTATGTGAGAGGGACCCTGAGTTTGCGGCCTCAAGTGGAATGGTCACCGCGATGCCCTGACTCGAAATAAGGACGGATATCCCTGCAGTGACTGGAATGCAGGCTCGTCTTGCATCTCCCAAGATGAAAGGATGTCTGTATCCCCTGTGGAGACCACAGAGAAAGACCTAGTTCCCCACCTCATCGCGAACGGAGGCCTCTCATCCTTTGAAAACTCCAGAGGTACGCGGAGATCACTGCCTCCAAAGGAGACGATGCCTGACTCCTCGTGAAACTTGATAGGAGTCCCAGGATTCCTGTGGCACGTGGAAAGGGACCCTTGGTCTCCCGCCTCAGCTGGAGGGGCGTCCCAATTGCCCTGCCAAGCCTCAAGGAGAATCCCGAGTTGTCCCTCGCAACTAGGCAGGAGTCCTGACGTCGCTGAACAAACACGTGTGTGGAAGGGCCATCCCCGTCGTAACTCGAAAATATACCCCAGGTTCCCGCCGCAACTCGAGAAAAACCATGAGACTTCCAACTCGCCGCGAGATGAGGCCCGATTCCCCTGCACTGCGTGCAGAGCAATTCCGTGTTGCACATCACACATGAAAGGAGCCTTGATTTCCTTGATGGCACTCCAGAGAAACCCCAAGAACACTGTTTCAAGGCTACAGGGATCCTTAGGTCACTGTAGCAACACGAAAGAGCTCCGTGGACCAAAAATGAACTCGAGATGAGAGGTTAGTCCCTGCCTTCGACTCCAGAGGAATACCACCTTACCACAAGCACCTCAAGAGGAGGCTTCTCTCAGCTCTAGGTATGTGAGAGGGACCCTGAGTTTGTGGCCTCAAGTGGAATGGTCACCGCGATGCCCTGACTCGAAATAAGGCCAGATATCCCTGCAGTGACTTGAATGCAGGCTCGTCTTGCATCTCCCAAGACGAAAGGATGTCTGAATCCCCTGTGGAGACCACAGAGAAAGACCTAGTTCCCCACCTCATCGCGACCGGAGGCCTCACATCCTTTGAAAACTCCAGAGGTAAGCGGAGATCAGTGCCTGCAAAGGAGACGATGCCTGACTCCTCGTGAAACTTGATAGGAGTGCCAGGATTCCTGAGGCACGTAGATTGGGACGCTTAGTCTCCCTCCTCAGCTGTAGAGGCGTCCCAATTGCCCTGCCTAGCCTCGAAGAGAATCCCGAATTGTCCCTCGCAACTAGGCAGGAGTCCTGACGTCGCTGAACAAACACGTGTGTGGAAGGGCCATCCCCGTCGTAACTCGAGAATATACCCCAGGTTCCCGCCGCAACTCGAGAAAAACCATGAGACTTCCCCCTCGCCGCGAGATGAGGCCCGATTCCCCTGCACTGCGTGCAGAGCAATTCCGTGTTGCACATCACACATGAAAGGAGCCTTGATTTCCTTGATGGCACTCCAGAGAAACCCCAAGAACACTGTTTCATGGCTAAAGGGATCCTGAGGTTACTGTAGAAACACGAAAGAACTCGGTGGAACAAAAATCAACTCGAGATGAGAGGTTAGTCCCTGGCTTCGACTCCAGAGGATTACCACCTTTCCACAAGCACCTCAAGAGGAGGCTTCTCTCAGCTCTAGGTATGTGAGAGGGACCCTGAGTTTGCGGCCTCAAGTGGAATGGGCACCGCGATGCCCTGACTCGAAATAAGGCCGGATATCCCTGCAGTGACTTGAATGCAGGCTCGTCTTGCTTCTCCCAAGACGAAAGGATGTTTGAATCCCCTGTGGAGACCACAGAGAAAGACCTAGTTCCCCACCTCATCGCGACCGGAGGCGTTACATCCTTTGAAAACTCCAGAGGTACGCGGAGATCAGTGCCTCCAAGGAGACGATGCCTGACTCCTCGTGAAACTTGACAGGAGTCCCAGGATTCCTGTGGCACGTGGATTGGGACCCTTGGTCTCCCACTTCAGCTGGAGAGGCGTCCCAATTGCCCTGCCTAGCCTCGAAGAGAATCCCGAATTGTCCCTCGCAACTAGGCAGGAGGCCTGACGTCGCTGAACAAACACGTGTGTGGAAGGACCATCCCCGTCGTAACTCGAGAATATACCCCAGGTTCCCGCCGCAACACGAGAAAAACCATGAGACTTCCCCCTCGCCACGAGATGAGGCCCGATTCCCCTGCACTGCGTGCAGAGCAATTCCGTGTTGCACATCACACATGAAAGGACCCTTGATTTCCTTGATGGCACTCCAGAGAAACCCCAAGAACACTGTTTCAAGGCTAGAGGGATCCTGAGGTCACTGTAGCAACACGAAAGAGCTCCGTGGACCAAAAATGAACTCCAGATGAAAGGTTAGTCCCTGGCTTCGACTCCAGAGGAATACCACCTTACCACAAGCACCTCAAGAGGAGGCTTCTCTCAGCTCTAGGTATGTGAGAGGGACCCTGAGTTTGCGGCCTCAAGTGGAATGGTCACCGCGATGCCCTGACTCGAAATAAGGACGGATATCCCTGCAGTGACTGGAATGCAGGCTCGTCTTGCATCTCCCAAGATGAAAGGATGTCTGTATCCCCTGTGGAGACCACAGAGAAAGACCTAGTTCCCCACCTCATCGCGAACGGAGGCCTCTCATCCTTTGAAAACTCCAGAGGTACGCGGAGATCACTGCCTCCAAAGGAGACGATGCCTGACTCCTCGTGAAACTTGATAGGAGTCCCAGGATTCCTGTGGCACGTGGAAAGGGACCCTTGGTCTCCCGCCTCAGCTGGAGGGGCGTCCCAATTGCCCTGCCAAGCCTCAAGGAGAATCCCGAGTTGTCCCTCGCAACTAGGCAGGAGTCCTGACGTCGCTGAACAAACACGTGTGTGGAAGGGCCATCCCCGTCGTAACTCGAAAATATACCCCAGGTTCCCGCCGCAACTCGAGAAAAACCATGAGACTTCCCCCTCTGCACGAGATGAGGCCCGATTCCCCTACACTGCGTGCAGAGCAATTCCGTGTTGCACATCACACATGAAAGGAGCCTTGATTTCCTTGATGGCACTCCAGAGAAACCCCAAGAACACTGTTTCATGGCTAAAGGGATCCTGAGGTTACTGTAGTAACAGGAAAGAACTCGGTGGACCAAAAATCAACTCGAGATGAAAGGTTAGTCCCTGGCTTCGACTCCAGAGGAATACCACCTTACCACAAGCACCTCAAGAGGAGGCTTCTCTCAGCTCTAGGTATGTGAGAGGGACCCTGAGTTTGCGGCCTCAAGTGGAATGGGCACCGCGATGCCCTGACTCGAAATAAGGACGGATATCCCTGCAGTGACTTGAATGCAGGCTCGTCTTGCATCTCCCAAGACGAAAGGATGTCTGAATCCCCTGAGGAGACCACAGAGAAAGACCTAGTTCCCCACCTCTTCGCGACCGGAGGCGTCACATCCTTTGAAAACTCCAGAGGTACGCGGAGATCAGTGCCTCCAAGGAGACGATGCCTGACTCCTCGTGAAACTTGACAGGAGTCACAGGATTCCTGTGGCACGTGGATTGGGACCCTTGGTCTCCCACCTCAGCTGGAGAGGCGTCCCAATTGCCCTGCCTAGCCTCGAAGAGAATCCCGAATTGTCCCTCGCAACTAGGCAGGAGTCCTGACGACGCTGAACAAACACGTGTGTGGAAGGATCATCCCCGTCGTAACTCGAGAATATACCCCAGGTTCCCGCCGCAACTCGAGAAAAACCATGAGACTTCCCCCTCGCCACGAGATGAGGCCCGATTCGCCTGCACTGCGTGCAGAGCAATTCCGTGTTGCACATCACACATGAAAGCAGCCTTGATTTCCTTGATTGCACTCCAGAGAAACCCCAAGAACACTGTTTCAAGGCTACAGGGATCCTGAGGTCACTGTAGCAACACGAAAGAGCTCCGTGGACCAAAAATGAACTCCAGATGAAAGGTTAGTCCCTGTCTTCGACTCCAGAGGAATACCACCTTTCCACAAGCACCTCAAGAGGAGGCTTCTCTCAGCTCTAGGTATGTGAGAGGGACCCTAAGTTTGCGGCCTCAAGTGGAATGGTCACCACGATGCCCTGACTCGAAATAAGGCCGGATATCCCTGCAGTGACTTGAATGCAGGCTCGTCTTGCATCTCCCAAGACGAAAGGATGTCTGAATCCCCTGTGGAGACCACAGAGAAAGACCTAGTTCCCCACCTCACCGCAACCGGACGCCTCACATCCTTTGAAAAATCCAGAGGTACGCGGAGATCAGTGCCTCCAAAGGAGACGATGCCTGACTCCTCGTGAAACGTGATACGAGTCCCAGGATTCCTGTGGCACGTGGAAAGGGACCCTTGGTCTCCTGCCTCAGCTGGAGAGGCGTCCCAATTGCCCTGCAAAGCCTCGAGGAGAATCCCGAGTTGTCCCTCGCAACGAGGCAGGAGTCCTGACGTCGCTGAACAAACACGTGTGTGGAAGGGACATCCCCGTCGTAAATCGAGAATATACCCCAGGTTCCCGCCGCAACTCGAGAAAAACCATGAGACTTCCAACTCGCCGCGAGATGAGGCCCGATTCCCCTGCACTGCGTGCAGAGCAATTCCGTGTTGCACATCACACATGAAAGGAGCCTTGATTTCCTTGATGGCACTCCAGAGAAACCCCAAGAACACTGTTTCAAGGCTACAGGGATCCTTAGGTCACTGTAGCAACACGAAAGAGCTCCGTGGACCAAAAATGAACTCGAGATGAGAGGTTAGTCCCTGCCTTCGACTCCAGAGGAATACCACCTTACCACA
Organism: Cervus elaphus; assembly: GCF_910594005.1. Classification (NCBI taxonomy): domain Eukaryota; kingdom Metazoa; phylum Chordata; class Mammalia; order Artiodactyla; family Cervidae; genus Cervus; species Cervus elaphus. The sequence goes on along the minus strand of NW_025316707.1, from coordinate 75,607 downwards.
AGCACCTCAAGAGGAGGCTTCTCTCAGCTCTAGGTATGTGAGAGGGACCCTGAGTTTGTGGCCTCAAGTGGAATGGTCACCGCGATGCCCTGACTCGAAATAAGGCCAGATATCCCTGCAGTGACTTGAATGCAGGCTCGTCTTGCATCTCCCAAGACGAAAGGATGTCTGAATCCCCTGTGGAGACCACAGAGAAAGACCTAGTTCCCCACCTCATCGCGACCGGAGGCCTCACATCCTTTGAAAACTCCAGAGGTAAGCGGAGATCAGTGCCTGCAAAGGAGACGATGCCTGACTCCTCGTGAAACTTGATAGGAGTGCCAGGATTCCTGAGGCACGTAGATTGGGACGCTTAGTCTCCCTCCTCAGCTGTAGAGGCGTCCCAATTGCCCTGCCTAGCCTCGAAGAGAATCCCGAGTTGTCCCTCGCAACTAGGCAGGAGTTCTGACGTCGCTGAACAAACACGTGTGTGGAAGGGCCTTCCCCGTCGTAACTCGAGAATATACTCCAGGATCCCGCCGCAACTCGAGAAAAACCATGAGACTTCCCCCTCGCCGCGAGATGAGGCCCGATTCCCCTGCACTGCGTGCCAAGCAATTCCGTGTTGCACATACACATGAAAGGAGCCTTGATTTCCTTGATGGCACTCCAGAGAAAGCCCAAGAACACTGTTTCAAGGCTAGAGGGATCCTGAAGTCACTGTAGCAACACGAAAGAGCTCGGTGGACCAAAAATGAACTCGAGATGAGAGGTTAGTCCCTGCCTTCGACTCCAGAGGAATACCACCTTACCACAAGCACCTCAAGAGGAGGCTTCTCTCAGCTCTAGGTATGTGAGAGGGACCCTGAGTTTGCGGCCTGAAGTGGAATGGTCACCCCGATGCCCTGACTCGAAATAAGGCCGGATATCCCTGCAGTGACTTGAATGCAGGCTGGTCTTGCATCTCCCAAGACGAAAGGATGTCTGAATCCCCTGTGGAGACCACAGAGAAAGACCTAGTTCCCCACCTCATCGCGACCGGAGGCCTCACATCCTTTGAAAACTCCAGAGGTACGCGGAGATCAGTGCCTCCAAAGGAGACGATGCCTGACTCCTCGTGAAACTTGATAGGAGTCCCAGGATTCCTGTTGCACGTGGATTGGGACCCTTGGTCTCCCGCCTCAGCTGGAGAGGCGTCCTAATTGCCCTGCCTAGCCTCGAAGAGAATCCCGAGTTGTCCCTCGCAACTAGGCAGGAGTCCTGACGTTGCTGAACAAACACGTGTGTGGAAGGGCCATTACCGTCGTAACTCGAGAATATACTCCAGGTTCCCGCCGCAACTCGAGAAAAACCATGAGACTTCCCCCTCGCCGCGAAATGAGGCCCGATTCCCCTGCACTGCGTGCAGAGCAATTCCGTGTTGCACATCACACATGAAAGGAGCCTTGATTTCCTTGATGGCACTCCAGAGAAACCCCAAGAACACTGTTTCATGGCTAAAGGGATCCTAAGGTTACTGTAGTAACACGAAAGAACTCGGTGGACCAAAAATCAACTCGAGATGAGAGGTTAGTCCCTGGCTTCGACTCCAGAGGAATACCACCTTACCACAAGCACCTCAAGAGGAGGCTTCTCTCAGCTCGATGTGTGTGAGAGGGACCCTGAGTTTGCGGGCTCAAGTGGAATGGTCACCGCGATGCCCTGACTCGAAATAAGGCCAGATATCCCTGGAGTGGTTTGAATGCAGGCTCGTCTTGCATCTCCCAAGACGAAAGGATGTCTGAATCCCCTGTGGTGACCACAGAGAAAGACCTAGTTCCCCACCTCTTCGCGACCGGAGGCGTCACATCCTTTGAAAACTCCAGAGGTACGCAGAGATCAGTGCCTCCAAAGGAGACGATGCCTGACTCCTCGTGAAACTTGATAGGAGTCCCAGGATTCCTGTGACACGTCGAAAGGGACCCTTGGTCTCCCGCCTCAGCTGGAGAGGCGTCCCAATTGCCCTGCAAAGCCTCGAGGAGAATCCCGAGTTGTCCCTCGCAACTAGGCAGGAGTCCAGACGTCGCTGAACAAACACGTGTGTGGAAGGGCCATCCCCGTCGTACTTCGAAAATATACCCCAGGTTCAAGCCACAACTCGAGAAAAACCTTGAGACTTCCCCCTCGCCGCGAGATGAGGCCCGATTCCCCTGCACTGTGTGCAAAGCAATTCCAGGTTGCACATCACACATGAAAGGAGCCTTGATTTCCTTGATGGCACTCCAGAGAAACCCCAAGAACACTGTTTCAAGGTTAGAGGGATCCTGAGGTCACTGTTCCAACACAAAAGAACTCCGTGGACCAAAAATCAACTCGAGATGAGAGTTTAGTCCCTGGCTTCGACTCCAGAGGAATACCACCTTACCACAAGCACCTCAAGAGGAGGCTTCTCTCAGCTCTAGGTATGTGAGAGGGACCCTGAGTTTGCGGCCTGAAGTGGAATGGTCACCGCGATGCCCTGACTCGAAATAAGGGCGGATATCCCTGCAGTGACTTAAATGCAGGGTCGTCTTGAATCTCCCAAGATGAAAGGATGTCTGAATCCCCTGTGAAGACCACAGAAAAAGACCTAGTTCCCCACCTCATCGTGACCGGAGGCCTCACATCCTTTGAAAACTCCAGAGGTACGCGGAGATCAGTGCCTCCAAAGGAGACGATGCCTGACTCCTCGTGAAACTTGATAGGAGTCCCAGGATTCCTGTGGCACGGGGATTGGGACCCTTGGTCTCCCGCCTCAGCTGGAGAGGCGTCCCAATTGCCCTGCCAAGCCTCGAGGAGAATCCCGAGTTGTCCCTCGAACTAGGCAGGAGTCCTGACGTTGCTGAACAAACACGTGTGTGGAAGGGCCATCCCCGTCGTAACTCGAGAATATATCCTAGGTTCCCGCCGCAACTCGAGAAAAACCATGAGACTTCCCCCTCGCCGCGAGATGAGGCCCGATTCCCCTGCACTGTGTGCAGAGCAATTCCGTGTTGCACATCACACATGAAAGAAGCCTTGATTTCCTTGATGGCACTCCAGGGAAACCCCAAGAACACTATTTCAAGGCTAGACGGATCCTGAGGTCACTGTAGCAACACAAAAGAGCTCCATGGACCAAAAATCAACTGGAGATGAGAGGTTAGTCCCTGGCTTCGACTCCAGAGGAATACCACCTTACCACAAGCACCTCAAGAGGAGGCTTCTCTCAGCTCTAGGTATGTGAGAGGGACCCTGAGTTTGAGGCCTCAAGTGGAATGGTCACCGCAATGCTCTGACTCGAAATAAGGCCAGATATCCCTGTAGTGACTTGAATGCAGGCTCGTCTTGCATCTCCCAAGACGAAAGGATGTCTGAATCCCTTGGGGAGACCACAGAAAAAGACCTAGTTCCCCACCTCACCGCAACCGGAGGCCTCACATCCTTTGAAAACTCCAGAGGTACGCGGACATCAGTGCCTCCAAAGGAGACGATGCCTGACTCCTCGTGAAACTTGATAGGAGTCCCAGGATTCCTGTGGCACGTGGAAAGGGACCCTTGGTCTCCCGCCTCAGCTGGAGAGGCGACCCAATTGCCCTGCCTAGCCTCAAGGAGAATCCCCAGTTGTCCCTCGCAACTAGGCAGGAGTCCTGACGTCGCTGAACAAACACGTGTGTGGAAGGGCCATCCCCGTCGTAACTCGAGAATATACTCCAGGTTCCCGCCGCAACGCGAGAAAAACCATGAGACTTCCCCCTCGCCGCGAGATGAGGCCCGATTCCCCTGCATTGCGTGCAGAGCAATTCCGTGTTGCACATCACACATGAAAGGAGGCTTGATTTCCTTGATGGCACTCCAGAGAAACTCCAAGAACACTGTTTCAAGACTAGAGGGATCCTGAGGTCACTGTAGCAACACGAAAGACCTCCGTGGACCAAAAATGAACTCGAGATGAGAGGTTAGTCCCTGGCTTCGACTCCAGAGGAATACCACCTTACCACAAGCACCTCAAGAGGAGGCTTCTCTCAGCTCTAGGTATGTGAGAGGGACCCTGAGTTTGCGGCCTCAAGTGGAATGGGCACCGCGATGCCCTGACTCGAAATAAGGCCATATATCCCTGCAGTGACTTGAATGCAGGCTCGTCTTGCATCTCCCAAGACGAAAGGATGTCTGAATCCCCTGTGGAGACCACAGAGAAAGACCTAGTTCCCCACCTCATCGCGACCGGAGGCCTCACATCCTTTGAAAACTCCAGAGGAACGCGGAGATCAGTGCCTCCAAAGGAGACGATGCCTGACTCCTCGTGAAACTTGATAGGAGTCCCAGGATTCCTGTGGCACGTGGAAAGGGACCCTTGGTCTCCCGCCTCAGCTGGAGAGGCGTCCCAATTGCCCTGCCAAGCCTCGAGGAGAATCCCGAGTTGTCCCTCGAACTAGGCAGGAGTCCTGACGTTGCTGAACAAACACGTGTGTGGAAGGGCCATCCCCGTCGTAACTCGAGAATATATCCTAGGTTCCCGCCGCAACTCGAGAAAAACCATGAGACTTCCCCCTCGCCGCGAGATGAGGCCCGATTCCCCTGCACTGTGTGCAGAGCAATTCCGTGTTGCACATCACACATGAAAGAAGCCTTGATTTCCTTGATGGCACTCCAGGGAAACCCCAAGAACACTATTTCAAGGCTAGACGGATCCTGAGGTCACTGTAGCAACACAAAAGAGCTCCATGGACCAAAAATCAACTGGAGATGAGAGGTTAGTCCCTGGCTTCGACTCCAGAGGAATACCACCTTACCACAAGCACCTCAAGAGGAGGCTTCTCTCAGGTCTAGGTATGTGAGAGGGACCCTGAGTTTGAGGCCTCAAGTGGAATGGTCACCGCAATGCTCTGACTCGAAATAAGGCCAGATATCCCTGTAGTGACTTGAATGCAGGCTCGTCTTGCATCTCCCAAGACGAAAGGATGTCTGAATCCCTTGGGGAGACCACAGAAAAAGACCTAGTTCCCCACCTCACCGCAACCGGAGGCCTCACATCCTTTGAAAACTCCAGAGGTACGCGGACATCAGTGCCTCCAAAGGAGACGATGCCTGACTCCTCGTGAAACTTGATAGGAGTCCCAGGATTCCTGTGGCACGTGGAAAGGGACCCTTGGTCTCCCGCCTCAGCTGGAGAGGCGACCCAATTGCCCTGCCTAGCCTCAAGGAGAATCCCCAGTTGTCCCTCGCAACTAGGCAGGAGTCCTGACGTCGCTGAACAAACACGTGTGTGGAAGGGCCATCCCCGTCGTAACTCGAGAATATACTCCAGGTTCCCGCCGCAACGCGAGAAAAACCATGAGACTTCCCCCTCGCCGCGAGATGAGGCCCGATTCCCCTGCATTGCGTGCAGAGCAATTCCGTGTTGCACATCACACATGAAAGGAGGCTTGATTTCCTTGATGGCACTCCAGAGAAACTCCAAGAACACTGTTTCAAGACTAGAGGGATCCTGAGGTCACTGTAGCAACACGAAAGACCTCCGTGGACCAAAAATGAACTCGAGATGAGAGGTTAGTCCCTGGCTTCGACTCCAGAGGAATACCACCTTACCACAAGCACCTCAAGAGGAGGCTTCTCTCAGCTCTAGGTATGTGAGAGGGACCCTGAGTTTGCGGCCTCAAGTGGAATGGGCACCGCGATGCCCTGACTCGAAATAAGGCCGGATATCCCTGCACTGACTTGAATGCAGGCTCATCTTGCATGTCCGAAGACAAAAGGATGTTTGAATCCCCTGTGGAGACCACAGAGAAAGACCTAGTTCCCCACCTCTTCGCGACCAGAGGCGTCACATCCTTTGAAAACTCCAGAGGTACGCGGAGATCAGTGCCTCCAAGGAGACGATGCCTGACTCCTCGTAAAACTTGACAGGAGTCCCAGGATTCCTGTGGCACGTGGAAAGGGACCCTTGGTCTCCCACCTCAGCTGGAGAGGCGTCCCAATTGCCCTGCCTAGCCTCGAAGAGAATCCCGAATTGTCCCTCACAACTAGGCAGGAGTCCTGACGTCGCTGAACAAACACGTGTGTGGAAGGACCATCCCCGTCGTAACTCGAGAATATACCCCAGGTTCCCGCCGCAACTCGAGAAAATCCATGAGACTTCCCCCTCGCCACGAGATGAGGCCCGATTCCCCTGCACTGCGTGCAGAGCAATTCCGTGTTGCACATCACACATGAAAGGAGCCTTGATTTCCTTGATGGCACTCCAGAGAAACCCCAAGAACACTGTTTCAAGGCTACAGGGATCCTGAGGTCACTGTAGCAACACGAAAGAGCTCCGTGGACCAAAAATCAACTCGAGATGAGAGGTTAGTCCCTGGCTTCGACTCCAGAGGAATACCACCTTACCACAAGCACCTCAAGAGGAGGCTTCTCTCAGCTCTAGGTATGTGAGAGGGACCCTGAGTTTGCAGCCTCAAGTGGAATGGGCACCGCGATGCCCTGACTCGAAATAAGGACGGATATCCCTGCAGTGACTTGAATGCAGGCTCATCTTGCATGTCCGAAGACAAAAGGATGTTTGAATCCCCTGTGGAGACCACAGAGAAAGACCTAGTTCCCCACCTCATCGCGACCGGAGGCCTCACAGCCTTTGAAAACTCCAGAGGTACGCGGACATCAGTGCCTCCAAAGGAGACGATGCCTGACTCCTCGTGAAACTTGATAGGAGTCCCAGGATTCCTGTGGCACGTGGAAAGGGACACTTGGTCTCCCACCTCAGCTGGAGAGGCGTCCCAATTGCCCTGCCTAGCCTCGAAGAGAATCCGGAGTTGTCCCTCGCAACTAGGCAGGAGTCCTGACGTCGCTGAACAAACACGTGTGTGGAAGGGCCATCCCATCGTAACTCGAGAATATACCCCAGGTTCCCGCCGCAACTCGAGAAAAACCATGAGACTTCCCCCTCGCCGCGAGATGAGGCCCGATTCCCCTGCACTGCGTGCAGAGCAATTCCGTGTTGCACCTCACACATGAAAGGAGCCTTGATTTCCTTGATGGCACTCCAGAGAAACCCCAAGAACACTGTTTCAAGGCTAGAGGGATCCTGAGGTCACTGTAGCAACACGAAAAAACTCCGTGGACCAAAAATCAACTCGAGATGAGAGGTTAGTCCCTGGCTTCGACTCCAGAGGAATACCACCTTACCACAAGCACCTCAAGAGGAGGCTTCTCTCAGTTCTAGGTATGTGAGAGGGACCCTGAGTTTGCGGCCTCAAGTGGAATGGCCACCGCCATGCCCCGACTCGAAATAAGGCCAGATATCCCTGCAGTGACTTGAATGCAGGCTCGTCTTGCATCTCCCAAGACGAAAGGATGTCTGAATCCCCTGTGGAGACCACAGAGAAAGACCTAGTCCCCCACCTCATCACGACCAGAGGCCTCACATCCTTTGAAAACTCCAGAGGAACGCGGAGATCAGTGCCTCCAAAGGAGACGATGCCTGACTCCTCGTGAAACTTGATAGGAGTCCCAGGATTCCTGTGGCACGTGGAAAGGGACCCTTGGTCTCCCGCCTCAGCTGGAGAGGCGTCCCAATTGCCCTGCCAAGCCTCGAGGAGAATCCCGAGTTGTCCTTCGCAACTAGGCAGGAGTCATGACGTCGCTGAACAAACACGTAGTGGAAGCGCCATCCCCGTCGTAACTCGAGAATATACCCCAGGTTCCTGCCGCAACTCGAGATAAACCATGAGACTTCCCCCTCGCCGCGAGATGAGGCACGATTCCCCTGCACTGCGTGCAGAGCAATTCCGTGTTGCACATCACACATGAAAGCAGACTTGATTTCCTTGATGGCACTTCAGAGAATCCCCAACAACACTGTTTCAAGGCTAGAGGGAACCTGAGGTCACTGTAGCAACATGAAAGAGCTCCGTGGACCAAAAATCAACTCGAGATGAGAGGTTAGTCCCTGGCTTCGACTCCAGAGGAATACCACCTTACCACAAGCACCTCAAGAGGAGGCTTCTCTCAGCTCTAGGGATGTGAGAGGGACCCTGACTTTCCGGCCTCAAGTGGAATAGTCACCGCGATGCCCTGACTCGAAATAAGGCCGGATATCCCTGCAGTGACTGGAATGCAGGCTCGTCTTGCATCTCCCAAGATGAAAGGATGTCTGAATCCCCTGTGGTGACCACAGAGAAAGACCTAGTTCCCCACCTCATCGCGACCGGAGGCCTCTCATCCTTTGAAAACTCCAGAGGTACGCGGAGATCACTGCCTCCAAAGGAGACGATGCCTGACTCCTCGTGAAACTTGATAGGAGTCCCAGGATTCCTGTGGCACGTGGAAAGGGACCCTTGGTCTCCCGCCTCAGCTGGAGAGGCGTCCCAATTGCCCTGCCAAGCCTCGAGGAGAATCCCGAGTTCTCCCTCGCAACTAGGCAGGAGTCCTGACGTCGCTGAACAAACACGTGTGTGGAAGGGCCATCCCCGTCGTAACTCGAAAATATACCCCAGGTTCCCGCCGCAACTCGAGAAAAACCATGAGACTTCCCCCTCTGCACGAGATGAGGCCCGATTCCCCTGCACTGCGTGCAGAGCAATTCCGTGTTGCACATCACACATGAAAGGAGCCTTGATTTCCTTGATGGCACTCCAGAGAAACCCCAAGAACACTGTTTCATGGCTAAAGGGATCCTGAGGTTACTGTAGTAACAGGATAGAACTCGGTGGACCAAAAATCAACTCGAGATGAGAGGTTAGTCCCTGGCTTCGACTCCAGAGGAATACCACCTTTCCACAAGCACCTCAAGAGGAGGCATCTCTCAGCTCTAGGTATGTGAGAGGGACCCTGAGTTTGCGGCCTCAAGTGGAATGGGCACCGCGATGCCCTGATTCGAAATAAGGACGGATATCCTGCAGTGAATTGAATGCAGGCTCGTCTTGCATCTCCCAAGACGAAAGGATGTTTGAATCCCCTGTGGAGACCACAGAGAAAGACCTAGTTCCCCACCTCATCGCGACCGGAGGCGTCACATCCTTTCAAAACTCCAGAGGTACGCGGAGATCAGTGCCTCCAAAGGAGACGATGCCTGACTCCTCGTGAAACTTGACAGGAGTCCCAGGATTCCTGTGGCACGTGGATTGGGACCCTTGGTCTCCGACCTCAGCTGGAGAGGCGTCCCAATTGCCCTGCCTAGCCTCGAAGAGAATCCGCAGTTGTCCCTCGCAACTAGGCAGGAGTCCTGACGTCGCTGAACAAACACGTGTGTGGAAGGACCATCCCCGTCGTAACTCGAGAATATACCCCAGGTTCCCGCCGCAACTCGAGAAAATCCATGAGACTTCCCCCTCGCCACGAGATGAGGCCCGATTCCCCTGCACTGCGTGCAGAGCAATTCCGTGTTGCACATCACACATGAAAGCAGCCTTGATTTCCTTGATGGCACTCCAGAGAAACCCCAAGAACACTGTTTCTAGGCTACAGGGATCCTGAGGTCACTGTAGCAACACGAAAGAGCTCCGTGGACCAAAAATGAACTCCAGATGAAAGGTTAGTCCCTGGCGTCGACTCCAGAGGAATACCACCTTTCCACAAGCACCTCAAGAGGAGGCTTCTCTCAGCTCTAGGTATGTGAGAGGGACCCTAAGTTTGCGGCCTCAAGTGGAATGGTCACCGCGATGCCCTGACTCGAAATAAGGCTGGATATCCCTGCAGTGACTTGAATGCAGGCTCGTCTTGCATCTCCCAAGACGAAAGGATGTCTGAATCCCCTGTGGAGACCACAGAGAAAGACCTAGTTCCCCACCTCATCGCGACCGGAGGCCTCACATCCTTTGAAAACTCCAGAGGTACGCGGAGATCAGTGCCTCCAAAGGAGACGATGCCTGACTCCTCATGAAACATGATAGGAGTCCCAGGATTCCTGTGGCACGTGGAAAGGGACCCTTGGTCTCCCGCCTCAGCTGGAGAGGCGTCCCAATTGCCCTGCCTAGCCTCGAAGAGAATCCCGAGTTGTCCCTCGCAACTAGGCAGGAGTCCTGACGTCGCTGAACAAACACGTGTGTGGAAGGGCCATCCCCGTCATAACTCCAGAATATACCCCAGGTTCCCGCCGCAACTCGAGAAAAACCATGAGACTTCCCCCTCGCCACGAGATGAGGCCCGATTCCCCTGCACTGCGTGCAGAGCAATTCCGTGTTGCACATCACACATGAAAGGAGCCTTGATTTCCTTGATGGCACTCCAGAGAAACCCCAAGAACACTGTTTCAATTCTAGAGGGATCCTGAGATCACTGTAGCAACACGAAAGTGCTCTGTGGACCAAAAATCAACTCGAGATGAGAGGTTAGTCCCTGGCTTCGACTCCCGAGGAATACCACCTTACCACAAGCACCTCAAGAGGAGGCTTCTCTCAGCTCTAGGTATGTGAGAGGGACCCTGAGTTTGCGGCCTCAAGTGGAATGGACACCGCGATTCCCTGACTCGAAATAAGGCCGGATATCCCTGCGGTGACTTGAATGCAGGCTCGTCTTGCATCTCGCAAGATGAAAGGATGTCTGAATCCCCTGTGGAGACCACAGAGAAAGACCTAGTTCCCCACCTTATCGCGACCGGAGGCCTCACATTCTTTGAAAACTCCAGAGGTATGCGGAGATCAGTGCCTCCAAAGGAGACGATGCGTGACTCCTCGTGAAACTTGATAGGAGTCCCAGAATTCCTGTGGCACCTGGATTGGGACCCTTGGTCTCCCACCTCAGCTGGAGAGGCATCCCAATTGCCCTGCCAAGCCTCGAGGAGAATCCCGAGTTGTCCCTCGCAACTAGGCAGGAGTCCTGACGTTGCTGAACAGTCACGTGTGTGGAAGGGCCATCCCCGTCGTAACTCGAGAATATACCCCAGGTTCCCGCCACAACTCGAGATAAACCATGAGACTTCCCCCTTGCCGCGAGATGAGGCACGATTCCCCTGCACTGCGTGCAGAGCAATTCCGTGTTGCACATCACACATGAAAGGAGACTTGATTTCCTTGATGGCACTTCAGAGAATCCCCAACAACACTGTTTCAAGGCTAGAGGGAACCTGAGGTCACTGTAGCAACATGAAAGAGCTCCGTGGACCAAAAATCAACTCGAGATGAGAGGTTAGTCCCTGGCTTCGACTCCAGAGGAATACCACCTTACCACAAGCACCTCAAGAGGAGGCTTCTCTCAGCTCTAGGTATGTGAGAGGGACCCTGACTTTCCGGCCTCAAGTGGAATGGACACCGCGATGCCCTGACTCGAAATAAGGCCGGATATCCCTGCATGGACTTGAATGCAGGCTCGTCTTGCATCTCCCAAGACGAAAGAATGTCTGAATCCCCTGTGGAGACCACAGAGAAAGACCTAGTTCCCCACCTCATCGCGACCGGAGGCCTCACATCCTTTGAAAACTCCAGAGCTACGCGGAGATCAGTGCCTCCAAAGGAGACGATGCCTGACTCCTCGTGAAACTTGATAGGAGTCCCAGGATTCCTGTGGCACGTGGATTGGGACGCTTGGTCTCCCACCTCAGCTGGAGAGGCGTCCCAATTGCCCTGCCTAGCCTCGAAGAGAATCCGGAGTTGTCCCTCGCAACTAGGCAGGAGTCCTGACGTCGCTGAACAAACACGTGTGTGGAAGGGCCATCCCCGTCGTAACTCGAGAATATACCCCAGGTTCCCACCGCAACTCGAGAAAAACCATGAGACTTCCCCCTCGCCGCGTGATGAGGCCCGATTCCTCTGCACTGCGTGCAGAGCAATTCCGTGTTGCACATCACACATGAAAGGAGCCTTGATTTCCTTGATGGCACTCCAGAGAAACCCCAAGAACACTGTTTCAAGGCTGGAGGGATCCTGAGGTCACTGTAGCAACACCAAAGAGCTCCGTGGACCAAAAATCAACTCGAGATGAGAGGTTAGTCCCTGGCTTCGACTCCAGAGGAATACCACCTTACCACAAGCACCTCAAGAGGAGGCTTCTCTCAGCTCTAGGTATGTGAGAGGGACCCTTACTTTCCGGCCTCAAGTGGAATAGTCACCGCGATGCCCTGACTCGAAATAAGGCCGGATATCCCTGCAGTGACTGGAATGCAGGCTCGTCTTGCATCTCCCAAGATGAAAGGATGTCTGAATCCCCTGTGGTGACCACAGAGAAAGACCTAGTTCCCCACCTCATCGCGACCGGAGGCCTCTCATCCTTTGAAAACTCCAGAGGTACGCGGAGATCACTGCCTCCAAAGGAGACGATGCCTGACTCCTCGTGAAACTTGATAGGAGTCCCAGGATTCCTGTGGCACGTGGAAAGGGACCCTTGGTCTCCCGCCTCAGCTGGAGAGGCGTCCCAATTGCCCTGCCAAGCCTCGAGGAGAATCCCGAGTTGTCCCTCGCAACTAGGCAGGAGTCCTGACGTCGCTGAACAAACACGTGTGTGGAAGGACCATCCCCGTCGTAACTCGAAAATATACCCCAGGTTCCCGCCGCAACTCGAGAAAAACCATGAGACTTCCCCCTCTGCACGAGATGAGGCCCGATTCCCCTGCACTGCGTGCAGAGCAATTCCGTGTTGCACATCACACATGAAAGGAGCCTTGATTTCCTTGATGGCACTCCAGAGAAACCCCAAGAACACTGTTTCATGGCTAAAGGGATCCTGAGGTTACTGTAGTAACAGGATAGAACTCGGTGGACCAAAAATCAACTCGAGATGAGAGGTTAGTCCCTGGCTTCGACTCCAGAGGAATACCACCTTTCCACAAGCACCTCAAGAGGAGGCATCTCTCAGCTCTAGGTATGTGAGAGGGACCCTGAGTTTGCGGCCTCAAGTGGAATGGGCACCGCGATGCCCTGATTCGAAATAAGGACGGATATCCTGCAGTGAATTGAATGCAGGCTCGTCTTGCATCTCCCAAGACGAAAGGATGTTTGAATCCCCTGTGGAGACCACAGAGAAAGACCTAGTTCCCCACCTCATCGCGACCGGAGGCGTCACATCCTTTCAAAACTCCAGAGGTACGCGGAGATCAGTGCCTCCAAAGGAGACGATGCCTGACTCCTCGTGAAACTTGACAGGAGTCCCAGGATTCCTGTGGCACGTGGATTGGGACCCTTGGTCTCCGACCTCAGCTGGAGAGGCGTCCCAATTGCCCTGCCTAGCCTCGAAGAGAATCCGCAGTTGTCCCTCGCAACTAGGCAGGAGTCCTGACGTCGCTGAACAAACACGTGTGTGGAAGGACCATCCCCGTCGTAACTCGAGAATATACCCCAGGTTCCCGCCGCAACTCGAGAAAAACCATGAGACTTCCCCCTCGCCACGAGATGAGGCCCGATTCACCTGCACTGCGTGCAGAGCAATTCCGTGTTGCACATCACACATGAAAGCAGCCTTGATTTCCTTGATGGCACTCCAGAGAAACCCCAAGAACACTGTTTCTAGGCTACAGGGATCCTGAGGTCACTGTAGCAACACGAAAGAGCTCCGTGGACCAAAAATGAACTCCAGATGAAAGGTTAGTCCCTGGCGTCGACTCCAGAGGAATACCACCTTTCCACAAGCACCTCAAGAGGAGGCTTCTCTCAGCTCTAGGTATGTGAGAGGGACCCTAAGTTTGCGGCCTCAAGTGGAATGGTCACCGCGATGCCCTGACTCGAAATAAGGCTGGATATCCCTGCAGTGACTTGAATGCAGGCTCGTCTTGCATCTCCCAAGACGAAAGGATGTCTGAATCCCCTGTGGAGACCACAGAGAAAGACCTAGTTCCCCACCTCATCGCGACCGGAGGCCTCACATCCTTTGAAAACTCCAGAGGTACGCGGAGATCAGTGCCTCCAAAGGAGACGATGCCTGACTCCTCATGAAACATGATAGGAGTCCCAGGATTCCTGTGGCACGTGGAAAGGGACCCTTGGTCTCCCGCCTCAGCTGGAGAGGCGTCCCAATTGCCCTGCCTAGCCTCGAAGAGAATCCCGAGTTGTCCCTGGCAACTAGGCAGGAGTCCTGACATCGCTGAACAAACACGTGTGTGGAAGGGCCATCCCCGTCGTAACTCGAGAATATACCCCAGGTTCCCGCCGCAACTCGAGAAAAACCATGAGACTTCCCCCTCGCCACGAGATGAGGCCCGATTCCCCTGCACTGCGTGCAGAGCAATTCCGTGTTGCACATCACACATGAAAGGAGCCTTGATTTCCTTGATGGCACTCCAGAGAAACCCCAAGAACACTGTTTCAAGGCTAGAGGGATCCTGAGATCACTGTAGCAACACGAAAGTGCTCTGTGGACCAAAAATCAACTCGAGATGAGAGGTTAGTCCCTGGCTTCGACTCCAGAGGAATACCACCTTACCACAAGCACCTCAAGAGGAGGCTTCTCTCAGCTCTAGGTATGTGAGAGGGACCCTGAGTTTGCGGCCTCAAGTGGAATGGACACCGCGATTCCCTGACTCGAAATAAGGCCGGATATCCCTGCAGTGACTTGAATGCAGGCTCGTCTTGCATCTCGCAAGATGAAAGGATGTCTGAATCCCCTGTGGAGACCACAGAGAAAGACCTAGTTCCCCACCTCATCGCGACCGGAGGCCTCACATCCTTTGAAAACTCCAGAGCTACGCGGAGATCAGTGCCTCCAAAGGAGACGATGCCTGACTCCTCGTGAAACTTGATAGGAGTCCCAGGATTCCTGTGGCACGTGGATTGGGACGCTTGGTCTCCCACCTCAGCTGGAGAGGTGTCCCAATTGCCCTGCCTAGCCTCGAAGAGAATCCGGAGTTGTCCCTCGCAACTAGGCAGGAGTCCTGACGTCGCTGAACAAACACGTGTGTGGAAGGACCATCCCCGTCGTAACTCGAGAATATACCCCAGGTTCCCGCCGCAACTCGAGAAAAACGATGAGACTTCCCCCTCGCCGTGAGATGAGGCCCGATTCCCCTGCACTGCGTGCAGATCAATTCCGTGTTGCACATCACACATGAAAGGAGCCTTGATTTCCTTGATGGCACTCCAGAGAAACCCCAAGAACGCTGTTTCAAGGCTACAGGGATCCTCAGGTCCCTGTAGCAACACGAAAGAGCTCCGTGGACCAAACATCAACTCGAGATGAGAGGTTAGTCCCTGGCTTCGACTCCAGAGGAATACCACCTTACCACAAGCACCTCAAGAGGAGGCTTCTCTCAGCTCTAGGTATGTGAGAGGGACCCTGAGTTTGCGGCCTCAAGTGGAATGGTCACCGCGATGCCCTGACTCGAAATAAGGCCGGATATCCCTGCAGTGACTTGAATGCAGGCTCGTCTTGCATCTCCCAAGACGAAAGGATGTCTGAATCCCCTGTGGAGACCACAGAGAAAGACCTAGTTCCCCACTTCATCGCGACCGGAGGCCTTAAATCCTTTCAAAACTCCAGAGGTACGCGGAGATCAGTGCCTCCAAAGGAGACGATGCCTGACTCCTCGTGAAACTTGATAGGAGTCCCAGGATTCCTGTGGCACGTGGATTGGGACACTTGGTCTCCCGCCTCAGCTGGAGAGGCGTCCCAATTGCCCTGCCAAGCCTCGAGGAGAATCCCGAGTTGTCCCTCGCAACTAGGCAGGAGTCCTGACGTCCCTGAACAAACACGTGTGTGGAAGGGCCATCCCCGTCGTAACTCGAGAATATACCCCAGGTTCCCGCCGCAACTCGAGAAAAACCATGAGACTTCCCCCTCGCCACGAGATGAGGCCCGATTCCCCTGCACTGCGTGCAGAGCAATTCCGTGTTGCACATCACACATAAAAGGAGACTTGATTTCCTTGATGGCACTCCAGAGAAACCCCAAGAACACTGTTTCAAGGCTAGAGGGATCCTGAGATCACTGTAGCAACACGAAAGTGCTCTGTGGAACAAAAATCAACTCGAGATGAGAGGTTAGTCCCTGGCTTCGACTCCCGAGGAATACCACCTTACCACAAGCACCTCAAGAGGAGGCTTCTCTCAGCTCTAGGTATGTGAGAGGGACCCTGAGTTTGCGGCCTCAAGTGGAATGGACACCGCGATGCCCTGACTCGAAATAAGGCCGGATATCCCTGCAGTGACTTGAATGCAGGCTCGTCTTGCATCTCGCAAGATGAAAGGATGTCTGAAAGCCTTGTGGAGACCACAGAAAAAGACCTAGTTTCCCACCTCACCGCAACCGGAGGCCTCACATCCTTTAAAAACTCCAGAGGTACGCGGAGATCAGGGCCTCCAAAGGTGACGATGCCTGACTCCTCGTGAAACTTGATAGGAGTCCCAGGATTCCTGTGGCACGTGGAAAGGGACACTTGGTCTCCCGCCTCAGCTGGAGAGGCGTCCCAATTGCCCTGCCAAGCCTCGAGGAGAATCCAGAGTTGTCCCTTGCAACTAGGCAGGAGTACCGACGTCGCTGAACAAACACGTGTGTGGAAGGGCCATCCCCGTCGTAACTCGAGAATATACCCCAGGTTCCCGCCGCAACTCGAGAAAAACCATGAGACTTCCCCCTCGCCGCGAGATGAGGCCCGATTCCCCTGCACTGCGTGCAAAGCAATTCCGTGTTGCACATCACACATGAAAGGAGCCTTGATTTCCTTGATGGCACTCCAGAGAAACCCCAAGAACACTGTTTCAAGGCTACAGGGATCCTGAGGTCACTGTAGTAACACAAAAGAGCTCGGTGGACCAAAAATCAACTCGAGATGAGAGGTTAGTCCCTGGCGTCGACTCCAGAGGAATACCACCTTTCCACAAGCACCTCAAGAGGAGGCTTCTCTCAGCTCTAGGTATGTGAGAGGGACCCTAAGTTTGCGGCCTCAAGTGGAATGGTCACTGCGATGCCCTGACTCGAAATAAGGCTGGATATCCCTGCAGTGACTTGAATGCAGGCTCGTCTTGCATCTCCCAAGACGAAAGGATGTCTGAATCCCCTGTGGAGACCACAGAGAAAGACCTAGTTCCCCACCTCATCGCGACCGGAGGCCTCACATCCTTTGAAAACTCCAGAGGTACGCGGAGATCAGTGCCTCCAAAGGAGACGATGCCTGACTCCTCATGAAACATGATAGGAGTCCCAGGATTCCTGTGGCACGTGGAAAGGGACCCTTGGTCTCCCGCCTCAGCTGGAGAGGCGTCCTAATTGCCCTGCCTAGCCTCGAAGAGAATCCCGAGTTGTCCCTCGCAACTAGGCAGGAGTCCTGACGTCGCTGAACAAACACGTGTGTGGAAGGGCCATCCCCGTCGTAACTCGAGAATATACCCCAGGTTCCCGCCGCAACTCGAGAAAAACCATGAGACTTCCCCCTCGCCACGAGATGAGGCCCGATTCCCCTGCACTGCGTGCAGAGCAATTCCGTGTTGCACATCACACATGAAAGGAGCCTTGATTTCCTTGATGGCACTCCAGAGAAACCCCAAGAACACTGTTTCAAGGCTAGAGGGATCCTGAGATCACTGTAGCAACAAGAAAGTGCTCTGTGGACCAAAAATCAACTCGAGATGAGAGGTTAGTCCCTGGCTTCGACTCCCGAGGAATACCACCTTACCACAAGCACCTCAACAGGAGGCTTCTCTCAGCTCTAGGTATGTGAGAGGGACCCTGAGTTTGCGGCCTCAAGTGGAATGGACACCGCGATGCCCTGACTCGAAATAAGGCCGGATATCCCTGCAGTGACTTGAATGCAGGCTCGTCTTGCATCTCGCAAGATGAAAGGATGTCTGAATCCCCTGTGGAGACCACAGAGAAAGACCTAGTTCCCCACCTTATCGCGACCGGAGGCCTCACATCCTTTGAAAACTACAGAGGTATGCGGAGATCAGTGCCTCCAAAGGAGACGATGCCTGACTCCTCGTGAAACTTGATAGGAGTCCCAGGATTCCTGTGGCACCTGGATTGGGACCCTTGGTCTCCCACCTCAGCTGGAGAGGCATCACAATTGCCCTGCCAAGCCTCGAGGAGAATCCCGAGTTGTCCCTCGCAACTAGGCAGGAGTCCTGACGTTGCTGAACAGTCACATGTGTGGAAGGGCCATCCCCGTCGTAACTCGAGAATATACCCCAGGTTCCCGCCACAACTCGAGATAAACCATGAGACTTCCCCCTTGCCGCGAGATGAGGCACGATTCCCCTGCACTGCGTGCAGAGCAATTCCGTGTTGCACATCACACATGAAAGGAGACTTGATTTCCTTGATGGCACATCAGAGAATCCCCAACAACACTGTTTCAAGGCTAGAGGGAACCTGAGGTCACTGTAGCAACATGAAAGAGCTCCGTGGACCAAAAATCAACTCGAGATGAGAGGTTAGTCCCTGGCTTCGACTCCAGAGGAATACAACCTTACCACAAGCACCTCAAGAGGAGGCTTCTCTCAGCTCTAGGTATGTGAGAGGGACCCTGACTTTCCGGCCTCAAGTGGAATGGACACCGCGATGCCCTGACTCGAAATAAGGCCGGATATCCCTGCATGGACTTGAATGCAGGCTCTTCTTGCATCTCCCAAGACGAAAGGATGTCTGAATCCCCTGTGGAGACCACAGAGAAAGACCTAGTTCCCCACCTCATCGCGACCGGAGGCCTCACATCCTTTGAAAATTCCAGAGGTACGCGGAGATCAGTGCCTCCAAAGGAGAAGATGCCTGACTCCTCATGAAACATGATAGGAGTCCCAGGATTCCTGTGGCACGTGGAAAGGGACCCTTGGTCTCCCGCCTCAGCTGGAGAGGCGTCCCAATTGCCCTGCCTAGCCTCGAAGAGAATCCCGAGTTGTCCCTCGCAACTAGGCAGGAGTCCTGACGTCGCTGAACAAACACGTGTGTGGAAGGGCCATCCCCGTCGTAACTCGAGAATATACCCCAGGTTCCCGCCGCAACTCGAGAAAAACCATGAGACTTCCCCCTCGCCACGAGATGAGGCCCGATTCCCCTGCACTGCGTGCAGAGCAATTCCGTGTTGCACATCACACATGAAAGGAGCCTTGATTTCCTTGATGGCACTCCAGAGAAACCCCAAGAACACTGTTTCAAGGCTAGAGGGATCCTGAGATCACTGTAGCAACACGAAAGTGCTCTGTGGACCAAAAATCAACTCGAGATGAGAGGTTAGTCCCTGGCTTCGACTCCCGAGGAATACCACCTTACCACAAGCACCTCAACAGGAGGCTTCTCTCAGCTCTAGGTATGTGAGAGGGACCCTGAGTTTGCGGCCTCAAGTGGAATGGACACCGCGATGCCCTGACTCGAAATAAGGCCGGATATCCCTGCAGTGACTTGAATGCAGGCTCGTCTTGCATCTCGCAAGATGAAAGGATGTCTGAATCCCCTGTGGAGACCACAGAGAAAGACCTAGTTCCCCACCTTATCGCGACCGGAGGCCTCACATCCTTTGAAAACTCCAGAGGTATGCGGAGATCAGTGCCTCCAAAGGAGACGATGCCTGACTCCTCGTGAAACTTGATAGGAGTCCCAGGATTCCTGTGGCACCTGGATTGGGACCCTTGGTCTCCCACCTCAGCTGGAGAGGCATCACAATTGCCCTGCCAAGCCTCGAGGAGAATCCCGAGTTGTCCCTCGCAACTAGGCAGGAGTCCTGACGTTGCTGAACAGTCACATGTGTGGAAGGGCCATCCCCGTCGTAACTCGAGAATATACCCCAGGTTCCCGCCACAACTCGAGATAAACCATGAGACTTCCCCCTTGCCGCGAGATGAGGCACGATTCCCCTGCACTGCGTGCAGAGCAATTCCGTGTTGCACATCACACATGAAAGGAGACTTGATTTCCTTGATGGCACATCAGAGAATCCCCAACAACACTGTTTCAAGGCTAGAGGGAACCTGAGGTCACTGTAGCAACATGAAAGAGCTCCGTGGACCAAAAATCAACTCGAGATGAGAGGTTAGTCCCTGGCTTCGACTCCAGAGGAATACAACCTTACCACAAGCACCTCAAGAGGAGGCTTCTCTCAGCTCTAGGTATGTGAGAGGGACCCTGACTTTCCGGCCTCAAGTGGAATGGACACCGCGATGCCCTGACTCGAAATAAGGCCGGATATCCCTGCATGGACTTGAATGCAGGCTCTTCTTGCATCTCCCAAGACGAAAGGATGTCTGAATCCCCTGTGGAGACCACAGAGAAAGACCTAGTTCCCCACCTCATCGCGACCGGAGGCCTCACATCCTTTGAAAATTCCAGAGGTACGCGGAGATCAGTGCCTCCAAAGGAGAAGATGCCTGACTCCTCATGAAACATGATAGGAGTCCCAGGATTCCTGTGGCACGTGGAAAGGGACCCTTGGTCTCCCGCCTCAGCTGGAGAGGCGTCCCAATTGCCCTGCCTAGCCTCGAAGAGAATCCCGAGTTGTCCCTCGCAACTAGGCAGGAGTCCTGACGTCGCTGAACAAACACGTGTGTGGAAGGGCCATCCCCGTCGTAACTCGAGAATATACCCCAGGTTCCCGCCGCAACTCGAGAAAAACCATGAGACTTCCCCCTCGCCACGAGATGAGGCCCGATTCCCCTGCACTGCGTGCAGAGCAATTCCGTGTTGCACATCACACATGAAAGGAGCCTTGATTTCCTTGATGGCACTCCAGAGAAACCCCAAGAACACTGTTTCAAGGCTAGAGGGATCCTGAGATCACTGTAGCAACACGAAAGTGCTCTGTGGACCAAAAATCAACTCGAGATGAGAGGTTAGTCCCTGGCTTCGACTCCCGAGGAATACCACCTTACCACAAGCACCTCAACAGGAGGCTTCTCTCAGCTCTAGGTATGTGAGAGGGACCCTGAGTTTGCGGCCTCAAGTGGAATGGACACCGCGATGCCCTGACTCGAAATAAGGCTGGATATCCCTGCAGTGACTTGAATGCAGGCTCGTCTTGCATCTCGCAAGATGAAAGGATGTCTGAATCCCCTGTGGAGACCACAGAGAAAGACCTAGTTCCCCACCTTATCGCGACCGGAGGCCTCACATCCTTTGAAAACTCCAGAGGTATGCGGAGATCAGTGCCTCCAAAGGAGACGATGCCTGACTCCTCGTGAAACTTGATAGGAGTCCCAGGATTCCTGTGGCACCTGGATTGGGACCCTTGGTCTCCCACCTCAGCTGGAGAGGCATCCCAATTGCCCTGCCAAGCCTCGAGGAGAATCCCGAGTTGTCCCTCGCAACTAGGCAGGAGTCCTGACGTTGCTGAACAGTCACGTGTGTGGAAGGGCCATCCCCGTCGTAACTGGAGAATATACCCCAGGTTCCCGCCACAACTCGAGATAAACCATGAGACTTCCCCCTTGCCGCGAGATGAGGCACGATTCCCCTGCACTGCGTGCAGAGCAATTCCGTGTTGCACATCACACATGAAAGGAGACTTGATTTCCTTGATGGCACTTCAGAGAATCCCCAACAACACTGTTTCAAGGCTAGAGGGAACCTGAGGTCACTGTAGCAACATGAAAGAGCTCCGTGGACCAAAAATCAACTCGAGATGAGAGGTTAGTCCCTGGCTTCGACTCCAGAGGAATACAACCTTACCACAAGCACCTCAAGAGGAGGCTTCTCTCAGCTCTAGGTATGTGAGAGGGACCCTGACTTTCCGGCCTCAAGTGGAATGGACACCGCGATGCCCTGACTCGAAATAAGGCCGGATATCCCTGCATGGACTTGAATGCAGGCTCGTCTTGCATCTCCCAAGACGAAAGGATGTCTGAATCCCCTGTGGAGACCACAGAGAAAGACCTAGTTCCCCACCTCATCGCGACCGGAGGCCTCACATCCTTTGAAAACTCCAGAGCTACGCGGAGATCAGTGCCTCCAAAGGAGACGATGCCTGACTCCTCGTGAAACTTGATAGGAGTCCCAGGATTCCTGTGGCACGTGGATTGGGACGCTTGGTCTCCCACCTCAGCTGGAGAGGCGTCCCAATTGCCCTGCCTAGCCTCGAAGAGAATCCGGAGTTGTCCCTCGCAACTAGGCAGGAGTCCTGACGTCGCTGAACAAACACGTGTGTGGAAGGACCATCCCCGTCGTAACTCGAGAATGTACCCCAGGTTCCCGCCGCAACTCGAGAAAAACGATGAGACTTCCCCCTCGCCGTGAGATGAGGCCCGATTCCCCTGCACTGCGTGCAGATCAATTCCGTGTTGCACATCACACATGAAAGGAGCCTTGATTTCCTTGATGGCACTCCAGAGAAACCCCAAAAACGCTGTTTCAAGGCTACAGGGATCCTGAGGTCCCTGTAGCAACACGAAAGAGCTCCGTGGACCAAACATCAACTCGAGATGAGAGGTTAGTCCCTGGCTTCGACTCCCGAGGAATACCACCTTACCACAAGCACCTCAAGAGGAGGCTTCTCTCAGCTCTAGGTATGTGAGAGGGACCCTGACTTTCCGGCCTCAAGTGGAATGGACACCGCGATGCCCTGACTCGAAATAAGGCCGGAGATCCCTGCATGGACTTGAATGCAGGCTCGTCTTGCATCTCCCAAGACGAAAGGATGTCTGAATCCCCTGTGGAGACCACAGAGAAAGACCTAGTTCCCCACCTCATCGCGACCGGAGGCCTCACATCCTTTGAAAACTCCAGAGCTACGCGGAGATCAGTGCCTCCAAAGGAGACGATGCCTGACTCCTCGTGAAACTTGATAGGAGTCCCAGGATTCCTGTGGCACGTGGATTGGGACGCTTGGTTTCCCACCTCAGCTGGAGAGGCGTCCCAATTGCCCTGCCTAGCCTCGAAGAGAATCCGGAGTTGTCCCTCGCAACTAGGCAGGAGTCCTGACGTCGCTGAACAAACACGTGTGTGGAAGGACCATCCCCGTCGTAACTCGAGAATATACCCCAGGTTCCCGCCGCAACTCGAGAAAAACGATGAGACTTCCCCCTCGCAGTGAGATGAGGCCCGATTCCCCTGCACTGCGTGCAGATCAATTCCGTGTTGCACATCACACATGAAAGGAGCCTTGATTTCCTTGATGGCACTCCAGAGAAACCCCAAGAACGCTGTTTCAAGGCTACAGGGATCCTGAGGTCCCTGTAGCAACACGAAAGAGCTCCGTGGACCAAACATCAACTCGAGATGAGAGGTTAATCCCTGGCTTCGACTCCAGAGGAATACCACCTTACCACAAGCACCTCAAGAGGGGGCTTCTCTCAGCTCTAGGTATGTGAGAGGGACCCTGAGTTTGCGGCCTCAAGTGGAATGGTCACCGCGATGCCCTGACTCGAAATAAGGCCGGATATCCCTGCAGTGACTTGAATGCAGGCTCGTCTTGCATCTCCCAAGACGAAAGGATGTCTGAATCCCCTGTGGAGACCACAGAGAAAGACCTAGTTCCCCACTTCATCGCGACCGGAGGCCTCAAATCCTTTCAAAACTCCAGAGGTACGCGGAGATCAGTGCCTCCAAAGGAGACGATGCCTGACTCCTCGTGAAACTTGATAGGAGTCCCAGGATTCCTGTGGCACGTGGATTGGGACACTTGGTCTCCCGCCTCAGCTGGAGAGGCGTCCCAATTGCCCTGCCAAGCCTCGAGGAGAATCCCGAGTTGTCCCTCGCAACTAGGCAGGAGTCCTGACGTTGCTCAACAGTCACGTGTGTGGAAGGGCCATCCCCGTCATAACTTGAGAATATACCCCAGGTTCCCGCCACAACTCGAGATAAACCATGAGACTTCCCCCTCGCCGCGAGATGAGGCACGATTCCCCTGCACTGCGTGCAGAGCAATTCCGTGGTGCACATCACACATGAAAGCAGACTTGATTTCCTTGATGGCAATTCAGAGAATCCCCAACAACACTGTTTCAAGGCTAGAGGGAACCTGAGGTCACTGTAGCAACACGAAAGAGCTCCGTGGATCAAAAATCAACTCGAGATGAGAGGTTAGTCCCTGGCTTCGACTCCAGAGGAATACCACCTTACCACAAGCACCTCAAGAGGAGGCTTCTCTCAGCTCTAGGTATGTGAGAGGGACCCTGAGTTTGTGGCCTCAAGTGGAATGGTCACGGCAATGCCCTGACTCGAAATAAGGCCGGATATCCCTGCAGTGACTGGAATGCAGGCTCGTCTTGCATCTCCCAAGATGAAAGGATGTCTGAATCCCCTGTGGTGACCACAGAGAAAGACCTAGTTCCCCACCTCATCGCGACCGGAGGCCTCTCATCCTTTGAAAACTCCAGAGGTACGCGGAGATCACTGCCTCCAAAGGAGACGATGCCTGACTCCTCGTGAAACTTGATAGGAGTCCCAGGATTCCTGTGGCACGTGGAAAGGGACCCTTGGTCTCCCGCCTCAGCTGGAGAGGCGTCCCAATTGCCCTGCCAAGCCTCGAGGAGAATCCCGAGTTGTCCCTCGCAACTAGGCAGGAGTCCTGACGTCGTTGAACAAACACGTGGGTGGAAGGACCATCCCCGTCGTAACTCGAAAATATACCCCAGGTTCCCGCCGCAACTCGAGAAAAACCATGAGACTTCCCCCTCTGCGCGAGATGAGGCCCGATTCCCCTGCACTGCGTGCAGAGCAATTCCGTGTTGCACATCACACATGAAAGCAGCCTTGATTTCCTTGATGGCACTCCAGAGAAACCCCAAGAACACTGTTTCTAGGCTACAGGGATCCTGAGGTCTCTGTAGCAACACGAAAGAGCTCCGTGGACCAAAAATGAACTCCAGATGAAAGGTTAGTCCCTGGCGACGACTCCAGAGGAATACCACCTTTCCACAAGCACCTCAAGAGGAGGCTTCTCTCAGCTCTAGGTATGTGAGAGGGACCCTAAGTTTGCGGCCTCAAGTGGAATGGTCACCGCGATGCCCTGACTCGAAATAAGGCTGGATATCCCTGCAGTGACTTGAATGCAGGCTCGTCTTGCATCTCCCAAGACGAAAGGATGTCTGAATCCCCTGTGGAGACCACAGAGAAAGACCTAGTTCCCCACTTCATCGCGACCGGAGGCCTCAAATCCTTTGAAAACTCCAGAGGTACGCGGAGATCAGTGCCTCCAAAGGAGACGATGCCTGACTCCTCGTGAAACTTGATAGGAGTCCCAGGATTCCTGTGGCACGTGGATTGGGACACTTGGTCTCCCGCCTCAGCTGGAGAGGCGTCCCAATTGCCCTGCCAAGCCTCGAGGAGAATCCCGAGTTGTCCCTCGCAACTAGGCAGGAGTCCTGACGTTGCTCAACAGTCACGTGTGTGGAAGGGCCATCCCCGTCGTAACTCGAGAATATAACCCAGGTTCCCGCCGCAACTCGAGAAAAACCATGAGACTTCCCCCTCGCCACGAGATGAGGCCCGATTCCCCTGCACTGCGTGCAGAGCAATTCCGTGTTGCACATCACACATGAAAGGAGCCTTGATTTCCTTGATGGCACTCCAGAGAAACTCCAAGAACACTGTTTCAAGGCTAGAGGGATCCTGAGATCACTGTAGCAACACGAAAGTGCTCTGTGGACCAAAAATCAACTCGAGATGAGAGGTTAGTCCCTGGCTTCGACTCCCGAGGAATACCACCTTACCACAAGCACCTCAAGAGGAGGCTTCTCTCAGCTCTAGGTATGTGAGAGGGACCCTGAGTTTGCGGCCTCAAGTGGAATGGACACCGCGATGCCCTGACTCGAAATAAGGCCGGATATCCCTGCAGTGACTTGAATGCAGGCTCGTCTTGCATCTCCCAAGACGAAAGGATGTCTGAATCCCCTGTGGAGACCACAGAGAAAGACCTAGTTCCCCACCTCATCGCGACCGGAGGCCTCACATCCTTTGAAAACTCCAGAGGTACGCGGAGATCAGTGCCTCCAAAGGAGACGATGCCTGACTCCTCGTGAAACTTGATAGGAGTCCCAGGATTCCTGTGGCACCTGGATTGGGACCCTTGGTCTCCCACCTCAGCTGGAGAGGCATCCCAATTGCCCTGCCAAGCCTCGAGGAGAATCCCGAGTTGTCCCTCGCAAGTAGGCAGGAGTCCTGACGTTGCTGAACAGTCACGTGTGTGGAAGGGCCATCCCCGTCGTAACTCGAGAATATACCCCAGGTTCCCGCCACAACTCGAGATAAACCATGAGACTTCCCCCTTGCCGCGAGATGAGGCACGATTCCCCTGCACTGCGTGCAGAGCAATTCCGTGTTGCACATCACACATGAAAGGAGACTTGATTTCCTTGATGGCACTTCAGAGAATCCCCAACAACACTGTTTCAAGGCTAGAGGGAACCTGAGGTCACTGTAGCAACATGAAAGAGCTCCGTGGACCAAAAATCAACTCGAGATGAGAGGTTAGTCGCTGGCTTCCACTCCAGAGGAATACCACCTTACCACAAGCACCTCAAGAGGAGGCTTCTCTCAGTTCTAGGTATGTCAGAGGGACCCTGAGTTTGTGGCCTCAAGTGGAATGGACACCGCGATGCCCTGACTCGAAATAAGGCCGGATATCCCTGCAGTGACTTGAATGCAGGCTCGTCTTGCATCTCCCAAGACGAAAGGATGTCTGAATCCCCTGTGGAGACCACAGAGAAAGACCTAGTTCCCCACCTCATCGCGACCGGAGGCCTCACATCCTTTGAAAACTCCAGAGGAACGCGGAGATCAGTGCCTACAAAGGAGACGATGCCTGACTCCTCGTGAAACTTGATAGGAGTCCCAGGATTCCTGTGGCACGTGGAAAGGGACACTTGGTCTCCCGCCTCAGCTGGAGAGGCCTTCCAATTGCCCTGCCAAGCCTCGAGGAGAATCCCGAGTTGTCCCACGCAACTAGGCAAGAGCCCTGACGTTGCTGAACAGTCACGTGTGTGGAAGGGCCATCCCCGTCATAACTCGAGAATATACCCCAGGTTCCCACCACAACTCGAGATAAACCATGAGACTTCCCCCTCGCCGCGAGATGAGGCACGATTCCCCTGCACTGCGTGCAGAGCAATTCCGTGGTGCACATCACACATGAAAGCAGACTTGATTTCCTTGATGGCAATTCAGAGAATCCCCAACAACACTGTTTCAAGGCTAGAGGGAACCTGAGGTCACTGTAGCAACATGAAAGAGCTCCGTGGATCAAAAATTAACTCGAGATGAGAGGTTAGTCCCTGGCTTCGACTCCAGAGGAATACCACCTTACCACAAGCACCTCAAGAGGAGGCTTCTCTCAGCTCTAGGTATGTGAGAGGGACCCTGAGTTTGTGGCCTCAAGTGGAATGGTCACCGCAATGCCCTGACTCGAAATAAGGCCGGATATCCCTGCAGTGACTGGAATGCAGGCTCGTCTTGCATCTCCCAAGATGAAAGGATGTCTGAATCCCCTGTGGTGACCACAGAGAAAGACCTAGTTCCCCACCTCATCGCGACCGGAGGCCTCTCATCCTTTGAAAACTCCAGAGGTACGCGGAGATCACTGCCTCCAAAGGAGACGATGCCTGACTCCTCGTGAAACTTGATAGGAGTCCCAGGATTCCTGTGGCACGTGGAAAGGGACCCTTGGTCTCCCGCCTCACCTGGAGAGGCGTCCCAATTGCCCTGCCAAGCCTCGAGGAGAATCCCGAGTTGTCCCTCGCAACTAGGCAGGAGTCCTGACGTCGCTGAACAAACACGTGTGTGGAAGAACCATCCCCGTCGTAACTCGAAAATATACCCCAGGTTACCGCCGCAACTCGAGAAAAACCATGAGACTTCCCCCTCTGCGCGAGATGAGGCCCGATTCCCCTGCACTGCGTGCAGAGCAATTCCATGTTGCACATCACACATGAAAGGAGCCTTGATTTCCTTGATGGCACTCCAGAGAAACCCCAAGAACACTGTTTCTAGGCTACAGGGATCCTGAGGTCTCTGTAGCAACACGAAAGAGCTCCGTGGACCAAAAATGAACTCCAGATGAAAGGTTAGTCCCTGGCGTCGACTCCAGAGGAATACCACCTTTCCACAAGCACCTCAAGAGGAGGCTTCTCTCAGCTCTAGGTATGTGAGAGGGACCCTAAGTTTGCGGCCTCAAGTGGAATGGTCACCGCGATGCCCTGACTCGAAATAAGGCTGGATATCCCTGCAGTGACTTGAATGCAGGCTCGTCTTGCATCTCCCAAGACGAAAGGATGTCTGAATCCCCTGTGGAGACCACAGAGAAAGACCTAGTTCCCCACTTCATCGCGACCGGAGGCCTCAAATCCTTTGAAAACTCCAGAGGTACGCGGAGATCAGTGCCTCCAAAGGAGACGATGCCTGACTCCTCGTGAAACTTGATAGGAGTCCCAGGATTCCTGTGGCACGTGGATTGGGACACTTGGTCTCCCGCCTCAGCTGGAGAGGCGTCCCAATTGCCCTGCCAAGCCTCGAGGAGAATCCGGAGTTGTCCCTCGCAACTAGGCAGGAGTCCTGACGTTGCTCAACAGTCACGTGTGTGGAAGGGCCATCCCCGTCGTAACTCGAGAATACACCCCAGGTTCCCGCCGCAACTCGAGAAAAACCATGAGACTTCCCCCTCGCCACGAGATGAGGCCCGATTCCCCTGCACTGCGTGCAGAGCAATTCCGTGTTGCACATCACACATGAAAGGAGCCTTGATTTCCTTGATGGCACTCCAGAGAAACCCCAAGAACACTGTTTCAAGGCTAGAGGGATCCTGAGATCACTGTAGCAACACGAAAGTGCTCTGTGGACCAAAAATCAACTCGAGATGAGAGGTTAGTCCCTGGCTTCGACTCCCGAGGAATACCACCTTACCACAAGCACCTCAAGAGGAGGCTTCTCTCAGCTCTAGGTATGTGAGAGGGACCCTGACTTTCCGGCCTCAAGTGAAATGGACACCGCGATGCCCTGACTCGAAATAAGGCCGGATATCCCTGCAGTGACTTGAATGCAGGCTCGTCTTGCATCTCCCAAGACGAAAGGATGTCTGAATCCCCTGTGGAGACCACAGAGAAAGACCTAGTTCCCCACCTCATCGCGACCGGAGGCCTCACATCCTTTGAAAACTCCAGAGGTACGCGGAGATCAGTGCCTCCAAAGGAGACGATGCCTGACTCCTCGTGAAACTTGATAGGAGTCCCAGGATTCCTGTGGCACGTGGATTGGGACGCTTGGTCTCCCACTTCAGCTGGAGAGGCGTCCCAATTGCCCTGCCTAGCCTCGAAGAGAATCCCGAGTTGTCCCTCGCAACTAGGCAGGAGTCCTGACGTCGCTGAACAAACACGTGTGTGGAAGGACCATCCCCGTCATAACTCCAGAATATACAACAGGTTCCCGCCGCAACTCGAGAAAAACGATGAGACTTCCCCCTCGCCGCAAGATGAGGCCCGATTCCCCTGCACTGCATGCAGATCAATTCCGTGTTGCACATCACACATGAAAGGAGCCTTGATTTCCTTGATGGCACTCCAGAGAAACCCCAAGAACACTGTTTCAAGGCTACAGGGATCCTGAGGTCACTGTAGCAACACGAAAGAGCTCCGTGGACCAAAAATCAACTCGAGATGAGAGGTTAGTCGCTGGCTTCCACTCCAGAGGAATACCACCTTATCACAAGCACCTCAAGAGGAGGCTTCTCTCAGCTCTAGGTATGTCAGAGGGACCCTGAGTTTGCGGCCTCAAGTGGAATGGACACCGCGATGCCCTGACTCGAAATAAGGCCGGATATCCCTGCAGTGACTTGAATGCAGGCTCGTCTTGCATCTCCCAAGACGAAAGGATGTCTGAATCCCCTGTGGAGACCACAGAGAAAGACCTAGTTCCCCACCTCATCGCGACCGGAGGCCTCACATCCTTTGAAAACTCCAGAGGAACGCGGAGATCAGTGCCTCCAAAGGAGACGATGCCTGACTCCTCGTGAAACTTGATAGGAGTCCCAGGATTCCTGTGGCACGTGGAAAGGGACCCTTGGTCTCCCGCCTCAGCTGGAGAGGTGTCCCAATTGTCCTGCCTAGCCTCGAAGAGAATCCTGAGTTGTCCATCGCAACTAGGCAGGAGTCCTGACGTCGCTGAACAAACACGTGTGTGGAAGGGCCATCCCCGTCGTAACTGGAGAATATACCCCAGGTTCCGGCCGCAACTCGAAAAAAACCATGAGACTTCCCCCTCGC
This sequence comes from Cervus elaphus, assembly GCF_910594005.1. NCBI lineage: Eukaryota > Metazoa > Chordata > Mammalia > Artiodactyla > Cervidae > Cervus > Cervus elaphus. Next base: position 45,608 of record NW_025316707.1, on the reverse strand, counting down.
CACGAGTTGAGGCCCGATTCCCCTGCACTGCATACAGAGCAATTCCGTGTTGCACATCACACATGAAAGGAGCCTTGATTTCCTTGATGGCACTCCAGAGAAACCCCAAGAACACTGTTTCAAGGCTACAGGGATCCTGAGGTCACTGTAGCAACACGAAAGAACTCCGTGGACCAAAAATCAACTCGAGATGGGAGGTTAGTCCCTGGCTTCGACTCCAGAGGAATACCACCTTACCACAAGCACCTCAAGAGGAGGCTTCTCTCAGCTCTAGGTATGTGAGAGGGACCCTAAGTTTGCGGCCTCAACTGTAATGGTCACCGCGATGCCCTGACTCGAAATAAGGCTGGATATCCCTGCAGTGACTTGAATGCAGGCTCGTCTTGCATCTCCCAAGACGAAAGGATGTCTGAATCCCCTGTGGAGACCACAGAGAAAGACCTAGTTCCCCACCTCATCGCGACCGGAGGCCTCACATCCTTTGAAAACTCCAGAGGTACGCGGAGATCAGTGCCTACAAAGGAGACGATGCCTGACTCCTCATGAAACATGATAGGAGTCCCAGGATTCCTGTGGCACGTGGAAAGGGACGCTTGGTCTCCCGCCTCAGCTGGAGAGGCGTCCCAATTGCCCTGCCTAGCCTCGAAGAGAATCCCGAGTTGTCCCTCGCAACTAGGCAGGAGTCCTGACGTCGCTGAACAAACACGTGTGTGGAAGGGCCATACCCGTCGTAACTCGAAAATATACCCCAGGTTCCCGCCGCAACTCGAGAAAAACCATGAGACTTCCCCCTCGCCACGAGATGAGGCCCGATTCCCCTGCACTGCGTGCAGAGCAATTCCGTGTTTCACATCACACATGAAAGGAGCCTTGATTTCCTTGATGGCACTCCAGAGAAACCCCAAGAACACTGTTTCAAGGCTAGAGGGATCCTGAGGTCACTGTAGCAACACGAAAGAGCTCCGTGGACCAAAAATCAACTCGAGATGAGAGGTTAGTCCCTGGCTTCGACTCCAGAGGAATACCACCTTACCACAAGCACCTCAAGGGGAGGCTTCTCTCAGCTCTAGGTATGTGAGAGGGACCCTGAGTTTGCGGCCTCAAGTGGAATGGTCACCGCGATGCCCTGACTCGAAATAAGGCCAGATATCCCTGCAGTGACTTGAATGCAGGCTCGTCTTGCATCTCCCAAGACGAAAGGATGTCTGAATCCCCTGTGGAGACCACAGAGAAAGACCTAGTTCCCCACTTCATCGCGACCGGAGGCCTCTAATCCTTTGAAAACTCCAGAGGTACGCGGAGATCAATGCCTCCAAAGGAGACGATGCCTGACTCCTCGTGAAACTTGATAGGAGTTCCAGGATTCCTGTGGCACGTGGATTGGGACCCTTGGTCTCCCGCCTCAGCTGGAGAGGCGTCCCAATTGCCCTGCCAAGCCTCGAGGAGAATCCCGAGTTGTCCCTCGCAACTAGGCAGGAGTCCTGACGTCGCTGAACAAACACGTGTGTGGAAGGGCCATCCCCGTCGTAACTCGAGAATATACCCCAGGTTCCCGCCACAACTCGAGAAAAACCATGAGACTTCCCCCTCGCCGCGAGATGAGGCCCGATTCCCCTGCACTGCGTGCAGAGAAATTCCGTGTTGCACATCACACATGAAAGGAGCCTTGATTTCCTTGATGGCACTCCAGAGAAACCCCAAGAACACTGTTTCATGGCTAAAGGGATCCTGAGGTTACTGTAGTAACACGAAAGAACTCGGTGGACCAAAAATCAACTCGAGATGAGAGGTTAGTCCCTGGCTTCGACTCCAGAGGAATACCACCTTTCCACAAGCACCTCAAGAGGAGGCTTCTCTCAGCTCTAGGTATGTGAGATGGACCCTCAGATTGCGGCCACAAGTGGAATGGACACCGCGATGCCCTGACTCGAAATAAGGCCGGATATCCCTGCAGTGACTTGAATGCAGGCTCGTCTTGCATCTCCCAAGACGAAAGGATGTTTGAATCCCCTGTGGAGACCACAGAGAAAGACCTAGTTCCCCACCTCATCGCGACCGGAGGCGTCACATCCTTTGAAAACTCCAGAGGTACGCGGAGATCAGTGCCTCCAAGGAGACGATGCCTGACTCCTCGTGAAACTTGACAGGAGTCCCAGGATTCCTGTGGCACGTGGATTGGGACCCTTGGTCTCCCACCTCAGCTGGAGAGGCGTCCCAATTTCCCTGCCTAGCCTCGAAGAGAATCCCGAGTTGTCCCTCGCAACTAGGCAGGAGTCCTGACGTCGCTGAACAAACACGTGTGTGGAAGGGCCATCCCCGTCGTAACTCGAAATTATACCCTAGGTTCCCGCCGCAACTCGAGAAAAACCATGAGACTTCCCACTCGCCGCGAGATGAGGCCCGATTCCCCTGCACTGCGTGCAGAGCAATTCCGTGTTGCGCATCACACATGAAAGGAGCCTTGATTTCCTTGATGGCACTCCAGAGAAACCCCAAGAACACTGTTTCAAGGCTACAGGTATCCTGAGGTCACTGTAGCAAGACGAAAGAGCTCCGTGGATCAAAATCAACTCGAGATGAGAGGTTAGTCCCTGGCTTCGACTCCAGAGGAATACCACCTTTCCACAAGCACCTCAAGAGGAGGCTTCTCTCAGCTCTAGGTATGTGAGAGGGACCCTGAGTTTGCGGCCTCAAGTGGAATGGTCACCGCGATACCCTGACTCGAAATAAGGCCGGATATCCCTGCAGTGACTTGAATGCAGGCTCGTCTTGCATCTCCGAAGACGAAAGGATGTCTGAATCCCCTGTGGAGACCACAGAGAAAGACCTAGTTCCCCACCTCATCGCGACCGGAGGCCTCACATCCTTTGAAAACTCCAGAGGTACGCAGAGATCAGTGCCTCCAAAGGAGACGATGCCTGACTCCTCGTGAAACTTGATAGGAGTCCCAGGATTCCTGTGGCACGTGGAAAGGGACCCTTGGTCTCCCGCCTCAGCTGGAGATGCCTCCCAATTGCCCTGCCAAGCCTCGAGGAGAATCCCGAGTTGTCCCTCGCAACTAGGCAGGAGTCCTGACGTTGCTGAACAGTCACGTGTGTGGAAGGGCCATCCCCGTCGTAACTCGAGAATATACCCCAGGTTCCCACCACAACTCGAGATAAACCATGAGACTTCCCCCTCGCCGCGAGATGAGGCACGATTCCCGTGCACTGCGTGCAGAGCAATTCCGTGTTGCACATCCCACATGAAAGGAGACTTGATTTCCTTGATGACACTTCAGAGAATCCCCAACAACACTGTTTCAAGGCTAGAGGGAACCTGAGGTCACTGTAGCAACATGAAAGAGCTCCGTGGACCAAAAATCAACTCGAGATGAGAGGTTAGTCCCTGGCTTTGACTCCAGAGGAATACCACCTTACCACAAGCACCTCAAGAGGAGGCTTCTCTCAGCTCTAGGTATGTGAGAGGGACCCTGAGATTGCGGCCACAAGTGGAATGGACACCGCGATGCCCTGACTCGAAATAAGGCCGGATATCCCTGCAGTGACTTGAATGCAGGCTCGTCTTGCATCTCCCAAGACGAAAGGATGTTTGAATCCCCTGTGGAGACCACAGAGAAAGACCTAGTTCCCCACGTCATCGCGACAGGAGGCCTCACATCCTTTGAAAACTCCAGAGGTACGCGGAGATCAGTGCCTCCAAAGGAGACGATGCCTGACTCCTCGTGAAACTTGATAGGAGTCCCAGGATTCCTGTGGCACGTGGATTGGGACCCTTGGTCTCCCACCTCAGCTGGAGAGGCGTCCCAATTGCCCTGCCTAGCGTCGAAGAGAATCCCGAGTTGTCCCTCGCAAGTAGCCAGGAGTCCTGACGTCGCTGAACAAACACCTGTGTGGAAGGGCCATCCCCATCGTAACTCGAAAATATACCCCAGGTTCCCGCCGCAACTCGAGAAAAACCATGAGACTTCCCCCTCTGCGCGAGATGAGGCCCGATTCCCCTGCACTGCGTGCAGAGCAATTCCGTGTTGCACATCACACATGAAAGAAGCCTTGATTTCCTTGATGGCACTCCAGAGAAACCCCAAGAATACTGTTTCATGGCTAAAGGGATCCTGAGGTTACTGTAGTAACAGGAAAGAACTCGGTGGACCAAAAATCACCTCGAGATGAAAGGTTAGTCCCTGGCTTCGACTCCAGAGGAATACCACCTTACCACAAGCACCTCAAGAGGAGGCTTCTCTCAGCTCTAGGTATGTGAGAGGGACCCTGAGTTTGCGGCCTCAAGTGCAATGGTCACTGCGAAGCCCTGACTCGAAATAAGGACAGATAACCCTGCAGTGACTTGAATGCAGGCTCGTCTTGCATCTCCCAAGACGAAAGGATGTCTGAATCCCCTGTGGAGACCACAGAGAAAGACCTAGTTCCCCACCTCATCGCGACCGGAGGCCTCACATCCTTTGAAAACTCCAGAGGTACGCGGAGATCAGTGCGTCCAAAGGAGACGATGCCTGACTCCTCGTGAAACTTGATAGGAGTCCCAGGATTCCTGTGGCACGTGGAAAGGGACCCTTGGTCTCCCGCCTCAGCTGGAGAGGCCTCCCAATTGCCCTGCCAAGCCTCGAGGAGAATCCCGAGTTGTCCCTCGCAACTAGGCAGGAGTCCTGACGTTGCTGAACAGTCACGTGTGTGGAAGGGCCATCCCCGTCGTAACTCGAGAATATACCCCAGGTTCCCGCCGCAACTCGAGAAAAACCATGAGACTTCCCCCTCGCCACGCGATGAGGCCCGATTCCCCTGCACTGCGTGCAGAGCAATTCCGTGTTGCACATCACACAAGAAAGGAGCCTTGATTTCCTTGATGGCACTCCAGAGAAACCCCAAGAACACTGTTTCAAGGCTAGAGGGATCCTGAGGTCACTGTAGCAACACGAAAGAGCTCCGTGGACCAAAAATCAACTCGAGATGAGAGGTTAGTCCCTGGCTTCGACTCCAGAGGAATACCACCTTACCACAAGCACCTCAAGAGGAGGCTTCTCTCAGCTCTAGGTATGTGAGAGGGACCCTGAGTTTGCGGCCTCAAGTGGAATGGTCACCGCGATGCCCTGACTCGAAGTAAGGCCGGATATCCCTGCAGTGACTTGAATGCAGGCTCGTCTTGCATCTCCCAAGACGAAAGGATGTCTGAATCCCCTGTGGAGACCACAGAGAAAGACCTAGTTCCCCACCTCATCGCGACCTGAGGCCTCACATCCTTTGAAAACTCCAGAGGTACGCGGAGATCAGTGCCTCCAAAGGAGACGATGCCTGACTCCTCGTCAAACTTGATAGGAGTCCCAGGATTCCTGTGGCACGAGGAAAGGGACCCTTGGTCTCTCGCCTCAGCTGGAGAGGCGTCCCAATTGCCCTGGCAAGCCTCGAGGAGAATCCCCAGTTGTCCCTCGCAACTAGGCAGGAGTCCTGACGTCGCTGAACAAACACGTGTGTGGAAGGGCCATCCCCGTCGTAACTCGAGAATATACTCCAGGTTCCCGCCGCAACTCGAGAAAAACCATGAGACTTCTCCCTCGCCGTGAGATGAGGCCCGATTCCCCTGCACTGTGTGCAGAGCAATTCCGTGTTGCACATCACACATGAAAGGAGACTTGATTTCCTTGATGACACTTCAGAGAATCCCCAACAACACTGTTTCAAGGCTAGAGGGAACCTGAGGTCACTGTAGCAACATGAAAGAACTCCGTGGACCAAAAATCAACTCGAGATGAGAGGTTAGTCCCTGGCTTCGACTCCAGAGGAATACCACCTTACCACAAGCACCTCAAGAGGAGGCTTCTCTCAGCTCTAGGTATGTGAGAGGGACCCTGAGATTGCGGCCGCAAGTGGAATGGACACCGCGATGCCCTGACTCGAAATAAGGCCGGATATCCCTGCAGTGACTTGAATGCAGGCTCGTGTTGCATCTCCCAAGACGAAAGGATGTCTGAATCCCCTGTGGAGTCCACAGAGAAAGACCTAGTTCCCCACCACATCGCGACCGGGGGCCTCACATCCTTTGAAAACTCCAGAGGTATGCGGAGATCAGTGCCTCCAAAGGAGACGATGCCTGACTCCTCGTGAAACTTGATAGGAGTCCCAGGATTCCTGTGGCACGTGGAAATGGACCCTTGGTCTCCCGCCTCAGCTGGAGAGGCGTCCCAATTGCCCTGCAAAGCCTCGAGGAGAATCCCGAGTTGTCCCTCGCAACTAGGCAGGAGTCCTGACGTCGCTGAACAAACACCTGTGTGGAAGGGCCATCCCCGTCCTAACTCGAGAATATACTCCAGGTTCCCGCCGCAACTCGAGAAAAACCATGAGACTTCCCCCTCGCCGCGAGATGAGGCCCGATTCCCCTGCACTGCGTGCAGAGCAATTCCGCGTTGCACATCACACATGAAAGGAGCCTTGATTTCCTTGATGGCACTCCAGAGAAACCCCAAGAACACTGTTTCAAGGCTAGAGGGATCCTGAGGTCACTGTAGCAACACGAAAGAGCTCGGTGGACCAAAAAAGAACTCGAGATGAGAGGTTAGTCCCTGCCTTTGACTCCAGAAGAATACCACCTTACCACAAGCACCTCAAGAGGAGGCTTCTCTCAGCTCTAGGTATGTGAGAGGGACCCTGAGTTTGCAGCCTCAAGTGAAATGGTCACCGCGATGCCCTGACTCGAAATAAGGCCAGATATCCCTGCAGTGACTTGAATGCAGGCTGGTCTTTCATCTCCTAAGACGAAAGGATGTCTGAAACCCCTGTGGTGACCACAGAAAAAGACCTAGTTCCCCACTTCATCGCGACCGGAGGCCTCACATCCTTTGACAACTCCAGAGGTACGCAGAGATCAGTGCCTCCAAAGGAGACGATGCCTGACTCTTCGTGAATCTTGATAGGAGTCCCAGGATTCCTGTGGCACGTGGAAAGGGACACTTGGTCTCCCGCCTCAGCTGGAGAGGCGTCCCAATTGCCCTGCAAAGCCTCGAGGAGAATCCCGAGTTGTCCCTCGCAACTAGGCAGGAGTCCTGACTTCGCTGAACAAACACGTGTGTGGAAGGGCCATCCCCGTCGTAACTCGAGAATATACCCCAGGTTCCCGCCGCAACTCGAGAAAAACCATGAGACTTCCCCCTCACCACGAGATGAGGCCCGATTCCCCTGCACTGCGTGCAAAGCAATCCCGGGTTGCACATCACACATGAAAGGAGCCTTGATTTCCTTGATGGCACTCCAGAGAAACCCCAAGAACACTGTTTCAAGGCTAGAGGGATCCTGAGGTCACTGTAGCAACACGAAAGAGCTCGGTGGACCAAAAAATAACTCGAGATGAGAGGTTAGTCCCTGCCTTTGACTCCAGAGGAATACCACCTTACCACAAGCACCGCAAGAGGAGGCTTCTCTCAGCTCTACGTATGTGAGAGGGACCCTGAGTTTGCAGCCTCAAGTGGAATGGTCACCGCGATGCCCTGACTCGAAATAAGGCCAGATATCCCTGCAGTGACTTGAATGCAGGCTGGTCTTTCATCTCCTAAGACGAAAGGATGTCTGAATCCCCTGTGGTGACCACAGAGAAAGACCTAGTTCCCCACCTCATCGCGACCGGAGGCCTCACATCCTTTGACAACTCCAGAGGTACGCAGAGATCAGTGCCTCCAAAGGAGACGATGCCTGACTACTCGTGAAATTTGATAGGAGTCCCAGGATTCCTGTGGCACGTGGAAAGGGACACTTGGTCTCCCGCCTCAGCTGGAGAGGCGTCCCAATTGCCCTGCAAAGCCTCGAGGAGAATCCCGAGTTGTCCCTCGCAACTAGGCAGGAGTCCTGACTTCGCTGAACAAACACGTGTGTGGAAGGGCCATCCCCGTCGTAACTCGAGAATATACTCCAGGTTCCCGCCGCAACTCGAGAAAAACCATGAGACTTCCCCCTCGCCACGACATGAGGCCCGATTCCCCTGCACTGCGTGCAAAGCAATTCCGGGTTGCACATCACACATGAAAGGAGCCTTGATTTCCTTGTTGGCACTCCAGAGAAACCCCAAGAACACTGTTTCAAGGCTACAGGGATCCTGAGGTCACTGTAGCAACACAAAAGAGCTCCGTGGACCAAAAATCAACTCGAGATGAGAGGTTAGTCCCTGGCTTCGACTCCAGAGGAATACCACCTTACCACAAGCACCTCAAGAGGAGGCTTCTCTCAGCTCTAGGTATGTGAGAGGGACCCTGAGTTTGCGGCCTCAAGTGGAATGGTCACCGCGATGCCCTGACTCGAAATAAGGCCAGATATCCTTGCAGTGACTTGAATGCAGGCTCGTCTTGCATCTCCCAAGATGCAAGGATGTCTGAATCCCCTGTGGAGACCACAGAGAAAGACCTAGTTCCCCACTTCATTGCGACCGGAGGCCTCACATCCTTTGAAAACTCCAGAGGTACGCGGAGATCAGTGCCTCCAAAGGAGACGATGCCTGACTCCTCGTGAAACTTGATAGGAGTCCCAGAATTCCTGTGGCACGTGGATTGGGACACTTGGTCTCCCGCCTCAGCTGGAGAGGCGTCCCAATTGCCCTGCCAAGCCTCGAGGAGAATCCCGAGTTGTCCCTCGCAACTAGGCAGGAGTCCTGACGTCGCTGAACAAACACCTGTGTGGAAGGGCCATCCCCGTCGTAACTCGAGAATATACCCCAGGTTCCCGCCGCAACTTGAGAAAAACCATGAGACTTCCCCCTCGCCGCGAGATGAGGCCCGATTGCCCTGCACTGCGTGCAGAGCAATTCCGTGTTGCACATCACACATGAAAGGAGCCTTGATTTCCTTGATGGCAATCCAGAGAAACCCCAAGAACACTGGTTCAAGGCTAGAGGGATCCTGAGGTCACTGTAGCAACACGAAAGAGCTCCGTGGACCAAAAATGAACTCGAGATGAGAGGTTAGTCCCTGAATTCGACTCCAGAGGAAACCACCTTACCACAAGCACCTCAAGAGGAGGCTTCTCTCAGCTCTAGGTATGTGAGAGGGACCCTAAGTTTGCGGCCTCAAGTGGAATGGTCACCGCGATGCCCTGACTCGAAATAAGGCCGGATATCCCTGCAGTGACTTGAATGCAGGCTCGTCTTGCATCTCCCAAGACGAAAGGATGTCTGAATCCCCTGTGGAGACCACAGAGAAAGACCTAGTTCCCCACCTCATCGAGACCGGAGGCCTCACATCCTTTGAAAACTCCAGAGGTACACGGAGATCAGTGCCTCCAAAGGAGACGATGCCTGACTCCTCGTGAAACTTGATAGGAGTCCCAGGATTCCTGTGGCACGTGGAAAGGGACCCTTGGTCTCCCGCCTCTGCTGGAGGGGCGTCCCAATAGCCCGGTCAAGCCTCGAGGAGAATCCCGAGTTGTCCCTCGCAACTAGGCAGGAGTCCTGACGTCGCTGAACAAACACGTGTGTGGAAGGGCCATCCCCGTCGTAACTCGAGAATATACCCCAGGTTCCCGCCGCAACTCGAGAAAAACCATGAGACTTCCCCCTCGCCGCGAGATGAGGCCCGATTCCCCTGCACTGTGTGCAGAGCAATTCCGTGTTGCACATCACACATGAAAGGAGCCTTGATTTCCTTGATGGCACACCAGAGAAACCCCAAGAACACTGTTTCAAGGCTAGAGGGATCCTGAGGTCACTGTAGCAACACGAAAGACCTCCGTGGACCAAAAATCAACACGAGATGAGAGGTTAGTCTCTGCCTTCGACTCCAGAGGAATACCACCTTACCACAAGCACCTCAAGAGGAGGCTTCTCTCAGCTCTAGGTATGTGAGAGGGACCCTGAGTTTGCGGCCTCAATTGGAATGGACACTGCGATGCCCTGACTCGAAATAAGGGCGGATATCCCTGCAGTGACTTGAATGCAGGCTCGTCTTGCATCTCCCAAGATGAAAGGATGTCTGAATCCCCTGTGGAGACCACAGAGAAAGACCTAGTTCCCCACCTCATCGCGACCGGAGGCCTCACATCCTTTGAAAACTCCAGAGGTACGCAGAGATCAGTGCCTCCAAAGGAGACGATGCCTGACTCCTCGTCAACTTCATAGGAGTCCTAGGATTCCTGTGGCACGTTGAAAGGGACCCTTGGTCTCCCGCCTCAGCTGGAGAGGCGTCCCAATTGCCCTGCCAAGCCTCGAGGAGAATCCTGAGTTGTCCCTCGCAACTAGGCAGGAGTCCTGACGTCGCTGAACAAACACGTGTGTGAAAGGGCCATCCCCGTCGTAACTCGAGAATATACTCCAGGTTCCGGCCGCAACTCGAGAAAAACCATGAGACTTCCCCCTCGCCGCGAGATGAGGCCCGATTCCCCTGCACTGCGTGCAGAGCAATTCCGTGTTGCACATCACACATGAAAGGAGCCTTGATTTCCTTGATGGCACTCCAGAGAAACCCCAAGAACACTGTTTCAAGGCTAGAGGGATCCTGAGGTCACTGTAGCAATACGAAAGAGCTCGGCGGACCAAAAATGAACTCGAGATGAGAGGTTAGTCCCTGCCTTGGACTCCAGAGGAATACCACCTTACCACAAGCACCTCAAGAGGAGGCTTCTCTCAGCTCTAGGTATGTGAGAGGGACCCTGAGTTTGTGGCCTGAAGTGGAATGGACACCACGATGCCCTGACTCGAAATAAGGCCGGATATCCCTGCAGTGACTTGAATGGAGGCTCGTCTTGCATCTCCCAAGACGAAAGGATGTCTGAATCCCCTGTGGAGACCACAGAGAAAGACCTAGTTCCCCACCTCATCGCGACCGGAGGCCTCACATCCTTTGAAAACTCCAGAGGTACGCGGAGATCAGTGCCTCCAAAGGAGACGATGCCTGACTCCTCGTGAAACTTGATAGGAGTCCCAGGATTCCTGTGGCACGTGGATTGGGACCCTTGGTCTCCCGCCTCAGCTGGAGAGGCGTCCTAATTGCCCTGCCTAGCCTCGAAGAGAATCCCGAGTTGTCCCTCGCAACTAGGCAGGAGTCCTGACGTCGCTGAACAAACACGTGTGTGGAAGGGCCATCCCCGTCGTAACTCGAGAATATACTCCAGGTTCCCGCCGCAACTCGAGAAAAACCATGAGACTTCCCCCTCGCCGCGAAATGAGGCCCGATTCCCCTGCACTGCGTGCAGAGCAATTCCGTGTTGCACATCACACATGAAAGGAGCCTTGATTTCCTTGATGGCACTCCAGAGAAAACCCAAGAACACTGTTTCAAGGCTAGAGGGATCCTGAGGTCAGTGTAGCAACACGAAAGAGGTCCGTGGACCAAAAATCAACTCGAGATGAGAGGTTAGTCCCTGGCTTCGACTCCAGAGGAATACCACTTTACCACAAGCACCTCAAGAGGAGGCTTCTCTCAGCTCTAGGTATGTGAGAAGGACCCTGAGTTTGCGGCCTCAAGTGGAATGGACACCGCGATGCCCTGACTCGAAATAAGGCCGGATATCCCAGCAGTGACTTGAATGCAGGCTCGTCTTGCATATCCCAAGACGAAAGGATGTCTGAATCCCCTGTGGAGACCACAGAGAAAGACCTAGTTCCCCACCTTATCGCGACCGGAGGCCTCACATCCTTTGAAAACTCCAGAGGTACGCAGAGATCAGTGCCTCCAAAGGAGACGATGCCTGACTCCTCGTGAAACTTGATAGGAGTCCCAGGATTCCTGTGACACGTGGAAAGGGACCCTTGGTCTCCCGCCTCAGCTGGAGAGGCCTCCCAATTGCCCTGCCAAGCCTCGAGGAGGATCCCGAGTTGTCCCTCGCAACTAGGCAGGAGTCGAGACGTCGCTGAACAAACACGTGTGTGGAAGGGCCATCCCCGTCGTAACTCGAGTATATACCCCAGGTTCCCGCCTCAACTCGAGAAAAACCATGAGACTTCCCCCTCGCCGCGAGATGAGGCCCGATTCCCCTGCACTGCGTGCAAAGCAATTCCAGGTTGCACATCACACATGAAAGGAGCCTTGATTTCCTTGATGGCACTCCAGAGAAACCCCAAGAACACTGTTTCAAGGCTAGAGGGATCCTGAGGTCACTGTAGCAACACGAAAGAGGTCCGTGGACCAAAAATCAACTGGAGATGAGAGGTTAGTCCCTGGCTTCGACTCCAGAGGAATACCACTTTACCACAAGCACCTCAAGAGGAGGCTTCTCTCAGCTCTAGGTATGTGAGAAGGACCCTGAGTTTGCGGCCTCAAGTGGAATGGACACCGCGATGCCCTGACTCGAAATAAGGCCGGATATCCCAGCAGTGACTTGAATGCAGGCTCGTCTTGCATATCCCAAGACGAAAGGATGTCTGAATCCCCTGTGGAGACCACAGAGAAAGACCTAGTTCCCCACCTTATCGCGACCGGAGGCCTCACATCCTTTGAAAACTCCAGAGGTACGCAGAGATCAGTGCCTCCAAAGGAGACGATGCCTGACTCCTCGTGAAACTTGATACGAGTCCCAGGATTCCTGTGACACGTGGAAAGGGACCCTTGGTCTCCCGCCTCAGCTGGAGAGGCCTCCCAATTGCCCTGCCAAGCCTCAAGGAGGATCCCGAGTTGTCCCTCGCAACTAGGCAGGAGTCGAGACGTCGCTGAACAAACACGTGTGTGGAAGGGCCATCCCCGTCGTAACTCGAGAATATACCCCAGGTTCCCGCCTCAACTCGAGAAAAACCATGAGACTTCCCCCTCGCCGCGAGATGAGGCCCGATTCCCCTGCACTGCGTGCAAAGCAATTCCAGGTTGCACATCACACATGAAAGGAGCCTTGATTTCCTTGATGGCACTCCAGAGAAACCCCAAGAACACTGTTTCAAGGCTAGAGGGATCCTGAGGTCACTGTAGCAACACAAAAGAGCTCCGTGGACCGAAAATCAACTCGAGATGAGAGGTTAGTCCCTGGCTTCGACTCCAGAGGAATACCACCTTACCACAAGCACCTCAAGAGGAGGCTTCTCTCAGCTCTAGATATGTGAGAGGGACCCTGAGTTTGCGGCCTGAAGTGGAATGGTCACCGCGATGCCCTGACTCGAAATAAGGGCGGATATCCCTGCAGTGACTTGAATGGAGGCTCGTGTTGCATCTCCCAAGACGAAAGGATGTCTGAATCCCCTGTGGAGACCACAGAGAAAGACCTAGTTCCCCACCTCATCGCGACCGGAGGCCTCACATCCTTTGAAAACTCCAGAGGTACGCGGAGATCAGTGCCTCCAAAGGAGACGATGCCTGACTCCTCGTCAAACTTGATAGGAGTCCCAGGATTCCTGTGGCACGAGGAAAGGGACCCTTGGTCTCCCGCCTCAGCTGGAGAGGCGTCCCAATTGCCCTGCCAAGCCTCGAGGAGAATCCCGAGTTGTCCCTCGCAACTAGGCAGGAGTCCTGACGTCGCTGAACAAACACGTGTGTGGAAGGGCCATCCCCGTCGTAACTCGAGAATATACCCCAGGTTCCCGCCGCAACTCGAGAAAAACCATGAGACTTCCCCCTCGCCGCGAGATGAGGCCCGATTCCCCTGCACTGTGTGCAGAGCAATTCCGTGTTGCACATCACACATGAAAGGAGCCTTGATTTCCGTGATGGCACTCCAGAGAAACCCCAAGAACACTGTTTCAAGGCTAGAGGGATCCTGAGGTCACTGTAGCAACACGAAAGAGGTCCGTGGGCCAAAAATCAACTCGAGATGAGAGGTTAGTCCCTGGCTTCGACTCCAGAGGAATACCACCTTACCACAAGCACTTAAGAGGAGGCTTCTCTCAGCTCTAGGTATGTGAGAGGGACCCTGAGTTTGCGGCCTCAAGTGGAATGGACACCGCGATGCCCTGACTCGAAATAAGGCCAGATATCCCTGCAATGACTTGAATGCAGGCTCGTCTTGCATCTCCCAAGACAAAAGGATGTCTGAATCCCCTGTGGAGACCACAGAGAAAGACCTAGTTCCCCACCTCATCGCGACCGGAGGCCTCACATCCTTTGAAAACTCCAGAGGTACGCGGAGATCAGTGCCTCCAAAGGAGACGATGCCTGACTCCTCGTGAAACTTGATAGGAGTCCCAGGATTCCTGTGGCACGTGGAAAGGGACCCTTGGTCTCCCGCCTCAGCTGGAGAGGCGTCCCAATTGCCCTGCCAAGCCTCGAGGAGAATCCCGAGTTGTCCCTCGCAACTAGGCAGGAGTCCTGACGTCGCTGAACAAACACGTGTTTGGAAGAGCCATCCCCGTCGTAACTCGAGAATATACTCCAGGTTCCCGCCGCAACTCGAGAAAAACCATGAGACTTCCCCCTCGCCGCGAGATGAGGCCCGATTCCCCTGCACTGCGTGCAGAGCAATTCCGGGTTGCACATCACACATGAAAGGAGCCTTGATTTCCTTGATGGCACTCCAGAGAAACCCCAAGAACACTGTTTCAAGGCTAGAGGGATCCTGAGGTCACTGTAGCAACACGAAAGAGCTTCGTGGACCAAAAATCAACTCGAGATGAGAGGTTAGTCCCTGCCTTTGACTCCAGAGGAATACCACCTTACCACAAGCACCTCAAGAGGAGGCTTCTCTCAGCTCTAGGTATGTGAGAGGGACCCTGAGTATGCGACCTCAAGTGGAATGGTCACCACGATGCCCTGACTCGAAATAAGGCCAGATATCCCTGCAGTGACTTGAATGCAGGCTCGTCTTGCATCTCCCAAGACGAAAGGATGTCTGAATCCCCTGTGGAGACCACAGAGAAAGACCTAGTTCCCCACCTCATCGCGACCGGAGGCCTCACATCCTTTGAAAACTCCAGAGGAACGGGGAGATCAGTGCCTCCAAAGGAGACGATGCCTGACTCCTCGTGAAACTTGACTGGAGTCCCAGGATTCCTGTGACACGTGGAAAGGGACCCTTGGTCTCCTGCCTCAGCTGGAGAGGCTTCCCAATTGCCCTGCCAAGCCTCGAGGGGAATCCCGAGGTGTCCCTCGCAACTAGGCAGGAGTCCTGACGTCGATGAACAAACACGTGTGTGGAAGGGCCATCCCCGTCGTAACTCGAGAATATACCCCAGGTTCCCGCCGCAACTCGAGAAAAACCATGAGACTTCCCCCTCGCCGCGAGATGAGGCCCGATTCCCCTGCACTGCGTGCAGATCAATTCCGTGTTGCACATCACACCTGAAAGGAGCCTTGATTTCCTTGATGGAACTCCAGAGAAACCCCAAGAACACTGTTTCAAGGCTAGAGGGATCCTGAGGTCACTGTAGCAACACGAAAGAGCTTCGTGGACCAAAAATCAACTCGAGATGAGAGGTTAGTCCCTGGCTTCGACTCCAGAGGAATACCACCTTACCACAAGCACCTCAAGAGGAGGCTTCTCTCAGCTCTAGGTATGTGAGAGGGACCCTGAGTTTGCGGCCTCAAGTGGAATGGTCACCGCTATGCCCTGACTCGAAATAAGGCCAGATATCCCTGCAGTGACTTGAATGCAGGCTGGTCTTTCATCTCCCAAGACGAAAGGATGTCTGAATCCCCTGTGGTGACCACAGAGAAAGACCTAGTTCCCCACTTCATCGCGACAGGAGGCCTCACATCCTTTGACAACTCCAGAGGTACGCAGAGATCAGTGCCTCCAAAGGAGACGATGCTGACTCCTCGTGAAACTTGATAGGAGTCCCAGGATTCCTGTGGAACGTGGAAAGGGACACTTGGTCTTCCGCCTCAGCTGGAGAGGCGTCCCAATTGCTCTGCAAAGCCTCAAGGAGAATCCCGAGTTGTCCCTCGCAACTAGGCAGGAGTCCTGACTTCGCTGAACAAACACTTGTGTGGAAGGGCCATCCCCGTCGTAACTCGAGAATATACCCCAAGTTCCCGCCGCAACTCGAGAAAAACCATGAGACTTCCCCCTCGCCATGAGATGAGGCCCGATTCCCCTGTACTGCGTGCAAAGCAATTCCGGGTTGCACATCACACATGAAAGGAGCCTTGATTTCCTTGATGGCACTCCAGAGAAACCCCAAGAACACTGTTTCAAGGCTACAGGGATCCTGAGGTCACTGTAGCAACACAAAAGAGCTCCGTGGACCAAAAATCAACTCGAGATGAGAGGTTAGTCCCTGGCTTCGACTCCAGAGGAATACCACCTTACCACAAGCACCTCAAGAGGAGGCTTCTCTCAGCTCTAGGTATGTGAGAGGGACTCTGAGTTTGCGGCCGCAATTGGAATGGACACTGAGATGCCCTGACTCGAAATAAGGCCAGATATCCTTGCAGTGACTTGAATGCAGGCTCGTCTTGCATCTCCCAAGATGAAAGGATGTCTGAATCCCCTGTGGAGACCACAGAGAAAGACCTAGTTCCCCACCTCATCGCGACCGGAGGCCTCACACCCTGTGACAACTCCAGAGGTACGCGGAGATCAGTGCCTCCAAAGGAGACGATGCCTGACTCCTCGTGAAACTTGATAGGAGTCCCAGGATTCCTGTGGCACATGGAAAGGGACCCTTGGTCTCCCGCCTCAGCTGGACAGGCGTCCCAATTGCCCTGCCAAGCCTCGAGGAGAATCCCGAGTTGTCCCTCACATCTAGGCAGGAATCCTGACGTCGCTGAACAAACACGTGTGTGGAAGGGCCATCCCCGTCGTAAGTCGAGAATATACCCCAGGTTCCCGCCGCAACTCGAGAAAAACCATGAGACTTCCCCCTCGCCGCGAGATCAGGCCCGATTACCCTGCACTGCGTGCAGAGCAATTCCGTGTTGCACATCACACATGAAAGGAGCCTTGATTTCCTTGATGGCACTCCAGAGAAACCCCAAGAACACTGTTCCAAGGTTAGAGGGATCCTGAGGTCACTGTAGCAACACGAAAGAGCTCCTTGGACCAAAAATCAACTCGAGATGAGAGGTTAGTCCCTGGCTTCGACTCCAGAGGAATACCACATTACCACAAGCACCTCAAGAGAGGCTTCTCTCAGCTCTAGGTATGTGAGAGGGACCCTGAGTTTGCGGCCTCAAGTGGAATGGTCACCGCGATGCCCTGACTCGAAATAAGGCCGGATATCCCTGCAGTGACTTGAATGCAGGCTCGTCTTGCATCTCCCAAGACGAAAGGATGTCTGAATCCCCTGTGGAGACCACAGAGAAAGACCTAGTTTCCCACCTCATCGCGACCGGACGCCTCACATCCTTTGAAAAGTCCAGAGGTACGCGGAAATCAGTGCCTCCAAAGGAGACGATGCCTGACTACTCGTGAAACTTGATAGGAGTCCCAGGATTCCTGTGGCACGTGGATTGGGACCCTTGGTCTCCCACCTCAGCTGGAGAGGCGTCGCAATTGCCCTGCCAAGCCTCGAAGAGAATCCTGAGTTGTCCCTCGCAACTAGGCAGGTGTCCTGACGTCGCTGAACAAACACGTGTGTGGAAGGGCCATCTCCGTCGTAACTCGAGAATATACCCCAGGTTCCCGCCGCAACTCGAGAAAAACGATGAGACTTCCCCCTCGGCGCGAGATGAGGCCCGATTCCCCTGCACTGTGTGCAGAGCAATTCCGTGTTGCACATCACACATGAAAGGAGGCTTGATTTCCTTGATGGCACACCAGAGAAACCCCAAGAACACTGTTTCAAGGCTAGAGGGATCCTGAGGTCACTGTAGCAACACGAAAGACCTCCGTGAACCAAAAATCAACTCGAGATGAGAGGTTAGTCCCTGGCTTCGACTCCAGAGGAATACCATCTTACCACAAGCACCTCAAGAGGAGGCTTCTCTCAGATGTAGGTATGTGAGAGGGACCCTGAGTTTGCGGCCTGAAGTGGAATGGTCACCGCGATGCTCTGACTCGAAATAAGGGCGGATATCCCTGCAGTGACTTAAATGCAGGGTCGACTTGAATCTCCCAAGACGAAAGGATGTCTGAATCCCCTGTGGAGACCACAGAAAAAGACCTAGTTCCCCACCTCATCGTGACCGGAGGCCTCACATCCTTTGAAAACTCCAGAGGTACGCGGAGATCAGTGCCTCCAAAGGAGACGATGCCTGACTCCTCGTGAAACTTGATAGGAGTCCCAGGATTCCTGTGGCACGGGGATTGGGACTCTTGGTCCCCCGCCTCAGCTGGAGAGGCGACCCAATTGCCCTGCCTAGCCTCAAAGAGAATCTCGAGTTGTCCCTCGCAACTAGGCAGGAGTCCTGACGTCGCTGAACAAACACGTGTGTGGAAGGGCCATCCCCGTCGTAACTCGAGAATATACCCCAGGTTCCCGCCGCAACTCGAGAAAAACCATGAGACTTCCCCCTCGCCGCGAAATGAGGCCGATTCCCCTGCACTGTGTGCAGAGCAATTCCGTGTTGCACATCACACATGAAAGGAGCCTTGATTTCCTTGATGGCACTCCAGAGAAACCCCAAGAACACTGTTTCAAGGCTAGAGGGATCCTGAGGTCACTGTAGCAACACGAAAGAGGTCCGTGGACCAAAAATCAACTCGAGATGAGAGGTTAGTCCCTGGCTTCGACTCCAGAGGAATACCACCTTACCACAAGCACCTCAAGAGGAGGCTTCTCTCAGCTCTAGGTATGTGAGAGGGACCTTAAGTTTGCGGCCTCAAGAGGAATGGTCACCGTGATGCCCTGACTCGAAATAAGGCCAGATATCCCTGCAGTGACTTGAATGCAGGCTCGTCTTGCATCTCCCAAGACGAAAGGATGTCTGAATCCCCTGTGGAGACCACAGAGAAAGACCTAGTTCCCCACCTCATCGCGACCGGAGTCCTCACATCCTTTGAAAACTCCAGAGGTACGCGGAGATCAGTGCCTCCAAAGGAGACGATGCCTGACTCCTCGTGAAACTTGATAGGAGTTCCAGGATTCCTGTGGCACGTGGAAAGGGACACTTGGTCTCCCGCCTCAGCTGGAGAGGCGTCCCAATTGCCCTGCCAAGCCTCGAGGAGAATCCCCAATTGTCCCTCGCAACTAGGCCGGAGTCCTGACGTCGCTGAACAAACGCGTGTGTGGAAGGTCCATCCCCGTCCTAACTCGAGAATATACCCCAGGTTCCCGCCGCAACTCGTGAAAAACCATGAGACTTCCCCCTCGCCGCGAGATGAGGCCCGATTCCCCTGCACTGCGTGCAGAGCAATTCCGCGTTGCACATCACACATGAAAGGAGCCTTGATTTCCTTGATGGCACTCCAGAGAAACCCCAAGAACACTGTTTCAAGGCTACAGGGATCCTGAGGTCACTGTAGCAACACAAAAGAGCTCCGTGGACCAAAAATCAACTCGAGATGAGAGGTTAGTCCCTGGCTTCGACTCCAGAGGAATACCACCTTACCACAAGCACCTCAAGAGGAGGCTTCTCTCAGCTCTAGGTATGTGAGAGGGACTCTGAGTTTGCGGCCGCAATTGGAATGGACACTGAGATGCCCTGACTCGAAATAAGGCCAGATATCCTTGCAGTGACTTGAATGCAGGCTCGTCTTGCATCTCCCAAGATGAAAGGATGTCTGAATCCCCTGTGGAGACCACAGAGAAAGACCTAGTTCCCCACCTCATCGCGACCGGAGGCCTCACACCCTGTGACAACTCCAGAGGTACGCGGAGATCAGTGCCTCCAAAGGAGACGATGCCTGACTCCTCGTGAAACTTGATAGGAGTCCCAGGATTCCTGTGGCACATGGAAAGGGACCCTTGGTCTCCCGCCTCAGCTGGACAGGCGTCCCAATTGCCCTGCCAAGCCTCGAGGAGAATCCCGAGTTGTCCCTCACATCTAGGCAGGAATCCTGACGTCGCTGAACAAACACGTGTGTGGAAGGGCCATCTCCGTCGTAAGTCGAGAATATACCCCAGGTTCCCGCCGCAACTCGAGAAAAACCATGAGACTTCTCCCTCGCCGCGAGATCAGGCCCGATTACCCTGCACTGCGTGCAGAGCAATTCCGTGTTGCACATCACACATGAAAGGAGCCTTGATTTCCTTGATGGCACTCCAGAGAAACCCCAAGAACACTGTTCCAAGGTTAGAGGGATCCTGAGGTCACTGTAGCAACACGAAAGAGCTCCTTGGACCAAAAATCAACTCGAGATGAGAGGTTAGTCCCTGGCTTCGACTCCAGAGGAATACCACATTACCACAAGCACCTCAAGAGAGGCTTCTCTCAGCTCTAGGTATGTGAGAGGGACCCTGAGTTTGCGGCCTCAAGTGGAATGGTCACCGCGATGCCCTGAC
This sequence comes from Cervus elaphus, assembly GCF_910594005.1. NCBI lineage: Eukaryota > Metazoa > Chordata > Mammalia > Artiodactyla > Cervidae > Cervus > Cervus elaphus. Next base: position 25,382 of record NW_025316707.1, on the reverse strand, counting down.
TCGAAATAAGGCCGGATATCCCTGCAGTGACTTGAATGCAGGCTCGTCTTGCATCTCCCAAGATGAAAGGATGTCTGAATCCCCTGTGGAGACCACAGAGAAAGACCTAGTTTCCCACCTCATCGCGACCGGACGCCTCACATCCTTTGAAAAGTCCAGAGGTATGCGGAGATCAGTGCCTCCAAAGGAGACGATGCCTGACTACTCGTGAAACTTGATAGGAGTCCCAGGATTCCTGTGGCACGTGGATTGGGACCCTTGGTCTCCCACCTCAGCTGGAGAGGCGTCGCAATTGCCCTGCCAAGCCTCGAAGAGAATCCTGAGTTGTCCCTCGCAACTAGGCAGGTGTCCTGACGTCGCTGAACAAACACGTGTGTGGAAGGGCCATCCCCGTCGTAACTCGAGAATATACCCCAGGTTCCCGCCGCAACTCGAGAAAAACGATGAGACTTCCCCCTCGGCGCGAGATGAGGCCCGATTCCCCTGCACTGTGTGCAGAGCAATTCCGTGTTGCACATCACACATGAAAGGAGGCTTGATTTCCTTGATGGCACACCAGAGAAACCCCAAGAACACTGTTTCAAGGCTAGAGGGATCCTGAGGTCACTGTAGCAACACGAAAGACCTCCGTGAACCAAAAATCAACTCGAGATGAGAGGTTAGTCCCTGGCTTCGACTCCAGAGGAATACCATCTTACCACAAGCACCTCAAGAGGAGGCTTCTCTCAGCTGTAGGTATGTGAGAGGGACCCTGAGTTTGCGGCCTGAAGTGGAATGGTCACCGCGATGCCCTGACTCGAAATAAGGGCGGATATCCCTGCAGTGACTTAAATGCAGGGTCGACTTGAATCTCCCAAGACGAAAGGATGTCTGAATCCCCTGTGGAGACCACAGAAAAAGACCTAGTTCCCCACCTCATCGTGACCGGAGGCCTCACATCCTTTGAAAACTCCAGAGGTACGCGGAGATCAGTGCCTCCAAAGGAGACGATGCCTGACTCCTCGTGAAACTTGATAGGAGTCCCAGGATTCCTGTGGCACGGGGATTGGGACCCTTGGTCTCCCGCCTCAGCTGGAGAGGCGACCCAATTGCCCTGCCTAGCCTCAAAGAGAATCTCGAGTTGTCCCTCGCAACTAGGCAGGAGTCCTGACGTCGCTGAACAAACACGTGTGTGGAAGGGCCATCCCCGTCGTAACTCGAGAATATACCCCAGGTTCCCGCCGCAACTCGAGAAAAACCATGAGACTTCCCCCTCGCCGCGAAATGAGGCCGATTCCCCTGCACTGTGTGCAGAGCAATTCCGTGTTGCACATCACACATGAAAGGAGCCTTGATTTCCTTGATGGCACTCCAGAGAAACCCCAAGAACACTGTTTCAAGGCTAGAGGGATCCTGAGGTCACTGTAGCAACACGAAAGAGGTCCGTGGACCAAAAATCAACTCGAGATGAGAGGTTAGTCCCTGGCTTCGACTCCAGAGGAATACCACCTTACCACAAGCACCTCAAGAGGAGGCTTCTCTCAGCTCTAGGTATGTGAGAGGGACCTTAAGTTTGCGGCCTCAAGAGGAATGGTCACCGTGATGCCCTGACTCGAAATAAGGCCAGATATCCCTGCAGTGACTTGAATGCAGGCTCGTCTTGCATCTCCCAAGACGAAAGGATGTCTGAATCCCCTGTGGAGACCACAGAGAAAGACCTAGTTCCCCACCTCATCGCGACCGGAGTCCTCACATCCTTTGAAAACTCCAGAGGTACGCGGAGATCAGTGCCTCCAAAGGAGACGATGCCTGACTCCTCGTGAAACTTGATAGGAGTTCCAGGATTCCTGTGGCACGTGGAAAGGGACACTTGGTCTCCCGCCTCAGCTGGAGAGGCGTCCCAATTGCCCTACCAAGCATCGAGGAGAATCCCCAATTGTCCCTCGCAACTAGGCAGGAGTCCTGACGTCGCTGAACAAACGCGTGTGTGGAAGGGCCATCCCCGTCCTAACTCGAGAATATACCCCAGGTTCCCGCCGCAACTCGTGAAAAACCATGAGACTTCCCCCTCGCCGCGAGATGAGGCCCGATTCCCCTGCACTGCGTGCAGAGCAATTCCGCGTTGCACATCACACATGAAAGGAGCCTTGATTTCCTTGATGGCACTCCAGAGAAACCCCAAGAACACTGTTTCAAGGCTACAGGGATCCTGAGGTCACTGTAGCAACACGAAAGAGCTCCGTGGACCAAAAATCAACTCGAGATCAGAGGTTAGTCCCTGGCTTCGACTCCAGAGGAATACCACCTTACCACAAGCACTTCAAGAGGAGGCTTCTCTCGGCTCTAGGTATGTGAGAGGGACCCTGAGTTTGTGGCCTCAAGTGGAATGGTCACTGCGATGCCCTAACTCGAAATAAGGCCGGATATCCCTGCAGTGACTTGAATGCAGGCTCGTCTTGCATCTCCCAAGCCGATAGGATGTTTGAATCCCCTGTGGAGACCACAGAGAAAAACCTAGTTCCCCACCTCATCGCGACCGGAGGCCTCACATCCTTTGAAAACTCCAGAGGTACCCGGAGATCAGTGCCTCCAAAGGAGACGATGCCTGACTCCTCGTGAAACTTGATAGGAGTCCCAGGATTCCTGTGGCACGTGGATTGGGACCCTTGGTCTCCCACCTCAGCTGGAGAGGCGTCGCAATTGCCCTGCCAAGCCTCGAAGAGAATCCCGAGTTGTCCCTCGCAAATAGGCAGGTGTCCTGACGTCGCTGAACAAACACGTGTGTGGAAGGGCCATCCCCGTCGTAACTCGAGAATATACCCCAGGTTCCCGCCGCAACTCGAGAAAAACCATGAGACTTCCCCCTCGCCGCGAGATGAGGCCCGATTCCCCTGCACTGCGTGCAGAGCAATTCCGTGTTGCACATCACACATGAAAGGAGCCTTGATTTCCTTGATGGCACTCCAGAGAAACCCCAAGAACACTGTTTCAAGGCTAGAGGGATCCTGAGGTCACTGTAGCAACACAAAAGAGCTCCGTGGACCAAAAATCAACTCGAGATGAGAGGTTAGTCCCTGGCTTCGACTCCAGAGGAATACCACCTTACCACAAGCACCTCAAGAGAGGCTTCTCTCAGCTCTAGGTATGTGAGAGGGACCCTGAGTTTGCGGCCTCAAGTGGAATGGTCACCGCGATGCCCTGACTCGAAATAAGGCCGGATATCCCTGCAGTGACTTGAATGCAGGCTCGTCTTGCATCTCCCAAGACGAAAGGATGTCTGAATCCCCTGTGGAGACCACAGAGAAAGACCTAGTTCCCCACCTCATCGCGACCGGAGGCCTCACATCCTTTGAAAATTCCAGAGGTACGCGGAGATCAGTGCCTCCAAAGGAGACGATGCGTGACTCCTCGTGAAACTTGATAGGAGTCCCAGGATTCCTGTGGCACGTGGATTGGGACCCTTGGTCTCCCACCTCAGCTGGAGAGGCGTCGCAATTGCCCTGCCAAGCCTCGAAGAGAATCCCGAGTTGTCCCTCGCAACTTGGCAGGTGTCCTGACGTCGCTGAACAAACACGTGTGTGGAAGGGCCATCCCCGTCGTAACTCGAGAATATACCCCAGGTTCCCGCCGCAACTCGAGAAAAACCATGAGACTTCCCCCTCGGCGCGAGATGAGGCCCGATTCCCCTCACTGTGTGCAGAGCAATTCCGTGTTGCACATCACACATGAAAGGAGGCTTGATTTCCTTGATGGCACTCCAGAGAAACCCCAAGAACACTGTTTCAAGGCTAGAGGGATCCTGAGGTCACTGTAGCAACACGAAAGAGCTCGGTTGACTAAAAATGAACTCGAGATGAGAGGTTAGTCCCTGGCTTCGACTCCAGAGGAATACCACCTTACCACAAGCACCTCAAGAGGAGGCTTCTCTCAGCTCTAGGTATGTGAGAGGGACCCTGAGTTTGCGGCCTCAAGTGGAATGGTCACCGCGATGCCCTGACTCGAAATAAGGCTGGATATCCCTGCAGTGACTTAAATGCAGGGTCGTCTTGAATCTCCCAAGACGAAAGGATGTCTGAATCCCCTGTGGAGACCACAGAAAAAGACCTAGTTCCCCACCTCATCGTGACCGGAGGCCTCACATCCTTTGAAAACTCCAGAGGTACGCGGACATCAGTGCCTCCAAAGGAGACGATGCCTGACTCCTCGTGAAACTTGATAGGAGTCCCAGGATTCCTGTGGCACGTGGAAAGGGACCCTTGGTCTCCCGCCTCAGCTGGAGAGGCATCCCAATTGCCCTGTCAAGCCTCGAGGAGAATCCCGAGTTGTCCCTCGCAACTAGGCAGGAGTCCTGACGTCGCTGAACAAACACGTGTGTGGAAGGGCCATCCCCGTCGTAAATCGAGAATATACCCCAGGTTCCCGCCGCAACTCGAGAAAAACCATGAGACTTCCCCCTCGCAGCGAGTTGAGGCCCGATTCCCCTGCACTGCGTGCAAAGCAATTCCGGGTTGCATATCACACATGAAAGGAGCCTTGATTTCCTTGATGGCACTCCAGAGAAACCCCAAGAACACGGTTTCAAGGCTAGAGGGATCCTGAGGTCACTGTAGCATCACGAAAGACCTCCGTGGACCAGAAATCAACTCGAGATGAGAGGTTAGTCCCTGGCTTCGACTCCAGAGGAATACCACCTTACCACAAGCACCTCAAGAGGAGGCTTCTCTCAGCTCTAGGTATGTGAGAGGGACCCTGAGTTTGCGGCCTCAAGTGGAATGGTAACCGCGATGCCCTGAATCAAAATAAGGCCAGATATCCCTGCAGTGACTTGAATGCAGGCTCGTCTTGCATCTCCCAAGACGAAAGGATGTCTGAATCCCCTGTGCAGACCACAGAGAAAGACCTAGTTCCCCACCTCATCGCGACCGGAGGCCTCACATCCTTTGAAAACTCCAGAGGTACGCGGAGATCAGTGCCTCCAAAGGAGACGATGCCTGACTCCTCGTGAAACTTGATAGGAGTCCCAGGATTCCTGTGGCACGTGGAAAGGGACCCCTGGTCTCCCGCCTCAGCTGGAGAGGCGTCCCAATTGCCCTGCCAAGCCTCGAGGAGAATCCCGAGTTGTCCCTCGCAACTAGGCAGGAGTCCTGACGTCGCTAAACAAACGCGTGTGTGGAAGGGCCATCCCCGTCCTAACTCGAGAATATACCCCAGGTTCCCGCCGCAACTCGTGAAAAACCATGAGACTTCCCCCTCGCCGCGAGATGAGGCCCGATTCCCATGCACTGCGTGCAGAGCAATTCCGCGTTGCACATCACACATGAAAGGAGCCTTGATTTCCTTGATGGCACTCCAGAGAAACCCCAAGAACACTGTTTCAAGGCTAGAGGGATCCTGAGGTCACTGTAGCATCACGAAAGACCTCCGTGCACCAGAAATCAACTCGAGATGAGAGGTTAGTCCCTGGCTTCGACTCCAGAGGAATACCACCTTACCACAAGCACCTCAAGAGAGGCTTCTCTCAGCTCTAGGTATGTGAGAGGCACCCTGAGTTTGCGGCCTCAAGTGGAATGGTCACCGCGATGCCCTGACTCAAAATAAGGCCAGATATCCCTGCAGTGACTTGAATGCAGGCTCGTCTTGCATCTCCCAAGACGAAAGGATGTCTGAATCCCCTGTGGAGACCACAGAGAAAGACCTAGGTCCCTACCTCATTGCGACCGGAGGCCTCACATCCTTTGAAAACTCCAGAGGTACGCGGAGATCAGTGCCTCCAAAGGAGACGATGCCTGACTCCTCGTGAAACTTGATAGGAGTCCCAGGATTCCTGTGGCACGTGGAAAGGGACACCTGGTCTCCCGCCTCAGCTGGAGAGGCGTCCCAATTGCCCTGCCAAGCCTCGAGGAGAATCCCGAGTTGTCCCTCGCAACTAGGCAGGAGTCCTGACGTCGCTAAACAAACACGTGTGTGGAAGGGCCATCCCCGGCGTAACTCGAGAATATAACCCAGGTTCCCGCCGCAACTTGAGAAAAACCATGAGACTTCCCCCTCGCCGCGAGATGAGGCCGGATTCCCCTGCACTGTGTGCAGAGCAATTCCGTGTTGCAAATCACACATGAAAGGAGCCTTGATTTCCTTGATGGCACTCCAGAGAAACCCCAAGAACACTGTTTCAAGGCTAGAGGGATCCTGAGGTCACTGTAGCATCACGAAAGACCTCCGTGGACCAGAAATCAACTCGAGATGAGAGGTTAGTCCCTGGCTTCGACTCCAGAGGAATACCACCTTACCACAAGCACCTCAAGAGGAGGCTTCTCTCAGCTCTAGGTATGTGAGAGGGACCCTGAGTTTGCGGCCTCAAGTGGAATGGTCACCGCGATGCCCTGACTCAAAATAAGGCCAGATATCCCTGCAGTGACTTGAATGCAGGCTCGTCTTGCATCTCCCAAGACGAAAGGATGTCTGAATCCCCTGTGGAGACCACAGAGAAAGACCTAGTTCCCCACCTAATCGCGACCGGAGGCCTCACATCCTTTGAAAACTCCAGAGGTACGCGGAGATCAGTGCCTCCAAAGGAGACGATGCCTGACTCCTCGTGAAACTTGATAGGAGTCCCAGGATTCCTGTGGCACGTGGAAAGGGACCCCTGGTCTCCCGCCTCAGCTGGAGAGGCGTCCCAATTGCCCTGCCAAGCCTCGAGGAGAATCCCGAGTTGTCCCTCGCAACTAGGCAGGAGTCCTGACGTCGCTGAACAAACGCGTGTGTGGAAGGGCCATCCCCGTCGTAACTCGAGAATATACCCCAGGTTCCCGCCGCAACTCGTGAAAAACCATGAGACTTCCCCCTCGCCGCGAGATGAGGCCCGATTCCCCTGCACTGCGTGCAGAGCAATTCCGCGTTGCACATCACACATGAAAGGATCCTTGATTTCCTTGATGGCACTCCAGAAAAACCCCAAGAACACTGTTTCAAGGCTACAGGGATCCTGAGGTCACTGTAGCAACACGAAAGAGCTCAGTGGACCAAAAATCAACTCGAGATGAGAGGTTAGTCCCTGGCTTCGACTCCAGAGGAATACCACCTTACCACAAGCACTTCAAGAGGAGGCTTCTCTCGGCTCTAGGTATGTGAGAGGGACCTTAGGTTGTGGCCTCAAGTGGAATGGTCACTGCGATGCCCTGACTCGAAATAAGGCCGGATATCCCTGCAGTGACTTGAATGCAGGCTCGTCTTGCATCTCCCAAGACGATAGGATGTTTGAATCCCCTGTGGAGACCACAGAGAAAAACCTAGTTCCCCACCTCATCGCGACCGGAGGCCTCACATCCTTTGAAAACTCCAGAGGTACGCGGACATCAGTACCTCCAAAGGAGACGATGCCTGACTCCTCGTGAAACTTGATAGGAGTCCCAGGATTCCTGTGGCACGTGGAAAGGGACCCTTCGTCTCCCGCCTCAGCTGGAGAGGCATCCTAATTGCCCTGCCAAGCCTCGAGGAGAATCCCGAGTTGTCCCTCGCAACTAGGCAGGAGTCCTGACGTCGCTGAACAAACGCGTGTGTGGAAGGGCCATCCCCGTCGTAACTTGAGAATATACCTTAGGTTCCCGCCGCAACTCGAGAAAAACCATGAGACTTCCCACTCGCCGCGAGATGAGGCCCGATTCCCCTCCACTGCGTGCCGAGCAATTCCGTGCTGCACATCACACATGAAAGGAGCCTTGATTTCCTTGATGGCACTCCAGAGAAACCCCAAGAACACTGTTTCAAGGCTAGAGGGATCCTGAGGTCACTGTAGCAACACAAAAGAGCTCCGTGGACCAAAAATCAACTCGAGATGAGAGATTAGTCCCTGGCTTCGACTCCAGAGGAATACCACCTTACCACAAGCACCTCAAGAGGAGGCTTCTCTCAGCTCTAGGTATGTGAGAGGGACCCTGAGTTTGCGGCCTCAAGTGGAATGGTCACCGCGATGCCCTGACTCGAAATAAGGCCAGATATCCCTGCAGTGGCTTGAATGCAGGCTGGTCTTGCATCTCCCAAGACGAAAGGATGTCTGAATCCCCTGTGGAGACTACAGAGAAAGACCTAGTTCCCCACCTCATCGCGACCGGAGGCCTCACATCCTTTGAAAACTCCAGAGGTACGCGGAGATCAGTGCCTCCAAAGGAGACGATGCCTGACTCCTCGTGAAACTTGATAGGAGTCCTAGGATTCCTGTGGCACGTGGAAAGGGACCCTTGGTCTCCCGCCTCAGCTGGAGAGGAGTCCCAATTGCCCTGCCAAGCCTCCAGGAGAATCCCGAGTTGTCCCTCGCAACTAGGCAGGAGTCCTGACGTCGCTGAACAAACACGTTTATGGAAGGGCCATCCCCGTCGTAACTCGAGAATATACCCCAGGTTCCCACCGCAACTTGAGAAAAACCATGAGACTTCCCCCTCGCCGCGAGATGAGGCCGGATTCCCCTGCACTGTGTGCAGAGCAATTCCGTGTTGCACATCACACATGAAAGGAGCCTTGATTTCCTTGATGGCACTCCAGAGAAACCCCAAGAACACTGTTTCAAGGCTAGAGGGATCCTGAGGTCACTGTAGCATCACGAAAGACCTCCGTGGACCAGAAATCAACTCGAGATGAGAGGTTAGTCCCTGGCTTCGACTCCAGAGGAATACCACCTTACCACAAGCACCTCAAGAGGAGGCTTCTCTCAGCTCTAGGTATGTGAGAGGGACCCTGAGTTTGCGGCCTCAAGTGGAATGGTCACCGCGATGCCCTGACTCGAAATAAGGCCAGATATCCCTGCAGTGGCTTGAATGCAGGCTGGTCTTGCATCTCCCAAGACGAAAGGATGTGTGAATCCCCTGTGGAGACCACAGAGAAAGACCTAGTTCCCCACCTCATCGCGACCGGAGGCCTCACATCCTTTGAAAACTCCAGAGGTACGCGGAGATCAGTGCCTTCAAAGGAGACGATACCTGACTCCTCGAGAAACTTGATAGGAGTCCTAGGATTCCTGTGGCACGTGGAAAGGGACCCCTGGTCTCCCGCCTCAGCTGGAGAGGCGTCCCAATTGCCCTGCCAAGCCTCGAGGAGAATCCCGAATTGACCCTCGCAACTAGGCAGGAGTCCTGACGTCGCTAAACAAACACGTGTGTGGAAGGGCCATCCCCGGCGTAACTCGAGAATATACCCCAGGTTCCCGCCGCAACTTGAGAAAAACCATGAGACTTCCCCCTCGCCGCGAGATGAGGCCCGATTCCCCTGCACTGTGTGCAGAGCATTCCGTGTTGCACATCACACATGAAAGGAGGCTTGATTTCCTTGATGGCACACCAGAGAAACCCCAAGAACACTGTTTCAAGGCTAGAGGGATCCTGAGGTCACTGTAGCAACACGAAAGACCTCCGTGAACCAAAAATCAACTCGAGATGAGAGGATAGTCCCTGGCTTCGACTCCAGAGTAATACCACCTTACCACAAGCACCTCAAGAGGAGGCTTCTCTCAGCTCTAGGTATGTGAGAGGGACCCTGAGTTTGCGGCCTGAAGTGGAATGGTCACCGCGATGCCCTGACTCGAAATAAGGGCGGATATCCCTGCAGTGACTTAAATGCAGGCTCGTCTTGCATCTCCCAATACGATAGGATGTTTGAATCCCCTGTGGAGACCACAGAGAAAAACCTAGTTCCCCACCTCATCCCGACCGGAGGCCTCACATCCTTTGAAAACTCCAGAGGTACGTGGACATCAGTGCCTCCAAAGGAGACGATGCCTGACTCCTCGTGAAACTTGATAGGAGTCCCAGGATTCCTGTGGCACGTGGAAAGGGACCCTTGGTCTCCCGCCTCAGCTAGAGGCATCCTAATTGCCCTGCCAAGCCTCAAGGAGAATCCCGAGTTGTTCCTCGCAACTAGGCAGGAGTCCTGACGTCGCTGAACAAACGCGTGTGTGGAAGGGCCATCCCCGTCGTAACTCGAGAATATACCCCAGGTTCCCGCCGCAACTCGAGAAAAACCATGAGACTTCCCACTCGCCGCGAGATGAGGCCCGATTCCCCTCCACTGCGTGCCGAGCAATTCCGTGCTGCACATCACACATGAAAGGAGCCTTGATTTCCTTGATGTCACTCCAGAGAAACCCCAAGAACACTGTTTCAAGGCTAGAGGGATCCTGAGGTCACTGTAGCAACACAAAAGAGCTCCGTGGACCAAAAATCAACTCGAGATGAGAGATTAGTCCCTGGCTTCGACTCCAGAGGAATACCACCTTACCACAAGCACCTCAAGAGGAGGCTTCTCTCAGCTCTAGGTATGTGAGAGGGACCCTGAGTTTGCGGCCTCAAGTGGAATGGTCACCGCGATGCCCTGACTCGAAATAAGGCCAGATATCCCTGCAGTGGCTTGAATGCAGGCTGGTCTTGCATCTCCCAAGACGAAAGGATGTCTGAATCCCCTGTGGAGACCACAGAGAAAGACCTAGTTCCCCACCTCATCGCGACCGGAGGCCTCACATCCTTTGAAAACTCCAGAGGTACGCGGAGATCAGTGCCTCCAAAGGAGACGATGCCTGACTCCTCGTGAAACTTGATAGGAGTCCTAGGATTCCTGTGGCACGTGGAAAGGGACCCTTGGTCTCCCGCCTCAGCTGGAGAGGCGTCCCAATTGCCCTGCCAAGCCTCGAGGAGAATCCCGAGTTGTCCCTCGCAACTAGGCAGGAGTCCTGACGTCGCTAAACAAACACGTGTGTGGAAGGGCCATCCCCGGCGTAACTCGAGAATATAACCCAGGTTCCCGCCGCAACTCCAGAAAAACCATGAGACTTCCCCCTCGCCGCGAGATGAGGCCCGATTCCCCTGCACTGCGTGCCGAGCAATTCCGTGTTGCACATCACACATGAAAGGAGCCTTGATTTCTTTGATGGCACTCCAGAGAAACCCAAGAACACTGTTTCAAGGCTAGAGGGATCCTGAGGTCACTGTAGCATCACGAAAGACCTCCGTGGACCAGAAATCAACTCGAGATGAGAGGTTAGTCCCTGGCTTCGACTCCAGAGGAATACCACCTTACCACAAGCACCTCAAGAGGAGGCTTCTCTCAGCTCTAGGTATGTGAGAGGGACCCTGAGTTTGCGGCCTCAAGTGAAATGGTCACCGCGATGCCCTGACTCAAAATAAGGCCAGATATCCCTGCAGTGGCTTGAATGCAGGCTCGTCTTGCATCTCCCAAGACGAAAGGATGTCTGAATCCCCTGTGGAGACCACAGAGAAAGACCTAGTTCCCTACCTCATCGCGACCGGAGGCCTCACATCCTTTGAAAACTCCAGAGGTACGCGGAGATCAGTGCCTCCAAAGGAAACGATGCCTGACTCCTCGTGAAACTTGATAGGAGTCCCAGGATTCCTGTGGCACGTGGAAAGGGACCCCTGGTCTCCCGCCTCAGCTGGAGAGGCGTCCCAATTGCCCTGCCAAGCCTCGAGGAGAATCCCGAGTTGTCCCTCGCAACTAGGCAGGAGTCCTGACGTCGCTAAACAAACACGTGTGTGGAAGGGCCATCCCCGGCGTAACTCGAGAATATACCCCAGGTTCCCGCCGCAACTCGAGAAAAACCATGAGACTTCCCCCTCGCCGCGAGATGAGGCCGGATTCCCCTGCACTGTGTGCAGAGCAATTCCGTGTTGCAAATCACACATGAAAGGAGCCTTGATTTCCTTGATGGCACTCCAGAGAGACCCCAAGAACACTGTTTCAAGGCTAGAGGGATCCTGAGGTCACTGTAGCATCACGAAAGACCTCCGTGGACCAGAAATCAACTCGAGATGAGAGGTTAGTCCCTGGCTTCGACTCCAGAGGAATACCACCTTACCACAAGCACCTCAAGAGGAGGCTTCTCTCAGCTCTAGGTATGTGAGAGGGACCCTGAGTTTGCGGCCTCAAGTGGAATGGTCACCGCGATGCCCTGACTCAAAATAAGGCCAGATATCCCTGCAGTGACTTGAATGCAGGCTCGTCTTGCATCTCCCAAGACGAAAGGATGTCTGAATACCCTGTGGAGACCACAGAGAATGACCTAGTTCCCCACCTCATCGCGACCGGAGGCCTCACATCCTTTGAAAACTCCAGAGGTACGCGGAGATCAGTGCCTCCAAAGGAGACGATGCCTGACTCCTCGTGAAATTTGATAGGAGTCCCAGGATTCCTGTGGCACGTGGAAAGGGACCCCTGGTCTCCCGCCTCAGCTGGAGAGGCGTCCCAATTGCCCTGCCAAGCCTCGAGGAGAATCCCGAGTTGTCCCTCGCAACTAGGCAGGAGTCCTGACGTCGCTAAACAAACACGTGTGTGGAAGGGCCATCCCCGGCGTAACTCGAGAATATAACCAAGGTTCCCACCGCAACTCGAGAAAAACCATGAGACTTCCCCCTCGCCGCGAGATGAGGCCCGATTCCCCTGCACTGCGTGCCGAGCAATTCCGTGTTGCACATCCCACATGAAAGGAGCCTTGATTTCCTTGATGGCACTCCAGAGAAACCCCAAGAACACTGTTTCAAGGCTACAGGGATCCTGAGGTCACTGTAGCAACACAAAAGAGCTCCGTGGACCAAAAATCAACTCGAGATGAGAGGTTAGTCCCTGGCTTCGACTCCAGAGGAATACCACCTTACCACAAGCACCTCAAGAGGAGGCTTCTCTCAGCTCTAGGTATGTGAGAGGGACCCTGAGTTTGCGGCCTGAAGTGGAATGGTCACCGCAATGTCCTGACTCGAAATAAGGCCAGATATCCCTGCAGTGACTTGAATGCAGGCTCGTCTTGCATCTCCCAAGGCGAAAGGATGTCTGAATCTTCTGTGGAGACCACAGAGAAAGACCTAGTTCCCCACCTCATCGCGACCGGAGTCCTCACATCCTTTGAAAAGTCCAGAGGTACGCGGAGATCAGTGCCTCCAAAGGAGACGATGCCTGACTCCTCGTGAAACTTGATAGGAGTCCCAGGATTCCTGTGGCACGTGGAAAGGGACACTTGGTCTCCCACCTCAGCTGGAGAGGCGTCCCAATTGCCCTGCCAAGCCTCGAGGAGAATCCCCAATTGTCCCTCGCAACTAGGCAGGAGTCCTGACGTCGCTGAACAAACGCGTGTGTGGAAGGGCCATCCCCGTCGTAACTCGAGAATATACCCCAGGTTCCCGCCGCAAATCGTGAAAAACCATGAGACTTCCCCCTCGCCGCGAGATGAGGCCCGATTCCCCTGCACTGCGTGCAGAGCAATTCCGCGTTGCACATCACACATGAAAGGAGCCTTGATTTCCTTGATGGCACTCCAGAGAAACCCCAAGAACACTGTTTCAAGGCTACAGGGATCCTGAGGTCACTGTAGCAACACGAAAGAGCTCCGTTGACCAAAAATCAACTCGAGATGAGAGGTTAGTCCCTGGCTTCGACTCCAGAGGAATACCACCTTACCACAAGCACTTCAAGAGGAGGCTTCTCTCGGCTCTAGGTATGTGAGAGGGACCTTAGTTGTGGCCTCAAGTGGAATGGTCACTGCGATGCCCTGACTCGAAATAAGGCCGGATATCCCTGCAGTGACTTGAATGCAGGCTCGTCTTGCATCTCCCAAGACGAAAGGATGTTTGAATCCCCTGTGGAGACCACAGAGAAAAACCTAGTTCCCCACCTCATCGCGACCGGAGGCCTCACATCCTTTGAAAACTCCAGAGGTACGCGGACATCAGTGCCTCCAAAGGAGACGATGCCTGACTCCTCGTGAAACTTGATAGGAGTCCCAGGATTCCTGTGGCACGTGGAAAGGGACCCTTGGTCTCCCGCCTCAGCTGGAGAGGCATCCTAATTGCCCTGCCAAGCCTCGAGGAAAATCCCGAGTTGTCCCTCACAACTAGGCAGGAGTCCTGACGTCGCTGAACAAACGCGTGTGTGGAAGGGCCATCCCCGTCGTTACTTGAGAATATACCCTAGGTTCCCGCCGCAACTCGAGAAAAACCATGAGACTTCCCACTCGCCGCGAGATGAGGCCCGATTCCCCTCCACTGCGTGCCGAGCAATTCCGTGCTGCACATCACACATGAAAGGAGCCTTGATTTCCTTGATGGCACTCCAGAGAAACCCCAAGAACACTGTTTCAAGGCTAGAGGGATCCTGAGGTCACTGTAGCATCACGAAAGACCTCCGTGCACCAGAAATCAACTCGAGATGAGAGGTTAGTCCCTGGCTTCGACTCCAGAGGAATACCACCTTACCACAAGCACCTCAAGAGAGGCTTCTCTCAGCTCTAGGTATGTGAGAGGGACCCTGAGTTTGCGGCCTCAAGTGGAATGGTCACCGCGATGCCCTGACTCAAAATAAGGCCAGATATCCCTGCAGTGACTTGAATGCAGGCTCGTCTTGCATCTCCCAAGACGAAAGGATGTCTGAATCCCCTGTGGAGACCACAGAGAAAGACCTAGTTCCCTACCTCATCGCGACCGGAGGCCTCACATCCTTTGAAAACTCCAGAGGTATGCGGAGATCAGTGCCTCCAAAGGAGACGATGCCTGACTCCTCGTGAAACTTGATAGGAGTCCCAGGATTCCTGTGGCACGTGGAAAGGGACACATGGTCTCCCGCCTCAGCTGGAGAGGCGTCCCAAATGCCCTGCCAAGCCTCGAGGAGAATCCCGAGTTGTCCCTCGCAACTAGGCAGGAGTTCTGACGTCGCTAAACAAACACGTGTGTGGAAGGGCCATCCCCGGCGTAACTCGAGAATATAACCCAGGTTCCCGCCGCAACTTGAGAAAAACCATGAGACTTCCCCCTCGCCGCGAGATGAGGCCGGATTCCCCTGCACTGTGTGCAGAGCAATTCCGTGTTGCAAATCACACATGAAAGGAGCCTTGATTTCCTTGATGGCACTCCAGAGAAACCCCAAGAACACTGTTTCAAGGCTAGAGGGATCCTGAGGTCACTGTAGCATCACGAAAGACCTCCGTGGACCAGAAATCAACTCGAGATGAGAGGTTAGTTCCAGGCTTCGACTCCAGAGGAATACCACCTTACCACAAGCACCTCAAGAGGAGGCTTCTCTCAGCTCTAGGTATGTGAGAGGGACCCTGAGTTTGCGGCCTCAAGTGGAATGGTCACCGCGATGCCCTGACTCAAAATAAGGCCAGATATCCCTGCAGTGACTTGAATGCAGGCTCGTCTTGCATCTCCCAAGACGAAAGGATGTCTGAATCCCCTGTGGAGACCACAGAGAAAGACCTAGTTCCCCACCTCATCGCGACCGGAGGCCTCACATCCTTTGAAAACTCCAGAGGTACGCGGAGATCAGTGCCTCCAAAGGAGACGATGCCTGACTACTCGTGAAACTTGATAGGAGTCCCAGGATTCCTGTGGCACGTGGAAAGGGACCCCTGGTCTCCCGCCTCAGCTGGAGAGGCGTCCCAATTGCCCTGCCAAGCCTCGAGGAGAATCCCGAGTTGTCCCTCGCAACTAGGCAGGAGTCCTGACGTCGCTGAACAAACGCGTGTGTGGAAGGGCCATCCCCGTCGTAACTTGAGAATATACCTTAGGTTCCCGCCGCAACTCGAGAAAAACCATGAGACTTCCCACTCGCCGCGAGATGAGGCCCGATTCCCCTCCACTGCGTGCCGAGCAATTCCGTGCTGCACATCACACATGAAAGGAGCCTTGATTTCCTTGATGGCACTCCAGAGAAACCCCAAGAACACTGTTTCAAGGCTAGAGGGATCCTGAGGTCACTGTAGCAACACAAAAGAGCTCCGTGGACCAAAAATCAACTCGAGATGAGAGATTAGTCCCTGGCTTCGACTCCAGAGGAATACCACCTTACCACAAGCACCTCAAGAGGAGGCTTCTCTCAGCTCTAGGTATGTGAGAGGGACCCTGAATTTGCGACCTCAAATGGAATGGTCACCGCGATGCCCTGACTCGAAATAAGGCCAGATATCCCTGCAGTGGCTTGAATGCAGGCTGGTCTTGCATCTCCCAAGACGAAAGGATGTCTGAATCCCCTGTGGAGACCACAGAGAAAGACCTAGTTCCCCACCTCATCGCGACCGGAGGCCTCACATCCTTTGAAAACTCCAGAGGTACGCGGAGATCAGTGCCTCCAAAGGAGACGATGCCTGACTCCTCGTGAAACTTGATAGGAGTCCTAGGATTCCTGTGGCACGTGGAAAGGGACCCTTGGTCTCCCGCCTCAGCTGGAGAGGAGTCCCAATTGCCCTGCCAAGCCTCCAGGAGAATCCCGAGTTGTCCCTCGCAACTAGGCAGGAGTCCTGACGTCGCTGAACAAACACGTTTATGGAAGGGCCATCCCCGTCGTAACTCGAGAATATACCCCAGGTTCCCACCGCAACTTGAGAAAAACCATGAGACTTCCCCCTCGCCGCGAGATGAGGCCGGATTCCCCTGCACTGTGTGCAGAGCAATTCCGTGTTGCACATCACACATGAAAGGAGCCTTGATTTCCTTGATGGCACTCCAGAGAAACCCCAAGAACACTGTTTCAAGGCTAGAGGGATCCTGAGGTCACTGTAGCATCACGAAAGACCTCCGTGGACCAGAAATCAACTCGAGATGAGAGGTTAGTCCCTGGCTTCGACTCCAGAGGAATACCACCTTACCACAAGCACCTCAAGAGGAGGCTTCTCTCAGCTCTTGGTATGTGAGAGGGACCCTGAGTTTGCGGCCTCAAGTGGAATGGTCACCGTGATGCCCTGACTCAAAATAAGGCCAGATATCCCTGCAGTGACTTGAATGCAGGCTCGTCTTGCATCTCCCAAGACGAAATGATGTCTGAATCCCCTGTGGAGACCACAGAGAAAGACCTAGTTCCCCACCTAATCGCGACCGGAGGCCTCACATCCTTTGAAAACTCCAGAGGTACGCGGAGATCAGTGCCTCCAAAGGAGACGATGCCTGACTCCTCGTGAAACTTGATAGGAGTCCCAGGATTCCTGTGGCACGTGGAAAGGGACCCCTGGTCTCCCGCCTCAGCTGGAGAGGCGTCCCAATTGCCCTGCCAAGCCTCGAGGAGAATCCCGAGTTGTCCCTCGCAACTAGGCAGGAGTCCTGACGTCGCTAAACAAACACGTGTGTGGAAGGGCCATCCCCGGCGTAACTCGAGAATATAACCCAGGTTCCCGCCGCAACTCCAGAAAAACCATGAGCCTTCCCCCTCGCCGCGAGATGAGGCCCGATTCCCCTGCACTGCGTGCCAAGCAATTCCGTGTTGCACATCACACATGATAGGAGCCTTGATTTCCTTGATGGCACTCCAGAGAAACCCCAAGAACACTGTTTCAAGGCCAGAGGGATCCTGAGGTCACTGTAGCAACACAAAAGAGCTCCGTGGACCAAAAATCAACTCGAGATGAGAGATTAGTCCCTGGCTTCGACTCCAGAGGAATACCACCTTACCACAAGCACCTCAAGAGGAGGCTTCTCTCAGCTCTAGGTATGTGAGAGGGACCCTGAGTTTGCGACCTCAAGTGGAATGGTCACCGCGATGCCCTGACTCGAAATAAGGCCAGATATCCCTGCAGTGGCTTGAATGCAGGCTGGTCTTGCATCTCCCAAGACGAAAGGATGTCTGAATCCCCTGTGGAGACCACAGAGAAAGACCTAGTTCCCCACCTCATCGCGACCGGAGGCCTCACATCCTTTGAAAACTCCAGAGGTACGCGGAGATCAGTGCCTCCAAAGGAGACGATGCCTGACTCCTCGTGAAACTTGATAGGAGTCCTAGGATTCCTGTGGCACGTGGAAAGGGACCCTTGGTCTCCCGCCTCAGCTGGAGAGGCGTCCCAATTGCCCTGCCAAGCCTCCAGGAGAATCCCGAGTTGTCCCTCGCAACTAGGCAGGAGTCCTGACGTCGCTGAACAAACGCGTGTGTGGAAGGGCCATCCCCGTCGTAACTCGAGAATATACCCCAGGTTCCCGCCACAACTCATGAAAAACCATGAGACTTCCCCCTCGCCGCGAGATGAGGCCCGATTCCCCTGCACTGCGTGCAGAGCAATTCCGTGCTGCACATCACACATGAAAGGAGCCTTGATTTCCTTGATGGCACTCCAGAGAAAACCCAAGAACACTGTTTCAAGGCTACAGGGATCCTGAGGTCACTGTAGCAACACGAAAGAGATCCGTGGACCAAAAATCAACTCGAGATGAGAGATTAGTCCCTGGCTTCGACTCCAGAGGAATACCACCTTACGACAAGCACCTCAAGAGGAGGCTTCTCTCAGCTCTAGGTATGTGAGAGGGACCCTGAGTTTGCGACCTCAAGTGGAATGGTCACCGCGATGCCCTGACTCGAAATAAGGCCAGATATCCCTGCAGTGGCTTGAATGCAGGCTGGTCTTGCATCTCCCAAGACGAAAGGATGTCTGAATCCCCTGTGGAGACCACAGAGAAAGACCTAGTTCCCCACCTCATCGCGACCGGAGGCCTCACATCCTTTGAAAACTCCAGAGGTACGCGGAGATCAGTGCCTTCAAAGGAGACGATACCTGACTCCTCGAGAAACTTGATAGGAGTCCCAGGATTCCTGTGGCACGTGGAAAGGGACCCCTGGTCTCCCGCCTCAGCTGGAGAGGCGTCCCAATTGCCCTGCCAAGCCTCGAGGAGAATCCCGAATTGACCCTCGCAACTAGGCAGGAGTCCTGACGTCGCTAAACAAACACGTGTGTGGAAGGGCCATCCCCGGCGTAACTCGAGAATATAACCCAGGTTCCCGCCGCAACTCCAGAAAAACCATGAGACTTCCCCCTCGCCGCGAGATGAGGCCCGATTCCCCTGCACTGCGTGCCGAGCAATTCCGTGTTGCACTTCACACATGAAAGGAGCCTTGATTTCCTTGATGGCACTCCAGAGAAACCCCAAGAACACTGTTTCAAGGCCAGAGGGATCCTGAGGTCACTGTAGCAACACAAAAGAGCTCCGTGGACCAAAAATCAACTCGAGATGAGAGGTTAGTCCCTGTCTTCGACTCCAGAGGAATACCACCTTACCACAAGCACCTCAAGAGGAGGCTTCTCTCAGCTCTAGGTATGTGAGAGGGACCCTGAGTTTGCGGCCTGAAGTGGAATGGTCACCGCGATGTCCTGACTCGAAATAAGGCCAGATATCCCTGCAGTGACTTGAATGCAGGCTCGTCTTGCATCTCCCAAGGCGAAAGGATGTCTGAATCTCCTGTGGAGACCACAGAGAAAGACCTAGTTCCCCACCTCATCGCGACCGGAGTCCTCACATCCTTTGAAAACTCCAGAGGTACGCGGAGATCAGTGCCTCCAAAGGAGACGATGCCTGACTCCTCGTGAAACTTGATAGGAGTCCCAGGATTCCTGTGGCACGTGGAAAGGGACACATGGTCTCCCGCCTCAGCTGGAGAGGCGTCCCAATTGCCCTGCCAAGCCTCGAGGAGAATCCCGAGTTGTCCCTCGCTACTAGGCAGGAGTCCTGACGTCGCTGAACAAACACGTGTGTGGAAGGGCCATCCCCGTCATAACTCGAGAATATACCTCAGATTCCCGCCGCAACTCGAGAAAAACCATGAGACTTCCTCTTCGCCGCGAGATGAGACCTGATTCCCCTGCACTGCGTGCAAAGCAATTCCGTGTTGCACATCACACATGAAAGGAGCCTTGATTTCCTTGATGGCACTCCAGAGAAACCCCAAGAACACTGTTTCAAGTCTACAGGGATCATGAGGTCACTGTAGCAACACGAAAGAGCTCCGTGGACCAAAAATCAACTCGAGATGAGAGGTTAGTCCCTGGCTTCGACTCCAGAGGAATACCACCTTACCACAAGCACCTCAAGAGAGGCTTCTCTCAGCTCTAGGTATGTGAGAGGGACCCTGAGTTTGCGGCCTCAAGTGGAATGGTCACCGCGATGCCCTGACTCAAAATAAGGCCAGATATCCCTGCAGTGACTTGAATGCAGGCTCGTCTTGCATCTCCCAAGACGAAAGGATGTCTGAATCCCCTGTGGAGACCACAGAGAAAGACCTAGTTCCCTACCTCATCGCGACCGGAGGCCTCACATCCTTTGAAAACTCCAGAGGTATGCGGAGATCAGTGCCTCCAAAGGAGACGATGCCTGACTCCTCGTGAAACTTGATAGGAGTCCCAGGATTCCTGTGGCACGTGGAAAGGGACACATGGTCTCCCGCCTCAGCTGGAGAGGCGTCCCAAATGCCCTGCCAAGCCTCGAGGAGAATCCCGAGTTGTCCCTCGCAACTAGGCAGGAGTTCTGACGTCGCTAAACAAACACGTGTGTGGAAGGGCCATCCCCGGCGTAACTCGAGAATATAACCCAGGTTCCCGCCGCAACTTGAGAAAAACCATGAGACTTCCCCCTCGCCGCGAGATGAGGCCGGATTCCCCTGCACTGTGTGCAGAGCAATTCCGTGTTGCAAATCACACATGAAAGGAGCCTTGATTTCCTTGATGGCACTCCAGAGAAACCCCAAGAACACTGTTTCAAGGCTAGAGGGATCCTGAGGTCACTGTAGCATCACGAAAGACCTCCGTGGACCAGAAATCAACTCGAGATGAGAGGTTAGTTCCAGGCTTCGACTCCAGAGGAATACCACCTTACCACAAGCACCTCAAGAGGAGGCTTCTCTCAGCTCTAGGTATGTGAGAGGGACCCTGAGTTTGCGGCCTCAAGTGGAATGGTCACCGCGATGCCCTGACTCAAAATAAGGCCAGATATCCCTGCAGTGACTTGAATGCAGGCTCGTCTTGCATCTCCCAAGACGAAAGGATGTCTGAATCCCCTGTGGAGACCACAGAGAAAGACCTAGTTCCCCACCTCATCGCGACCGGAGGCCTCACATCCTTTGAAAACTCCAGAGGTACGCGGAGATCAGTGCCTCCAAAGGAGACGATGCCTGACTACTCGTGAAACTTGATAGGAGTCCCAGGATTCCTGTGGCACGTGGAAAGGGACCCCTGGTCTCCCGCCTCAGCTGGAGAGGCGTCCCAATTGCCCTGCCAAGCCTCGAGGAGAATCCCGAGTTGTCCCTCGCAACTAGGCAGGAGTCCTGACGTCGCTGAACAAACGCGTGTGTGGAAGGGCCATCCCCGTCGTAACTTGAGAATATACCTTAGGTTCCCGCCGCAACTCGAGAAAAACCATGAGACTTCCCACTCGCCGCGAGATGAGGCCCGATTCCCCTCCACTGCGTGCCGAGCAATTCCGTGCTGCACATCACACATGAAAGGAGCCTTGATTTCCTTGATGGCACTCCAGAGAAACCCCAAGAACACTGTTTCAAGGCTAGAGGGATCCTGAGGTCACTGTAGCAACACAAAAGAGCTCCGTGGACCAAAAATCAACTCGAGATGAGAGATTAGTCCCTGGCTTCGACTCCAGAGGAATACCACCTTACCACAAGCACCTCAAGAGGAGGCTTCTCTCAGCTCTAGGTATGTGAGAGGGACCCTGAATTTGCGACCTCAAATGGAATGGTCACCGCGATGCCCTGACTCGAAATAAGGCCAGATATCCCTGCAGTGGCTTGAATGCAGGCTGGTCTTGCATCTCCCAAGACGAAAGGATGTCTGAATCCCCTGTGGAGACCACAGAGAAAGACCTAGTTCCCCACCTCATCGCGACCGGAGGCCTCACATCCTTTGAAAACTCCAGAGGTACGCGGAGATCAGTGCCTCCAAAGGAGACGATGCCTGACTCCTCGTGAAACTTGATAGGAGTCCCTACGATTCCTGTGGCACGTGGAAAGGGACCCTTGGTCTCCCGCCTCAGCTGGAGAGGAGGCCCAATTGCCCTGCCAAGCCTCCAGGAGAATCCCGAGTTGTCCCTCGCAACTAGGCAGGAGTCCTGACGTCGCTGAACAAACACGTTTATGGAAGGGCCATCCCCGTCGTAACTCGAGAATATACCCCAGGTTCCCACCGCAAACTTGAGAAAAACCATGAGACTTCCCCCTCGCCGCGAGATGAGGCCGGATTCCCCTGCACTGTGTGCAGAGCAATTCCGTGTTGCACATCACACATGAAAGGAGCCTTGATTTCCTTGATGGCACTCCAGAGAAACCCCAAGAACACTGTTTCAAGGCTAGAGGGATCCTGAGGTCACTGTAGCATCACGAAAGACCTCCGTGGACCAGAAATCAACTCGAGATGAGAGGTTAGTCCCTGGCTTCGACTCCAGAGGAATACCACCTTACCACAAGCACCTCAAGAGGAGGCTTCTCTCAGCTCTAGGTATGTGAGAGGGACCCTGAGTTTGCGGCATCAAGTGGAATGGTCACCGTGATGCCCTGACTCTAAATAAGGCCGGATATCCCTGCAGTGACTTGAATGCAGGCTCCTCTTGCATCTCCCAAGACGAAAGGATATCTGAATCCCCTGTGGAGACCACAGAGAAAGACCTAGTTCCCAACCTCATCGCGACCTGAGGCCTCACATCCTTTGAAAATTCCAGAGGTACGCGGAGATCAGTGCCTCCAAAGGAGACGATGCCTGACTCCTCGTGAAACTTGATAGGAGTCCCAGGATTCCTGTGGCACGTGGAAAGGGACCCTTGGTCTCCCGCCTCAGCTGGAGAGGCGTCCCAATTGCCCTGCAAAGCCTCGAGGAGAATCCAGAGTTGTCCCTCGCAACTAGGCAGGAGTCCTGACGTCGCTGAACAAACACGTGTGTGGAAGGGCCATTCCCGTCGTAACTCGAGAATATACCCCAGGTTCCCGCCGCAACTCGAGAAAAACCATGAGACTTCCCCCTCGCCGCGAGATGAGGTCCGATTCCCCTGCACTGCGTGCAGAGCAATTCCGTGTTGCACATCACACATGAAAGGAGCCTTGATTTCCTTGATGGCACTCCAGAGAACCCCCAAGAACACTGTTTCAAGGCTAGAGGGATCCTGAGGTCACTGTAGCAACACGAAAGAGCTCCGTGGACCAAAAATCAACTCGAGATGAGAGGTTAGTCCCTGGCTTCGACTCCAGAGGAATACCACCTTACCACAAGCACCTCAAGAGGAGGCTTCTCTCAGCTCTAGGTATGTGAGAGGGACCCTGAGTTTGCGGCCTCAAGTGGAATGGTCACCGCGATGCCCTGACTCGAAATAAGGCCGCATATCCCTGCAGTGACTTGAATTCAGCCTGGTCTTGCATCTCCCAAGACGAAAGGATGTCTGAATCCCCTGTGGAGACCACAGAGAAAGACCTAGTTCCCCACCTCATCGCGACCGGAGGCCTCACATCCTTTGAAAACTCCAGAGGTACGCGGAGATCAGTGCCTCCAAAGGAGACGATGCCTGACTCTCGTGAAAGTTGATAGGAGTCCCAGGATTCCTGTGGCACGTGGAAAGGGACTCTTGGTCTCCCGCCTCAGCTGGAGAGGCGTCCCAATTTCCTTGCCAGGCCTCGAGGAGAATCCCGAGTTGTCCCTCGCAACTAGGCAGGAGTCCTGACGTCGCTGAACAAACACGTGTGTGGAAGGGCCATCCCCGTCGTAACTCGAGAATATACCCCAGGTTGCCGCCGCAACTCGAGCAAAACCATGAGACTTCCCCCTCGCTGCGAGATGAGCCCCGATTCCCCTGCACTGCGTGCAGAACAATTTCGTGTTGCACATCACACATGAAAGGAGCCTGGATTTCCTTGACGGCACTCCAGAGAAACCCCAAGAACACTATTTCAAGGCTAGAGGGATCCTGAGGTCATTGTAGCAAAACGAAAGAGCTCCGTGGACCAAAAATCAACTCGAGATGAGAGGTTAGTCCCTGGCTTCGACTCCAGAGGAATACCACCTTACCACAAGCACCTCAAGAGGAGGCTTCTCTCAGCTCTAGGTATGTGAGAGGGACCCTGAGTTTGCGGCCTGAAGTGTAATGGTCACCGCGATGCCCTGACTCGAAATAAGGCCAGCTATCCCTGCAGTGACTTGAATGCAGGCTCGTCTTGCATCTCCCAAGACGAAAGGATGTCTGAATCCCCTGTGGAGACCACAGAGAAAGACCTAGTTCCCCACATCATCGCGACCGGAGGCCTCACATCCTTTGAAAACTCCAGAGGTACGCGGAGATCAGGGCCTCCAAAGGAGACGATGCCTGACTCCTCGTGAAACTTGATAGGAGTCCCAGGATTCCTGTGGCACGTGGAAAGGGACCCTTGGTCTCCCGCCTCAGCTGGAGAGGCGTCCCAATTGCCCTGCCAAGCCTCGAGGAGAATCCCGAGTTGTCCCTCGCAACTAGGCAGGAGTCCTGACGTCGCTGAACAAACACGTGTGGGGAAGGGCCATCCCCGTCGTAACTCGAGAATATACCCCAGGTTCCCGCCGCACCTCGAGAAAAACCATGAGACTTACCCCTCGCCGCGAGATGAGGCCCGATTCCCCTGCATGGCGAGCAGAGCAATTCCGTGTTGCACATCACACATGAAAGGAGCCTTGATTTCCTTGATGGCACTCCAGAGAAACCCCAAGAACAGTATTTCAAGGCTAGAGGGATCCTGAGGTCATTGTAGCAACACGAAAGAGCTCCGTGGACCAAAAATCAACTCGAGATGAGAGGTTAGTCCCCTGGCTTCGACTCCAGAGGAATACCACCTTACCACAAGCACCTCAAGAGGAGGCTTCTCTCAGCTCTAGGTATGTGAGAGGGACCCTGAGCTTGCGGCCTCAAGTGGAATGGACACCGCGATGCCCTGACTCGAAATAAGGCCGGATATCCCTGCAGGGACTTGAATGCAGGCTCGTCTTTCATCTCCCAAGAAGAAAGGATGTCTGAATCCCCTGTGGCGACCACAGAGAAAGACCTAGTTCCCCTCCTCATCGCGACCGGCGGCCTCACATCCTTTGAAAACTCCAGAGGAACGCGGAGATCAGTGCCTCCAAAGGAGACGATGCCTGACTCCTCGTGAATCTTGATAGGAGTTCCAGGATTTCTGTGGCACGTGGAAAGGGATCCTTGGTCTCCCGCCTCAGGTGGAGAGGCATCCCAATGGCCCTGCCAAGCCTCGAGGAGAATCCCGAGTTGTCCCTCGCAACTAGGCAGGAGTCCTGACGTCGCGGAACAAACACATGTGTGGAAGGGCCATCTCCGTCGTAACTCCAGAATATACCCCAGGTTCCCGCCGCAACTCGTGAAAAACCATGAGACTTCCCCGTCGCCGAGAGATGAGTCCCGATTCCCCTGCACTGCGTGTAAAGCAATTCCGTGTTGCACACACACATGAAAGGAGCCTTGATTTCCTTGATGGCACTCCAGAGAAACCCCAAGAACACTGTTTCAAGGTTAGAGGGATCCTGAGGGCACTGTAGCAACACGAAAGACCTCCGTGGACCAAAAATCAACTCGAGATGAGAGGTTAGTCCCTGGCTTCGACTCCAGAGGAATACCACCTTACCACAAGCACCTCAAGAGGAG